>NW_019174295.1:5062767-5179811 GCF_002260705.1 Seriola dumerili | reverse complement strand
CCCCCCCACCTTCCTGCCCAGAGGAAGTGATACCACTGTAAGCCATGAAATCATCAAATGGGTGCAGGCAAGGAGGAACCTGCTGCCCCAGATAAATATAACATCTTAGACAGCAGAGATTAAAGCACAGGAAAAACGGGGGGGGGGGTCTATTTTAAAGATGACAAACGGATAAACTCTAAAACTGTAAGAATGGCCTATATCTTCAGAAACCCCTAGGTGCTCTTCAGATGCTAACAGCTCTTGTCATGTTACATTGCCCTTCCAAAGGTCACACACAGCAAATTGCCCTTGCAATGGTATGAAGAGGGCCAAATGGGCTTTGTTAGACTGACAAAGCAGGCAGCCACCGCCCTCAGGTCATCTTTCCTTTAATGTGACGCAGCAGTGGAGAGTTCTGCTGACTCTTAGGGATGCACAATGTGTAGGGTGCTGACTGACAGCCGGACCCTCTTGCTGTATTTGCTTCTCAGAGGCGCCAATGTGGGAGGTCTTCCCTTGCTTCCTATGAGTCATATACATCCATCCACGCAAGGGCATCTGACCCTATGATAGGAAATGTGGCTAATGAAATCCCTGAGGTTATTGTACACACACAGCTGGTTTGTAAGAACCCTCAGACATATACAGCAGGATGTGTTCTGTGCCTCTGTGTGCATCTTCCATATATATATGTATATATCTCCAGAACAACCTGGCTTAGAGCTCTACTTTTTCAGTATATTTTATACTAGCAATAAATCAACTAACTGTGTAAAGTGAAAGAAGTAGTCCTCCTCAGTTCTGCAGAGCTTTAGCCTCTTGTTGCTCATTATTGTTCCCAGTTTCTTCACAGCAACTCCATTTTCAGCAAACAGCAGGCAGCTTTTTTCATCAAAAACATGCTGATAAACTCCAGCAGACAGAAGACGTTAGCAGCTAGCTCGTAAAAGAAAGTAGAACATCTAACATTAGCAGCTGAAGACCTAGATATGCTTCTCAAGAGTGGGTGGAGACCAAAATAGAGGAGGAATGAGAATTTCAGGAATTACTTTCATTGTGTGTTTAGAAACATGACTTGTGTGTGTGTGTGAGTGAGTAAGTGTGCGCCAATGCGGTTCACTTCTCCTGGATGTATAATTAGTCACTTTAGCTGTAACTGTTGAAAGCAATAATTCACTAGACTCAACATTTTTCAGGTTTCTGTAGCAGAAAAACAAAAAAAAACAATGACTCTGTGTATGTGTACCACAAGCTGATATCACTGCAATATTAAAGCAGGCATTAGTAAATGCCACAACACAGCCTGGACTCCACAATAAAATGTTATTTATCAAAGGAAAACGGCAACAAAGGCCAACTTTGAGTCATTTATCCAGACGAGCGATGAACCTTCCCTCTCAGCAGCACCCCCCCCCTAGGCCCTCCTGACCCCTCTCCGCCACCCTCGCAACACGACACCACACGCACCACAACACACACACACACACACTTCTACAACCTAGACTAATATCTCCGTCTGTGCACTATTTTTTACTTTACTGCGAAGGGGTCCATCAGCCATCTTTAACCTACTTCTAGATGCTCATCATTTCAGCCTTCATCCATTTTTTATTTTAGTTTTTTTTGTCTTTACTTTGAGCCACTCAGTTCCTCATTCACAAGAAAAGGCAGCCGAGACCTAGGGGCAGAAAAGGTTATCATGAAAAAGGCCATCATCATATGTCTCCTCTTGAGACAACTGTATGTTCAGATGAGATGGTGCATCTCAGGAAGAAAATCAATTCTGCTAGAGCTCTGACACTGTTCAACATTTATTTCAAATTCTGTGTGCCGGCAGATTAGAAAGGCTCCACTGGGAAATATCTCGTAATCTAGTCTCGACAAAAAGTGTGAAATTGTATGTGAGCCTGTGTGCATTTATGTATGCAGGAGGGGTAGGTCAGTGAACGTATGAGGGTTGTCCGGTGTATCAAGGAGTGTTGTGTTCGTGTTGTATACAGAAAGCTTGCTGGCAACATAAAAATCACCAGAAGTTGGCCTATCTTCTCTTGCTGTGCTTGGCCCTCTGTGTCTGTGTCAGCGCACTAACCTACGGAACACAGAACAACCACTAAACTATACCCCACAAGCCTTTTCCAATTCACAAATCTGTCATCTTTCACTTCAATTTCCACTGCCATGTTTGAGGGTGATTAAAATCCCCTATTGCTGTGCCGACTGGCACATGCAGCCAAGTACAAAAAAAAAGTGTGAAGTCACACAGGGGCGCAGGGAAAAAAAAAATGCATGCATGTATTGAAAGACTCACTCTCTCACTGGCACACAGACACAGTCTTGTAGCTCAATGGGATAACTTGGCACAGTAGTGGCACCCTGGGCAGAAGGTCAGAATTCACAGCTGCAGTCTGTTGGACTTATGGCGACACTTGACAATAAACAAGTGTGTGCTGCCTGATGCTTACAAGTCACAGTGGATCAAGAAACACATGCGGAATGTATGTTCGCTATGAACAATGAACCACTTGTAGTGTTTGTAGTATTGTGCCATCCAGTATACTGTAGATCAAATAGGCCATATGATGGTAAGCTAAATTCTGTTAAACCCTGTAGGATCATCTACAAAACTGATAAAAATTCAAAAGTAGCTCAAAAGGAGATATTTGTAAGTTTTGCTAGTGCTACATAGCTAGCGTTAGCATTAACAACACAAGAAACGTTGCGAGTTCAGCATCAAACTTCATTCCTTTACTCACCAAGAGCTGTCTCCAGTGGTTAAAAGCAATGCCAATGTTAACTCTTGTCTCCATCACATCTTTTCCTCTACTGAAGTTAGCATGCTAACCAGTTAGCCTCGGCCTGTCTCATCACTTTTGAGTCACTGCAGCCTCCAATCTGCCCTGAAGAAGTAGCGCTGCTCAGAGGACGTACTATAACCTCCTGTAAACGCAACGATGGCTGAAGCTCTTGTCGAGCGACAATCACCACCACCCGCTCACGCTGCACCACGTTCGGTGGCAAATAGAACTTACAAACAGCCCCTTTTTTAATATTTTAATTCAAATATTGTGTGAGGAGAAGATGTGAGGAAGCCTTCGACTCACAGGAGCATTTACTAAAATGGTGGCCCTACAGCAGCAGGTATACTGGACCTTCATTGTCATGGTAACAATATTAAACATGTAGTTAAGGTTGTTTATGTTTAGGCACAATAACTACTTGGTTTGTGGTTTGGGTTAAAATAAGCACTTCCTTAAGGTTAGAGGACCTTGGTTGCCATGGTTACAATGATAAATGTGGTTAAGGTCGTGGAACAGTCATGGATAAAAGAAACAAACAGCTGATGTTTGGTTTCACATGGAAAACAAACTGGTGTTTTTTTGGTCCATCCATCCACCCCAACCTCCTCTGGATTCAGACTTTGTCTCGTACACTCTTTCACACACAACCTTTTAATCTCTCTGTATCCTTGTGTACTACAGTACATACACACATACACACACACTGCTGACCCCATCCCTATGGAACCTGTGCATATCTCTGTGCATAATCCTTCCCAATGAGCGAGAGAGAGGGAGAATGGCAGGAAGCAATCACATGAAATCATACATGTGAATCTATAAATAGCATTTAACCCACAGCTATGTTCTCACACATCATATGGCTTTAACAGCCTGCAAATCACATGGCTCAAAACTCGATTCAAGATCAACCTGATGGAATGTGAGTGTAATTGACTACTGAAAGATCTTACTGTGTTGGAGTCGAGGCTATTACTGCTTCTTCTCTTTTTTTTTCTTTTTTTTTCTTTTAAAGCAAGGTATTTCCAATATTCAGTCGTTGTGGTTGCGATGTGCATAAAGACTTTGGCATCTTTATTCGAACAGCAGCTTTTACTGACTTGTTGAATTCCAATTTGTATGTTTATTGCATCCCTTGATACATGTCTGGCAAAAGCTAATCAGCTTTTATTAGTGCTGCGCCTGTGACTGGGAGCGAGGCAATGGATGAGAAGATGAGGCACTGACGACAATAAGTGTGTGTGTGTGTGTGAGAGAGAGTTTGTGTAAGACAGTGACAGGAGTAGAGAATGTGTGTGTGAGAAGAGAGTGAGAGATGGCACTGCAGTGGTATGTGCAGCCAGCTCTGTCTTTGCACTATAATGTCAGTCTCTGTCTCTGTGACATTAATTTGTGATGTAAGAAATTTGCTTTAGTGTGTGTGTGTGTGTGTGTGTGTGTAATTGTGGTAGCCCATATGGCAAACTCAATCTGTGACAACTCAACTCCTCTGTCTTTTCCTGTAAAGTAGTGAAGGTTAAATGGTATGAGGATGTCAGAGACACAAAGGTAAAGGCACTCAAACTCATTCTCTCTCTCCCTCTTTCACGCATACACACACACACACGCACACTTCCTTCAAGATACTTAAGGATGCAAAAAGCATTCCTTCAGCCTCATACATGCGCGCGCACACACACACACACACACACACCCCTTGCTAACACTTGTCCGGAGGCATTCTGCTGTGTTGGAACAATATGGGAGTGTATGAATATGCCAGTGTCTTTTCATCTCCCTATGCAGCATCATTTGCATTTTTAAAGACTTATCTCAACTCACTATTCACCCAAACATCTCCGCCTAGTCACATGCTTAAAAAATGTGAGCGGTGTTCTGGTTCTTTTTTTAGACCATTGACAAGTAAAATTTCATTCACATTCTTTTTTTTTTTTTTTTTTTTTTTTTTTTTTTTTACTCTATTTTAAGAACAGCAGCCAAATTAAAGCAGCCTGTTCTGGCATGGTCTCCAGCTGCTTGGTTAGGTTCCATTGATGCTCAGTGAGGCTACTCCTGCTAAACTTTGTTGCTATAGTGACGCCTACTGGATAGAAAAGGGTACTTCATCCTCGCAGTCTTTCAAAGGAATCTGGTCTCGCTCATTGTGCTTAACTTTCCTTTTGCAAATGCCATAAATAGACCAAAAAATATATTACGTGCTGTTGTTGTGCATTTATTCCATTACATTATGAACACTGTTTTTTTTTTGTTTTCGTTTTTTTGTCCTCTCTATAGAATTAAAATTTTCAACACGTTTACTCATAGTGGTCAAACTTCTTACAGCAGTGGAGAATGTTATGAAGGTCACATCCGTCTCATTAAAGCTGAATTGATTCATTTGAAAAAAAAAAGTTGGCTAATACCCCATGAAGGATGTCTCCTAACCTTAAGCCCTTCCTTGCGACAAGCTTGGGTGGCATAATGATTTGAGAGCCAATGACCCTGCAATGTTATTATAGAGGTGCCTTAATGATTCTTTTCCAATCCGGTTTCTTTAAACCTCTGAGTGCTTTTCCACCTCCTCTGTTTTCTCATTTGCAGTATATATTGACTTAGTTAAGAAAATCTAAAAAGGGATAATGGCGTCAGTGCACTTAATGTGTATCTGTTAGATTCAGCGTTACATGACATACCACTGACTCTCATCCCACTCCTTTTGTCTTTCCGTGTATTTATTTTGTAGCAGCATTTGGATAATGCGTCCCTTCTCCAAATATAAAAGCTTAACCACTTCACCGCAGCCTCTCAACATCTGACATGAAGACATTTTATTCATAATCAAACCTAAAAATCAGCCATCAGTCTCTTAGCTTCCCGGTGCGAGTGTTGCGTCAAGTGGGGCACCGATTAGCTGAGAGGCCTCAGTGAATTCAGATCAGTGAGCAACACATTTGCATTAACAGCTTCTTTCGTGACGTCAAAGGCGCGGTGAAAGTGATATAAATTGCCATTTAGCAGAGCTTTCAGAAGCCTCTTTGAGGATTGATAGCTGAGAGATGCTTTTAAGCGTGACCAAGGTAAAGAGTGGATCCTTCTTGTCTGTAAGCCGCATTAGTGTTTTTGTCAGTGTTCTCTGTGTAAACGCTGTTGATTAAGTAATCTAATAACAGTCACTGTTGAAGAACAAATTGAGAGAGAGAGAGTGTGAGTGCGTGTGTTTGTGTGTGACAGAGGGTGTGTGTTCCAATCAAAGCCTGATTTCTGCTTCAGTTTCAGTGCTTGTTATGCAATGAATTATACACAGGACAAAGACAGAATATCTCATCTAAAAACCTGTCTGTCGTTTAATATGAGGACTTGACTGGAATGTGGAAACAATCTTCAGATGTGCTGTTTTGGTATACAGAACAAGATCCACAGCCAAATTAAACGGCATGCATTTAAGAGGAAGGATGGGCATGTCTGGACATGCTGTACAGTCTGCATTGAACCTTGTGTCTTCTCAATCACTGTTGTCTCCTTGTGACAAACGTGTTGGTTTAAGCCAGTTAACATTAGCACACATTAATAAATCAATAATCTTTCTTGGAATGATGTATGTTGCAATCAAGGTGTCTAAAACTTAATCTATTTCCTATTCACGTATGCTAATCCATTTTAAAGCTTCTGCAAACTCATTATTTCTGGGAGACGGCAGCTTTGTTTTAAAGATGCAAACTACTGAGTCGGCGAGTGCGAGATTGCACTTGGGTAAACGTTTGACTGGTTGCTGGAGATGGAAATGCAAAGCACAGTAAAAGAACAAATAAGTGGTAAAAGTTCGATTGTTTGTTTTGTACTGTGTGTGTCTTTTTGTGTACTTTTGTGTTGCTGAGACAGACTTTCAAAAGATGTGGCCATTATTTGAGTGCGTGTGCGTTTGTGTGTGTGTGTGTGTGTGTGTGTGTGTCCAGTGTAATCTGTAGAAGCTTTTGCTGTCCTCCTCTTCCACTGGCCTGCTCCGGGCAGTTTCCCTACATCTGCTACTGTGTGGCTCTAGAGGGATATCTCCAAAGACCACACACACACACACACACACACACACACACACACACACACACACACCCCAGCAACAGCATTCGTGTGCATCATGTTGCAGGCTGTACATGGACACTCACAGGGGGGTTCACTTTGTTTCTGGGAGGCGCTGCCCGAGGCTTCATTAGTATCTGTAAACAAGTTTAAAGGAGAACAAATGATCAGCTGCAGAGGAAGCTAATTGCTATTCCGTATTCTCAAAGAGAGAGAGGACCAAGAAATTGCATTAGACTAGTGAGAATACACTGTGAAACAGACATGTGCATTTCTCAAATATTCATGGCTGCTCAGTCGCCCGTGAACTGCTAATGCTGACACAAATGTACAGCATTGTAAACAATGTTTTGTTTTGTTTGTTCTTTAGTTTCTAACACTTTACTAATGGTGAGCTGAACTCAGTGTTTTTATAGCTAAGGGGAATTTAATGAGGGTAAATTGCTTCTCATTAAGTCCGTTGTTCTATGTATTTGGAAAAGATGAAGAGAGTCTGACTTGAATGAAGGATGCCTCCCACAGCTGATTTTTGGAATAAACCCTAATGGCAGAGTCCTGTAATTAAGATCATAGTTGTGTTCAAGACAATTTAGGAGCATCTTCCTGATTCGAATTTGCAGCCCCGTTTCAGGAATCCTTCCCCACCTCCACTGAAGCCATGATGACTTTTACTTGATTCCACCCAATCGGTGTATTCACTGTTTATTCGTTGCGTTCAGTCTGCATGTGTTCAATTTCACGATGAAACTTTTTTAATTAGTTATTTGTATGTGTTATGGGTGATGAATCGGCACAGAAACAGAAGATCCAGCCTCTCAAACAGGTCAGCAAAGCACACAGAAACAAAAGAAGATAAAAGAAGGGAAACCCTTCGATGCAGGGAAAATAAATAGTCTTTTGATATGTTCAATTTGTGCCAAAAAAGCAGCCACTAAGAGGCAAAAGGAGCACAAAGGCTTCGAGAAGCAGCTCCCTCAGAACTGCAATGCGTGCCCAGTATCTGGAGGTTTTTGCTGACGTGTCTGTTGAAATAAGGACAAAGGGGGATGTGACATCACAGCTACGTCATAGCTGAACGGGCCTACATAGTAGGTAAAAATAGTGGGATGCTACGTTATTGACAGTACGGAGCAGATCACAAGTAAATGCAGAGACCCTGCACAGCCTGGTGATAGTTTACAAAACATAGACCCCTATGGAGAAAACATATCTACATGTAACCTATGGAGAAGCCTTTTTTTGTGTGTTTCGTTCGCCTCTTAGATTTGAGCATAAATTGAACATTAGTTTGAATTTGAACAATAATTTCTCCCTGTTATTATGGGTAAGAGCGTAAGTAGGACACATAACTTTTTAAAAAATAAAATCAAACAATGAATAAAACACACGACTGGTTCTTGACAGACATTTCAAAGCTTGTACGATCACAACATCCAGTCATGTTTTCTCTAAAGACGTCCTGCAGTTTGAATGTCACAGATGTGACTCTGCAAAGTAGTGTATGGAATTCCATCTGGATCCACATTTTACTGTATGATACAGAACTGCACTGTCAAAGATAAGCTGCTGCACAATCTGTGTGTTAGTCTTCATTTCCAGTTCCAGTTTTCCCCCATGGTGCTATACTACAAACAGCCACTAGAGGAGGTAGGAGACAAGCACATGGCCTGCAGATAGAGAAGTGCCCAGTCACATGTTGTCTGTAAGGAAACATGCAAAGCCACAAACATGCCCACTCACTGTCAGATCGACAGCGACCAACAATGACAAACACAGATCCCCAGTGCTAATGACAACCCCTCCAAACAAGAACGCTCAGGATTTATTGAATTCACCACTGAAATACAACACCCCTCCAGTAAGTAGCACAAACTGGATGTTTCACAACCGAGCCACTTCTACCAATCTGCACTTCATTAGGCTGATTGCTCGCCAATGTAAGCTACTCCCCCTGCCCTGCCCTGGTCTCTCCGCCTTGTTCTGATTAAAGAGGGAACCTCATAAATATGCTGCTGCCAATAAATGATTTCCTCATCACATCAAAGTCACACGGAAGTTGTAAGCAGCTCTCATAATTGCAACAAAGTACAGGCACCTCTTTCTTTTTCTTTTTTTTTTTTTTTTTTTAAAAGCGCCCCCACATGCCACCAAACTTACCCTGCGGCTATACAACAAACCGAGCTGGAGTGGTCTGGTAGAATTCCTGCTAATTCAAACCTTAGTCAAAAGTGGTCGTTAATATTAAGTTTAATGAGGCAGGAAGAACATGATTCTGATGAGGATTAGAGAGGGAACAAATGAGTGAGGTTCCCCTCTAACAAGCTAAGTTGTTCGTTAGTGAGCAAGCGAATATTGAATATATGAAAAATGCAAATTAACACCTCTCCCTCAAGCAAAGTGAAAGATTATTATGGATTATTACCAGTTAAATAAACCGTAAATGTCACTGCTAGTGAGATTTAGAAACATAAAGATTAAAACAGACAATAGTTTCAGATTGTTTATCCCCAATTGTCAACCCACCCACCTATTACAGAGATAAATGCTGTTGTTAGTTCTCACGCTACTGTTGTAACTGCTAGTGAAACTCGGTTTTGGTCATAAATACAGAGATAATGACTGCCCGGAACACAACAGAATGTAGTTCTGTATAAACAAAGCATCATAATAAAAGTGTAACTCAGCTTTGAAAAGAAAAAAGAAAAAAAAAAAGAAAGTTTGACCAGTGTGGTAAAACGACAGCTCAGTAATAACGGGAACTATCTGTGAAGCCGGATAATTTATGGATATCGTTTATGGTTTGTCAAACATTGCTTTGAACTGACCACTGTGTGATGGGAAACACAGACGCAGCATTAAAACCACACAAACACACACACACACACACACGAGCGTTAGCACGAACATGCACCAAGAGCCGCTGTATCTGCACAAGAAGAAAAAAAAAAATGCAAAACAGCTGCTCGGTTTCGATGGTAAACTACTGAAAATGTGACTTTCTTGAAAGATCCTCAGTGAGTATAGATGCAGACGTTTACATATTGCTACTTTATTTTTCTATACATAAAATTAAATGTCATTTATTTAAGGGAAACAGTCTGAAAGGCTTCAGTTGTTTTGTTCATTTGGATGATAAAACATTGGTGGAAAAAACTGCATAGCACAATGTCGGCCCTTTCAAAGGGACGTTCAGAAGGAAGAACAATATAAATACAATTTTGGTCAGACAGTTTGTACCATATTACATCATAAATACACAACATCAGGCATTCATCTATTCATTTCCAGCACTGTATTTCAAAAAGAGAATAAATATGTCTACACTTTATAAAGGAAATGAGGGGGAGTTGAAAATGTTTTTATTGCTAAGAGAGATAAAACATGAACAAAGCTGTAATTGACGCAGTGTAAAGTTTTCATTGGGATGATTATACCGAGGGTTAAACCTCGCTGTGTCGTCGACACCGCAAACCTGAATTTGACTTTTTTTTTTTTTTTCTTTCAAGGCAGACACTTTAGTAGAAGGGAAATGAAACGAATGCTTCAGTGATATGTTTTATTTGGCCTGAGTTGCTGAAACACTCATTCACCCACAGAGGTCTACAAAGCGTCTTGATATTAAGGCCCTTTTCAACACGAGGCACTGTATTAAAAAAAAAAAAAAAAAAAAAAAAAAAAAAAGGAAAAAAAGAAAGGAAAAAAAAAAAAAAAAAAGGCTTTGGTGAAAAGTTGGAGTTGTAGTCTGTATTATTGTGCCCAGTGCAAGTGCTCGCCCAGCTCAATTATTGCAGGAGTAAACAAGTGAAGAGTATAAACAGCTGGGCAGCAACACCCCTCCTCCTATAGATAAGTCATGTAAACAGTCAGTCCAAAGGGGCAAGAGAACACCGTTTTTTTTCATCCTCGCTGTGGGAAAAAAAAAATTCTAATTTGACTTGAAGTGCTCGGAAAGTTGATTCAAGCACTCCTTGTGCAGTGGATATATTATAAACACTGATTTTTAAAATGTCAGCCGCACGTCCTCTGTGTCCGTTTTTTGGGAATCCTTGGAAATGCACTGAAAGACATTTCACCAAAGATCAAAGGTATTTCCATTTCTATGATAAGTGGTACATGCTGTAGCCCAGAGGAGCAGCATACAGTCCTAAAGGTGAAATGGGCAGTATGGGTCTGTGGTGGTGGTGGTGGTGGTGGTGATAGGCGGAGTACGACTGTCCGTACAGTTGCATGGCGCCCAGCGACAGCGGTAAAGTAAAGCCAGGGCGTAAAGCTCCAGCAGCGGCGGCCGCCACTGCCACCGTCTTGGCGTCAGCGGCCATCTTGAGTTTCTCCAGCTCGGCCTCCTGGAGCCTCTTGGCTTTTGCCCGGCGATTCTGGAACCAGATCTTCACCTGGGTCTCTGTCAGGGTCAAGGAGGAGGAGAACTCGGCCCGCTCTGCGATGGACAGGTACTGCTTCTGCCTGAACTTCCTCTCCAGGGCCAGCAGCTGAGACGTGGTGAAGGGGGTGCGGGGCTTTCGGTTGGTCTTGTGCTTCCTCAACTGACAGGAAGGACTGGAATGACCTGGGAGAAGACACAGTGAAGATTTTAGAATGAGGGTTTGATATGTAAATGTATGAATTTGAGTCCTGTTGACTTATTGTGGATTGTGAGAGTCCTTCCTGTGAGCCATATACTGATGGTTGTGTTTAAACAGGAAATTATTTAACTTAAAGATGATATAGTTGGATGTCAGGACACACTTTAATCATATAACTTTTCATTAACAAGACAAATATTTTTATGTGTTAGAAGTAGCCTACCTCCTCACACAATTAACAGCTGACTGATTTTAGAGTTGTTGTTTCACTTTGCATAGTTTACTGGCTTCATGCCTTTCTTGAGCTCAAGAAACAGGAAACCTTACAGCAGCTTGTGGAGAATCATATTCCAGTAAACTCTAAAACATGATGAGTATAAATGAAGAATTTGTCCCGTCCATATTCAGCCTATACTTGTTCAGACTTAAAGGTAACTTCAGAATGTGAGATAAACTTACGAGGCTGTGTGGGAAACGCGCTGTTGGTGACCCAGGATGCGCAGTCCTCGGACTCCGATGCCTCGGACTTCACCGGCGACGTAGGCGCAGCCGTTAAGCTCTTTCGGCTTCCCCCGGGAGGACTGCACGTCCCCCGACACAGATACAGAGAGTTCAAACCCGTGGGGGACACCGTCACCGAGCGTCCCTCCGGTTTGCAGCAGGTGGACTCTCCGCCGCGGCTGTCCGTCTTCCTCCCGGACATGAGCGCCTCCACGCTGAACGGGTGATGCCGTCGCGCCACCGGAGATGTCTTTTCCTCCGCCGTCCCCTCTGCCAAGGCCGCACGGTTGGTACTGTCCTCCTCGGACGAATTGCACCCCAGGTCGTTAGAGGTCTCCTGGGCGGCCATCTCAGTGGCCATCAAAAAGGAAAAATAAAAAAAACAAAAACAAAAACGGGTGAACTCCGTGCGCAGCTGCGGGACAAAAGTTGCAGCAGCCAGGTGAGAGTGGCTCCGGCGAGCGCAATGTTATGGAGCTGTCAAGTAGTATGTGGGAGTATGTAGACGCATCACAATGACACGGCCCAACTTTGACCAATCGCTGCCGCCCAAAATGTTTATGAGTGGGCAGATGTTGCCTTCAGGGACGGTCGGAAAGGAGAAGACGCTTGTTTTGTTTTGAGGAGTGAAGGGCATCAGACCCTACAAAATGTATCATTATTATTAGTAGTATTATTATTGATATTAGGATCATTGTTATTGTTATTGTTATTCTATAATCAAGCGACTCTGCAGTTTTTTTTTTCTTCATTGTGTGATTTAGAAGGTTACCCATTGTACTTGAATGCAGCAAAAGTCCTCAAGGGTCACTGGGGTGGTTTGAGGAGGTCTTCACTCCCTAATGCAGGTAACAATAAAAAACAAACTGGAAAGGTTTTTTCTTTATTTAATTAATATCAACTGAGATAAGTAGCAGTTGTTGTCTGCCAACAGCTGTTCAGTTTTGTGTCATAACAAAGTGAAAAAGAAAATCCAGATGTGTGTTAAATAATACTTTACAGGACTGTAACTGTAGCTTTTGTTCTGTGAAAATCAGGATTTTTAGTTGAAAACTAGATGACACGCGTTGCCCTCATGTCACCTCATTGGTTGATTAAATGACATGAAGGAAATGGGCTGCAACAATAATAGCTGTGCCACAACATTATCACATGTTAAGCTTCAGTAATGGATTAGCTCTAACTCTAACCTCATGAGACTGCGTGTGTAAACACGGGCCCCATGCGGATAATTATGGAGCATTATACCGGGGCGAAACACTGATCCCTTTTTCTTCTTTATCTCTCCTTCTGATTAGTTTGCTCTTCCCTTTATTGGGACTTTCCAGTTGTAACCAACAATGCAGTTATGTGCTGTGCCAGTCCAGCATTAAAAGAAGGGTGTCACACTCAAATTACAGAGTATATTACTTCGCTAAATTACAGATTTAGTTTTTAAAATCCTCAGCTCGGTCCAGCTGGTGTCTGGACATAAACTGGATGAGACATTCACATGCCTCTCTCCATGTCTGTAGCCGACTCATTCATCTTCTTGTCCTATGATTCAGTCCCATTTTCTACGCACATTAGACATGAAGTAACTCATTGTGATTCTCATGAAGTAACTCATTGGGATATTTCCATGGGCAATTTCACGTTATGTCAGATGAAAGTGCCCAACTCCTGATGGAGAACATTACACTTGTTCCGGCAGTTTATCCGAAGAAACGGTCCTTTGATGATGGTAGAAATATTTTAAGCTGAAAGGATATTTCACTTATCTTAAGATTTTTTCCCATGGTCATGCTTGTTTAACTAATTTCTTATCTGTCACCTAATTGCTCATATTTAACACCCAGACCGTTGCTCATTAGATCCGTCCTTCCTCTGAATGATAATTAATCACTATTTCACATCACACGGTCGGATCCACAGTCATAATCTTCCAATGTCTGTAAGTGTTGGATGCTGTGAGAGAGTGTGTTTGTATGTGTGGCTCTGTCAGACACAGCCTACAGCTGTGCAGGACTATTACAGCCTCCACTCCTGCAAGAATAAGCTGCTTATTGAATCGTTTTCCTTAAAACTTACTGAAGGCGAAAGTAAAAATACAGACATTCACAAGTTTTTCCTTTTTAATATAGCCGTTCTTTAAAGAGCACACTATATATATATATATATATATATATATTATATTATATTATATATATATACATGTATATATATATATTTTTTTCCTCAAACATCCCAGAGGATAGATTTATATACAGTAAATGCTCAGATTTTTCCCTGCATTTTTACATGTAGCCAGCAGGCCCTGAGCTGCTATGTCAGGCTGTGCAGCAGGACTCATTTCCCAGGAGACTGCTCCTGCAGCCTTATTAAAGTGGGGTTATTTCACAGACAATCAGAGGTTTGTGAAGGCGCCAGTGAGCGGCCAGATGAAAGGACTGACTCCTCAGGGGAGAAACTGTTGCCTTTTTTTTTTTTTTTTTTTTTTTTCTGCAGCTCTGTTCAGGATCCCCACCTCCATCCTCCTCCACCCCCTCCATTCCTCTCTCGCTAGCTCTCTCTGTCTCTCTATCCCTGTATCTCTCCTTCTCTCTGGCTGTGCCCGCACGCCCTGCAGGCACCTTGTCAGAACTCCTTCTTGGCTGAGTGTCAGTGGCATGTTTCGTTCCCTACTCCCTCCTGTCTTCATTCTTGCACTTTTTTATCCTTTCTAACTTTAGTCGCGCATACTGCACTTTATTTTTTCCTTCATTCCTTCTTTACTTTCTTCTTTACTTCCTGTCTTCTTTCTCTTCCCTCATCAATGTTTTATTCCTGTCCTTCATCTTTCTCCTGACCTTCCGTCTTTCCTTCCTTGCATCCCCTCTTTCTTTATTCTGTCTTTATCAGGCTCCTTCAGTCTGCCCACCCTCTCTTTCTTTCCCTCACTGTCACCGCATTTGATCTCATTGTCAACATAAAAATCCGCCCAGTCAAACTTTATTATTTTTAAATCCAGCTGCAGGTCCATCTATCAGATGAGAAATCAGATGACAAAAGGTGAAAAGAGGCAGCGTGACCAGAGTTGGGTCTAATAAGCAAGAATATTTAGTAAGGAAGTACAATAGAAAATATTCTTGGCAAGTGTGTGGAACGGGGAAGCTGTCAGTCACAGATATTCTAATCACAAACAAAATGTTGGCCCTCATCCACACATCCATCAACAAGTCCATCAACACATCCATCAACAAGTCTGAGGTGAAGTTCCCTGAGATGCACTTTGACTGCATGTGAACACTTGTGTACTACATGCATGTTAAATATCATTTAGACATGCAAATAATGTGACCGCAACTTTGTGTGACCATGGCTTCAAAGAGGATTTTGCAAGGGAAGGAAGAAAGGGAGGAAGGAAGGGAGGAAGGAAGGAGGACGAGGAGGGGTATGAGAGGGGTGCTCTCCTGGGTGTAGCAAAATTACCCACACATCCCACTTCCTTCTTTCCATAATATCATTTAAGCCTGATAATAGCGAAAGCAATTTGTCTGAGCATGTTTGTGTGTGTGTGTGTGTGTGTGTGTATATATATACTGTTTGAATGCCTGTACAGTACATATGTGTGTGTGTGTGTGTGTGAGAGACATAGAGGCTTGAGAAGCCTCTGGGTGTGCGGGTCGGGCACACCTCAGAGCATTGTAATTACAGCAGAAGCTTTGAAGTGGTGGAATGTTTGGTTGGGATAATCAGCAGGCTGGGCCGCACTCATACACTATTTACATTCCCATTAAAACACTCATTCATGCCATCACACCACAATTTTTTACTACCTATAATGATACTTAGTTGGTACAAAGTTGAAGAAGCGAACATGTTAAAATGTTAAAATGTGAGGGGTTACATCACTAAGATTAGTGACTTTGCCGTACTGTTACAATATGTAAATTTATATAATCCTATACAGTATTCGTTGGCAGTTTCTCTCGAAGTTTGCTGCTTTTATTATGTTGAACTCTTCCTTACTTTACTTTAAGACCTGGGAGCCGTCAAGATGAATACAAAAATAACAGCTGGCTCATTACTGTAGATAAAAAGAATAAAAAAAAAAAAATCAAATAAAATCGAGTCATCCACTGTGCATAATCTGAACAATATGATTTTTGGGATGTTTTTGCCTTTTATTAAATGGCTCGCAGTAGAAATGTGACTAGACATGAGGGGAGAGAGAGAGAGGAGGACTTGGAGCAGGGATGTTGTGATTACATGGCTTATCTGAAACAAGAGTCGAAGTATGGATGCTGTTGTAAACACTGGAATGCCCCTTGAGGCCAATTTGTGATTTTGGCTTTCTCAAAATAAAATTTACTTGACATGGTTGCCGTCTTAGATCAGGACAAACACTGCAGGCCACTTACTGGTAGTCTAAAGGGTAACACTTGAAGTTCAGCCGTTTAGCATTTACAATATGAGCAGTGCATAAACAATTAATGAGTGCTTTGTTATAATTGTTAGCAGATACAACTGTAACTCCACCTGTCAACAACCACTTTTCACAACTCTATATCAATACATATTCCATTATGGCAAATTAGTGCAAAATCAAATGTTAAATTAACCGTGTTCCTCTGTTGTGCAGTCTAAAAAAGTCAGTTTAACTCATTTTTGTGGCTTCATGACTTGAACTCATTTACATTTGATAAACAATCATATTGAATTACACCTCAGCCCTGCTTTGTCTAGTATATGTCACCTGCCCTCATCCAGGAAAAGGACATGCTCTTTTCAAAAACGCACGTGCGCACAATACTGCATTCTTCTCAGAAAGACTAGGGACTTGTCGAACCAGTGGGACACGTTGTAAATATTAATAAGACACATTTCTGCACACTTCATATAATGCCATTGTTTTGACTTGGAATCAAATTATCTTAGTAATGTCACCCACTGCTCCCTCCCTCCCTCCCTCCCTCCCTCTCTCTGGGCTTGCCAAGCCCTCAGAACCTCCGCCTGTAATGTACCTAAATGACTACCTTGAATGCTACATTGGCGCCAGGGCCAATTAGCTGTTAACACTGGAGACAGATCTATTCAGAAGCCAGAGAATGAGGCCTCCTGTAACGTGAAAGATTGATGCCCACTTTACTAATGACAAGAGAAGGAGGCAATCTGTTGCCTTACTCAGCCCTGGGCTATGTTACAGTATAGTCAGCTGATTGCTGGGAGCCTGCAGGGGAGGGCTCCTGAGAAAACTGACAGTGGAGTATAAGTCACTGTAGGGGTTGAACAGAGGACGTCAAAACACACGTATACGTATACCTACACACAGACATACAGCCATGTATGTGTGTAACTGGCGTTGGGCCGTATGATGATAATGTGAGACGACAGAGATTTGTCAACTGTAAGAAATTTTGTTATATCATATGAGTTAGTTATTTGTTTAATATCTTTGAGTGTATTAGGACATTGCGCAATGAGGAACCGAGCACACTGAACCGCATGCAGATTTCATACAACATCACCTAACAAGCGCACGGTGGTGTCAACTGGTGCAAGTCAAGACCAGGGAGCATGCTGCCACATGCACGTGGACATGCGTGTGTGCCCAGCGCACCCACTCACACAAATGTGCAGAGAAATTCGCTTCACACCAGAAGGAATGCATCAGTTCTTGCCTCTGTTCCACGGGATGTAACGAACTGTTCTTTTGAAGGTGATAATTGCTTTTGTAATCGTCAGCTGCAATTATATATTTGGAACAGTTCTCTGCTCTTTGATGACGTGTTGAACTCTTTGCCTATGTATTTATCCACTAATTCAGGCTTCACAGCTTCACCCCACCATAACCCATCATTATCAGGTCTTCCTTTCAATTCGTGACTTAAATACTATGCACCTCGAAGGGTTTTGGAAAATTGGGCGCATTCAAATGCTGGCACCTCTTAACCTTTCTTGCACCCCATAAAAATGGGAAAATAGGTGTGCATTCTTTCCCTATGCATGTTACCTCCAATATCATTAGCTCTACTGTGTGTAACACTCTTGTCGAGCCTTGTTTACCGCCAAGTAGTCAAGAGATGCTCTGATGCCATTTTTCCTTTCTGATACCTGAACTTGTGTATCCACCGATGCCCGCTGTTATTGTTTTATGACATGGCTCAGATTAAACCTGAACAAATACATGAATGCCATTAAATCTTTCTTTTATTATCTAATTTGACTTGTCAGCCATAAAAAAAAAAAGAATAAATAGAAAAATTCCCACACTAGTTTCCCTGACACTAGTGCCCCACCTCGAAAATTAAAGCCTTGCATACTGTGCATGTTGCCGTTTTACTTGAGGGACTTTCCAGTGTAAAGTATATTCCCAAATTGCTCACAATTTGCTCACAGCAAACTTTACACTATATACTGTAAATCAGTTCATCTTCGCCAATCTAAAACAGTAGCTGCCAGTGGCTGCACAGCGAAACGTCTTCTGTACGCTACTATTTCAGAGCAGCAAAGAAAATTTGATTTCAGGGAAAGCCATTTCATCCGGGTGTGAAACTATAAAGTTTATTAATATACTGTATGTGCGGTATGATAGACTTGCATGCTCGGGGTCATGCATTATGCACCATGTGCTTTCATTTTTGAAAAAAAGTACAGTAGCTAAGGAGTTCTGTGTGGCATTTTCCAGGTTGCCGGGAATTTAAATCAAGTAACTCTTACGTTTTTCAGCTGACTTTACATTTAGGATTTTGGAAATGAACCATGGGATGCCATGAGGATCAGAGACTATGAGCATCATCAGACTTTTACTGTATGACTCAGTGTGCATCACAGGCCTCATGACTTCAGTTTCCGTGTCAAACTTTCAACCTCCACAGAGAGCGAGAGAGAACTAGCCAGGGGCCATCTGTTCCTCTCACAACCATGTAGATTCCTTTTGACACACTATATCTTAATCAGTTCTGACAGGTAGAATTTATGATGATGCCGCCGTGTAAATCACAAGGAGGCTTGTTATTATGGAGAGGCACTGAAATGGTATAATTGTTTTTAAGTGCCGCTGGAAGGCCGAGTGTGCATGCATTTGTGTGTGCGCTTTCGTGTGTGTGTGTGTGTGTGTGTTGCATGTGATTGTGTGAACATGCACAGTATTCTGGGAAGTTTTCCAGAGATTGGGGAAATCCACCTTCGACACAACAAACAACTTTAACCACAAAAACAAATCTCCTTAAAAGAAATTTTTGTCTCATTACAGCAAATAACATTTCATGGTAGAAAAAGCCACAACTTTCCCAGCTATTATGACTGCGTAACACGCACTCTTTGGGTTATATGAGAGTGAAATGTGCTTACACACAAGAACAGAAGTAAGACAAATACAGTCTATCTGTGCAACAACAATAAAGAGAGTCTTTTGGTTAATGCGACCAGACAGAAGAACTAAAGTATCCTCAGTAATGACGTTACATCCAAACCATGTGAAATGTTTTTCAGCCCTTTTGGTTTATGTTCTGGCTTGCTGCTTGACATCAGGTTCATCTGCATTGACTCTAAAACTTGCAGAGTAGATCACCAACCTGATGTGTGCAGTGTCATATTTGATAATCGATTAGCTCTGTCATAACAATAGTTTTTTTTTTTGCCTTTTGTCCTTCGGCCTCTTCTTTTGCTCTACTTACAGTAGAACATTAAAGGTCCATTCATCTTTACCCAGATTCATGTTTTCGGCCCGTATGTGCGTTTGCGTTTAACTACCTTGAGGTTGAATTGGTATGTGCAGCTTAGCCGACAGTGTGCAGTGAGGGCTTCTTTTATAGAGTCATAAAGTACAAAGCACTTAACTGAATAAACAAATCAGCCGCTCTGCCAAAACAAGGAAGAGGGAAACTTCAAAGCCGGGCAATAACTGTTTTAAAGGTCAGCAGTTTGGAAAGGACTCACTGTCTCATTGAGTCATTGGTTAGCTGGCTTGTGGTTTTGGCTGAGGAGGTGACTGGGTGACCTCTGGGCTGACTGACTTACTCAACGGCTGATTCTTTGAATCATTGGGGCGCTCAGTGATTGACAGACCTGGCTGTCCTGCTGGTTGAGTAACTACAGAGAGATGAAATTAAGTGAAAGCAAGACATGGGATCTGACACCAAAGTGGATCAGGATTCTTTATTGATGAAATCCATCCTGTCTCACTGCGTGTGTGCGTGCGACTCGGACTCACCGCTGTTTAACGAGAGAAAGACGCCAGTCACAGTAGGACCAAGGACAGAGCTAGGATACGATAGCGACTCCGGAGCACACAACACACACAACCACACTGATCTTTGCTCCGACCCCAGTAGAGCAGGAACTGCCACTGGGGTCAATTTGCGGTGACCCTTTCTACGCCTACACGGTCAAAGGTTACAAACCTCTGCATGCAGCCTTTGAAATGGAGCGACAGGGGCTTGCTGTTGTACTGACTGGCAGGATGCCAGTTACCAAGATGCTCGGTCTCACCTTAAAGCCGTAGCACAGGAGAAATGAAAGGCAAAAAAACCCCAGCTTAACAGTGAGGGTAAATAATGGTGGATAGAATGGACGGCCATGCCTAAAAATGAAAAGTTTGACCTTACTTCTGCAACTTATTAATAACTGGATTTTTTAGTTTTTGACTGCCTTGATGGTCAACCTGAACAGCCAGTGACAGCAGGATTGGACGATAAAAAGACTGCCGTCAACTCAGACACATTCTACTTCCTGTAAGCTCACAAGAATGGCTGATCTCGCGGCGTCCACACCTTTTTAGAGTGACAACGGTTCCTGTTTTATTTGAAAACCATAGACGTGAGAATCTATTAATCTTATTTTTTTTACAATAACAAACTCCTGAACTAAACTGTTTTGACAGCTTTCTTGCTGGAATTGAAAACTAAAGTGTTCCAGAAGCAGGAGAATAAATAAATTACACCCCCTTTGGAAGAGAGAACCAGAGGAGATGATGGATTTGAATAAAAACGTAGAATGTGTGTCAGTGAAGCCTGAAGCCCATAAGGGCAAAAAGTCCTGTTGTCACAGAGGTGGTTCCCAGTCTGGTTGTAGGTTGTATGTTTTAATGTCATGGCGACATGGCGATGTTCTGCAGCGCTGGCGAAATTCGGACTAAATTTCCAACCACCACGTTCTTGCTCATCTATATCTACATTTTTAATTCCATCAGTATGGATTTAAAGTGTCAGGAATATGCCGTAGTGCTACATTGATGTGTGTATTCCTTCATACTGAGTTCACTAACATACTCTAATTTATTTTTGGCTCAGCGGCAGAATGGCAACAACCAGCTCCAACCCCGTCCATCACCACCTATACAGGGCTGTCATCTAATCTCATAATTGGCATTAGAGAGTTGGCATGCGGTGTAACAGGTTGCAGCTGTGGAAGCCAGTGTTGTCAGTGAGTGATTCTTTTGTTGCTATGTTTGTTCTGCGATTAATTGGTTCAGGTTGTTGTTGACCGGAAAAAAGTAAAAAATAAAAAATAAAAAAATCTGTATGATCCGAAATTAAGTTGGTAAGACGTTGGGATAGCTGAGATCTAGACTTCGGATACTGTTAGAATGAAATCCTTCAGAGAAAGCGACACAGCAATCAGAGGATCAGACTGGTAGTAAATAAATCCATAGTAACCTACATTAGCTATCCGCAACCAATTATGTTTTGTGGAAGTGAAAACAAAAGTCACTGCAGCAGAAATGTCAGCCACTCGGTAGTTTCCAGTCATTCCACAAAATCAATCACAAGGGACAGTTTGGGAAATCATTTTTAATCATTTTTTAAAAAGGGGTTGTTTATAGTAACAAACCCACAAATAATTATCACCTGATTCAGTTTCTCTCAGCTCTACTGGGTGTTTCAATTCATCATTGTGATTTCCAAATGCAGTTGGCAGCTGTTTTCAATGATAAGTTGGTGGAGCCCAAAAACGGAGCTAAAAGGAGGGTGAATATTGAACTTTCCTTAACTGGAAACATGACTCAAAATGGATGCTAATGTAACTGTATGCTCACACTATAGTTAAACAGTAATAATTTGTCAGTGTTGTGTTTACAGCTTGTTTCTACTGCCACCAAGTGGTAGAAAAATCACCTCAATGCAGATTTAAAAACTGCAGTTTGGCTCATTAACAACTTCTAATAATTTCATAATTGTGATTATGATATTCTTTCTCTCACTCTCTCTTCTCCTATGTTGGTGCCCCCTCCAAGCCTTTTAAGTCGGCCTGTCTGCTGATCTGTAGATAATTGCAGCACTAGGCAGGAAATGGAATGATCAACTCCAGATGATGAGACAAGCGCAAGGAGAGAGCCAAAAACGGAAAGACGCAGACAAACAGAGAGAAAGAGAGAGAAGTGGGGGTATACTGACGGAGGAAGAAGGTTACAAATACACCGGTCGCGCAGTTTATATACAGTGAATGTGTCAATTAGTCCATTCTTGTTCACACAATGTAATATCAGTTTCACCTTCAGTTTTGATTCAGGTAAGATGAGCTTAATGCGTTGTTAATTGCTGCTTAATACATAGGTGTTTGCATTGCACTGCAAGTTTATTCCTTAGCTAATTGAATGGCAATTATTCACAATTCAACAGCACTTAAACCTTATTTGCTTGTAATTTCCCCCGTGGCTGTGTTTAAGTACAATGACTACATCTGCCAGTTTGACCCATGAGGGTTTGGCGAAGTGAGTGACATTGTTTGCCTTTGGAGTAATGGCTGTCATTATGGTGAATTACTACTCTACCCAAACACAAGTGATTCCCTAAAACCACCCCACAGCGCTCTGTCTCTATCTTACTCTCTGGTGCTGGTGCCTTGTTACAATCAATTAAGCTGATTACAAGCACTATCTTCACCACTTCAAAGGAGGGCCATTACAGCGGGTCAGACTAACTGTCTCTTTACTGCACTGCCCTGTTGTTTGTCTCCCAGTAAGAAACCTTAGGTATTTTATGCTTTAACGTTTGAGCTGCTGAAATCTGTTGATATAGCAAAGAAAAAAAAAATCTAACAATGTTGGATACAGACCAGTTTTTTATCATGATGCTGATTGAAGGATAAATGACAAGTAATGAGTTGAAGACAATTGGTGTCGTCTGTCCGCTTTCAAGTTAAAGGTTGACTCCTCATCAGGTCAGACGACAGGTCAAACAATAAATGGAGGGACACAGAGAGAGGGGGCGAGACAGCAAGTCTAGACAGCGTATTTAGGGACCCTCCCTGATTGCTTTGTTCTGCACCATGTCTACAGGTAATTACCTCAACAAACTACTGGGAGCCCTGTCAAATCTGAGGCAAGTGAGGGGTGAAATAGATGAAAAAGTAATGAAGTAAGGAGGGAGAGAGAAAAAAAAAGAAAAAAAGAATACATCAGCATGTCCATCCACACGCGTGTCTCTGTGTCTGCCAATGAACTATCATGCATGGTTTGTGTTGCCATGAAAACAAGATATGACCAATGATGATGCTTGGGTTAAACTGAAATAGCAAGTTAATAGTCAAGTAAATAAGAATAGTCTGAGTATTACAGTGGTAACATACAGTGTTCATAGTCATTGGATAGATAAAAGAATGTATTAATCCCAGTGTGGCCACTTTGAATAAGTCAAAAACAAGAACAAGATGAAACATTTGTAATTATTATATGATTTATGAATTAAATGCAATTTTAAAACCATGACAAAGATAAAAATGCCAGTTTGGAATCTAGTGAAAACTTGAATCTAATGCAGCAACAGCGCCTTTAATATACTGTATGCTGGTAATGCAAGTCTACTATAATTTACAATAAGTACAGTACACTAAGGAAGTATGATTTCTGTTAATGCAAGCTGCCATTTTTTGGTTATTTATCATCACTATTAGATCACTTAATTCTTTCTACAAAGCTCTGATTAGTTTGGTAGTTTCCCCAATTGATAGGATAGCCATCAGTGAGCCCAGCACCAGACACGCTGTAGTGTTTGTGTCACAGAAAAAAAAATCTGAAATGTCCGGAGTGATTCAAAGGCAAATGTTGAGGCGCTGCATTTGAGTTTCCTAGATAACTAATTGTGTTCACTTGGCTCAACTGCCTCTCTAATAATAGTAATAACAAGATTATTATTTGAATACATATATCTTACCTCGGTTATACTTTGTTTGACAACAATTATAACTGCATTCACATAATTGCAGTGGTGTACAATTACTGCAGGCAGTCAGTGCACATCTGTCAGATGCTTCCACTGCTGTGTCTTCACCCAGCATGTAGAAACACTCTTATATCCGTGCATCCCGCCTCTTTACCCTTCACTAAAACACATCACTCATCTTAACAGGGAAGGGCTAACTTTCTTTTTATATCTTTCACAAATAGTTGGGTTCATTGATTCGCCCATGTGGAAATCTTGTTGGCTTACACATCTGTCATGGCTGTGTGTTCAAAGTCTCCTTGCAGTGTGAGGATCTGGAAATAACCTTTAATAAAATGTGAGGCGCCAGTTGAAGCTTTATCTTAATTGTGTGGAAAACAGCCATGCCCTGCTTCATCCTGTAGAGATTGACTGATAGTGATGAGCTGTGTTTGAAATAATTTTACACAAGCCATGAATATATGACTTTGAGCTGCATGTGTGTGAGTATTTAAACTACATCTGCATATGTGTGTTTGACAGTATTCACTTCACTCGTACTGATGTAGATATAATGAATTATGGTCAGTCACAGCTGGAAAAAAAAGCTTCTGTTGTATTTTTGAAACCTTTGCATCATCCTTTTATCCCTTCATCCCTTCATTGTTTTGCACTCAGACAAAATTTGAACTTGAGTCAAAATCCGATTTGGACAAAAGCATGTGCTTGGCGTGAGATGGCTGTGAAAAAACAAGTCAAAATTACACACAGAGTGATAGTTGTCTATTATCAGTGTGCTGTTCCAAATATAGAGGGTTTTAAACTTACCATGTCCATGTCCTCTCTTGGGCATTAGATATATTCAATTCAATTTTATTTGTATAACGCCAAATCAAAACAGACATTATCTCAAGGCACTTTACCAGGTAAGGTCAAGACCTTACAACATTATAGAGAGAAACCCCACAGTTCCAACAATGAGCAACCACTTGACGACATGTTAACACGTCAGTGGGCATGTGCGCTCGA
Organism: Seriola dumerili; assembly: GCF_002260705.1. Classification (NCBI taxonomy): domain Eukaryota; kingdom Metazoa; phylum Chordata; class Actinopteri; order Carangiformes; family Carangidae; genus Seriola; species Seriola dumerili. Next base: position 5,154,767 of record NW_019174295.1, on the reverse strand, counting down.
GATGCAACAAAGTCCACATGATAAAAGATAACCAGACAAGATTGGCTTCTGTGTCTGTACTGCTGAGAGTTTATAACCATACTTGTCAAAGAGGAGATTATTGCCTTTTCATTATCCTTATCCTTTACTTAGGCGTTAGTTGAAAAAGAAACCTTTTGATGGTTTAAGATATAATCCATTCTCGCAGGATTGTTCCCTACACAATGCTTTTGATAAGCAGTCTCACAGACACTTGCGCGCAAATCCATACTCATACACTCACTGATGAAGGACAGATAATTGACTGCAGAAGATGCCAGATGTCAAGTCTGGGCTTCAGCCGTCTTTGTTAAAGCTGCAAAGATCCTGTCGTTTGCACGCAGCCACATATTGATCACATCTCTTATCGCTCGGTAAATCAAGCCCATGAATCAACAGAGTTAATTAAAAGCACTGCCATGACTGACGAGGCGCGTCACTGATTGTTTCTATCTTGAACTTATCAGTTGGAAAACAGCTCAGAATTTGTATCATGGCTTGGGTAAATACTCACTTGGGATTGGCTCTTTTGAAGACCAGGCTTTTGCGGCAGGGATGTCGGTACCTACAGTGCGTCATGGCTTCCAGTAGCCTGCAGGTTCCAGAGGCTGACCAGACATTGTTAGCTTAATCCTTGAGCTTAGAGCAAAAGAGAAAGTAAGTGTGACAGAAGTGTCCCTTGAGAAAGACATTTAATGTATATGTTTGCGTGCAACTTTGGCCTGTAGCAGCAGGAAATATTTCCTGTGGATTCTTTTTGTTTTGGTTTTTTATGTTAAAGCACATGTTTTGATTGAAGGAAAAAAGCAAATTTAAAATCTTGGCCCAAACTGTCTGAAGTGGAGCGACTCCCTCATTTTTCTGTTTCTCCCTCTCATTTGCTTCACCACTCTAAACCCTTCTCCCACAACCCCGGTCCCCACCCCTCACTGCCTTTTCACACACACACACACACGCACACACGCACACTCGCTCAGCAATATTGCTTTGTCAGGCAACATTTAGAAGATTAACCTCGAAATTGCCAAAGGGCATCCCAACTCTCCTCCACCCTCAGCTGCTTCCCCCGCCTTTCTCAGTGTTTCCCTCCCTGCAGCTCCCTCTCTGTGAACACTTGCGCAACAAGTGGCGCCGCTGCAGAGCCCCCTGGGTATTAGAGGGTTGAGTGGCGTCCCAGAGAGCCGTAATTACACCAGCACTCAGGTGATTTAAGGGTCCGGGAACATGCTTACCCATGCATGGCACCAAGAGTCCCACGTTACACTGACACCTACCCATGTTCTGTGTCTCTGGACACGTTATTTATTCTCCAATCTCATACCAGTGTAACACTTTTTATTCTGTGAAGACGTGAACTAATAATTTTGAGTGAAATGAACTTTGGCACATTCCTGCAGCCATTTTCTTTTTTGGGACAAAGTACTCCACTATACAAGGTCACAACCTTTTATCTACCGATGCCTCGGCTGTTTGGGAACTCAGCTTTGTGATCACTTTTACAGCTTTTAGTGGATATGATAAGAAAACAAATACTAATCATATAGAAGTGCGGGGACTTGACAGGCTATACTTGGAAGAGAAAGGGTTGATAATTGGCTTTGGTTGACTCTCCACCCTCTGCCGACATCATGGTGACGATAGGGAATGTATTTTCTCTTTTAACAAGGTCAGGGCTAATACTGGCCAATGGGAAGGGGATGTTCCTCTGCTCCTCAGGTTTTTTTTTTTTTTTGGTTTAACAAGTTGTTGTGACTGAGGGGTCACAGTGAAGTAGAAGAAATTGGCTGGCTCGTGTCTACACAGGAGAGAAAGTTTCCCCATGGGAAATCGTTTAAAGTTGCATTGAATGTCTGTCTCTCTGGCTCTGCAGTTATCAGACTGCACACCGACATTATGCTCAGTTTTTTGCAGGCGAAAACACAAGCTTGACACAAGCTGTTGTGTATCTGACGGAGATCCCGTGAAGTAAGCTCTCTGCTTTCTTCAGCTATAAAACAATGAGAAGCAAGAGAAAACACGCATGTGTTAATGTTTGTGGAAGTAATGACTCCATAGTCTGAAAGCCTTGGACTTTTTATTATAGCAAGGGATAGCATCTACAATTTAAAAAAGAGAAAAAAAAGAAAAAAAAAAGAGGGAGGAAAAGCCTGAACGACAAGTCTTTGTACAAAGAGAGATTATAAATAGTTTCCTTTCACTCAACGTTTTCTCAGCATTTGCAAATGAGGTAGTTTCCTTTCTTCCTGTTAAGATTTTGTTTCTGACAGCACTGGTTAACAGAAATTGTGCCTTTTCAGTTGTAATCCCTGCAATTAAGGCTGTAGGTGTGGCTCCATTACCTCAGCAGGATTAGTAATGACCCAGGAGAGAATATAATTGCTTCTTAATTTGAAGCTGTGAAGTGCATGAAATACCTGAGGCTCAGCCTGCCGTCTCAGCAGCGGTTAGTTCATGGATTAACTGCTATTTTTTTTCCCCTCTCATTCTCACTCTCTCTCTCTCTTTCTTTTTCCAAACCAAGACCTTTATAGTGCTTGTGTTTTATAATGCTGTTCGCATGATCTGTTACCCTGAAGGCTGCTGCAAAACGTAATACAGTATATAAAAGAGAAAAAAGTATAGGATGATGTGTTTAGATGACTGGAAGATCCGTAAGGAAGGCTATTGTTCTTTTTTCCTGCATGTAGGTTATTCCTTCCTCAAACCTTTATCATCTAGAGAATACCCGTGTATTGTTTGCTCAAGTATCTACTGAAGTACATAAAGAGATGTAGGCTGCAGTAGAGAACAGTTTTATACATATTAGAAGTGGGTGACCAGGATAAACACCTATGTCACAGTGTGTTTATATGGTTTTTTTTATCCTGAAATGGATATATATTGTGATGTAGTACATTTTCTAAAAAATAATACTAATACAAAGAAAATCTTTATGGAAACATACTTTATTACATAGATTCAAAATTGTCCACAAATGTCTAATACATCCATATTTTCTAAAAGGATCGGTACCATGTATGAGGTACTCCACTAAAGCTAATATACTACACATATGAAAAATAACCATAATGGATTATCTAACATGAAATCAGCCTCAGGCCCATAGCTATTATGTAAGAAAAAGAACATGAACATTACGTTCCACGTGTAGAAATGACACTGTTGTCACAGCCAGCAGGTGAGCCCGTTACACCCTTCATTATTCAGGCCTGACATCTGTCTGAGCTGACTAATACTATATAATTACAAGGCGTTTGACCGGCCATAATGGCTTTTTTAAGTCCTATCCTTTGTCCTCAGTGAGACATTTCCCAAGTGTCCATTAGTGACAATACAACAACTGCAACTGACACCTCGCTACTCAAACACTAACTAACTAACCATTATACGTGGATCTACAGGAATCTAACATGGTTGTCACAACTTGGATTTAGTCAAAAAAAAAAAGGGGAAAAAAATTTAAGAAAAAGTTTTGATCCACAGTTTGAATAAATAAACTTTATTCCCACTGCTGTTTCAAAAAGCATTTTGACTATATATCTGTGCATTTACATCATGGACACACTTCGTGATGTTGTCTCACCCATGGAGAATTGTTCAGTGGTTCAGAAGATTCAGTGTTATCAAGTCAAGGCTTGTGACAAACAGATGCTGCATTGATCTTTTTATCTACACAATTAAAATGTACTATCTTGTAAGAAACAGATCTTTGTCACCTTAAAGTTATCAAAACCTTTTTTTTTTGGTATTATTTCTGCCGTAATCTGGATTCAGATCGACGATACACAGGAAATGATGCGCGCCTGTAATCCTGTTACTCTTTGAAATGTCTGCTTTATTGATTTCGGCATCACTGTTTACCGTTCAGTCAACGTTTGCCACTGCCGCTGTGTCACATTAAAAGCGTTCAACTGTTGAAACACGGGGTGGCTTTTGTCGTGAAGCAGACACAGAAAACACCATGTTCGTCACAAATGCATCGGAATCACAAGAAATGTCTTCTTTTTTTTTTTTAGCATTTACTTTCGGCAGCAGATCAATTTTAAATGTCGCAGGGAGTAATGACTGACTTCCTCATTGAAACACAAGTTTGTTTGGCTGCACTTGAACCACTAGTTGCTCTTCAGTTGTATTTCCGACAAAGGAGTTGGTCAAGGACTGTTAGCTGTTGTATTAAATCACACTTTCTGTCATCGCCAGTAACCATGGCTGATGGCAAAATAATCATGGTTCTAATGGATTACAACTTTAAGTAACGCTGACTTCATTACTGGTGTACATATGTTGTAAAGTCCAAGAAAATACACTTGTTTTTTGCGATTTTTTTTATTTTTTATTGCGATTGTGTTGAGATTATATGTTTGCATGGACTACAAGGCGACTTTTATTCAGTACATTTAAAGTCCAGGTGAATTTGAGGTCATGTCATAATCAAAATTGAGATTCTCCCTCAAGACCAAGACTTAACATAACAGGCACTTCATTTGTCCATATCATGAAATATTGTGTTCTTTTGTTTTCTTCTCTTTTTTTAAAGTGTCAATATAACAAAGCTGCTCTGTTTTTCCATTGGTGGTCTGTGAACCAGTGATCAACGATGTATTGATCATCCTGTCAAGGCCACATGTCAATAAAAATCTTCTATTGAGTCCATCACATGAGCTGAGAGATGGATCTAGTTTCACTTCTCACGCAAACAAACAAACACAAAGACAAACTGCTGCATTAAAAAAAAAAAAACAACAAAAAAACAAAAACAGCTGAATAATTTCCCAGGCCTCATCGTGTGACCTGTATTGTTGGTGTGAGAATGAGGCACCAGTGTTCTGATCGAAGGAGCAGTAGAAAAAGAAAGAGGCTGACAAGCAACAGGATGTCAATTACATGGCGGCAGTGAAATCCACACTTCATGTCGGCTTAAAGCTGTCAACTGTCAACAGAGAGGAATGCCAGACAGCAGTGCTGGAGTCTGCTTCAGAGAACAGGAGGCTGTGTGTGTGTGTGTGTGTGTGTGTGTGTGTGCTTGTATACACTTTGTAACTGTAATTGGAAACATTCATTCATCCATGCAAACATGCACTGCAAAAACAAAAATCTCACATACACACACAGACAACTCCTTTGACAGTAAATTAATAGAATAACAAGTCGTGTTCACATTTGCCAACACTCAGAAACAGATGCAATTATCACTTTAAGTATTTTCCGCTGCTGTTATCTGTCTTTGCCATCATACAGGGCTGACACATATTGTCATGCACATTGATGTGTGTGTGTGTGTGTAGATTTTTTTTTCTATACATAGAAAAACCTAAAAACATTAGCAGGGAGTTAATAAGGTGTTAAACTGTGTGTCTGTCGCATTGTTTTCCTTGTCTCCTTTAAAATGGACCTCGAAGTTAACAAGAAGTCTGTAGCTAAGCTAGCTGCTCTGTGACATTCAAAACAGAGGAGAAACTAAAATGATTGGATGTTAGAACATTAGACAACTTCTCAATTTGTGGGTCCTTGGACTATTGTAAAGTCTGGGTCTAGATGAGAGATTAAGGGATCACCAAAGCATGGCTAAAAACAGTGCATATCAATTAGTGTGTATTGATTTTTCAATATACATAATGTTGTTAATACACCCACGTCTCCAACGTGCAGACCAAGAGACACACAGGCACAAAACACAGCAGAGGAAAATACATAAAACAAGGAATGTATGTATACATTACTATATATATATATAATATATATTGACTCAATGATGTGATGGCCATACAGCCTGTTGCAGGACCTGTTCTTTATGACCGACGCCTCCCAGATGGTATTGCGTGATGGATAACAATCCAGTAATCTAAAGTACTTTAAAGGTTAGCACAGCCCTCTTATAAATACCCATAAAACCACAACATATTACTATAACAACAAATCAGAAAATGCAGTAATCAGTTCATAGCATCCTGGATCATGATGTCCGCCCACACCTTCCAATTTTACAATCTTATTTTTTCAGTTGTGGAATTTGTAAAATAAATAAATAACTTTATATAATTGGGAAAAGTGTCACACTGAGATGAAACAAAGACAGCAAAAGACAGCAGCATCGCATAAAGAACATAAAAAAGAGGTTACAAAATCATGGTTCACAAACTAATATTGAAATAAATAAAATATGGACACAATAATCAACTGGCAAACAGATATGATCAGGAGGATAATGTAAGAAAAAAAAAAAAGAAAAAGATAATAGATAAAATGCCAGGAGACAATTCACCATTTCAAATAATGTAGAATCAGATACGCAATGGAGTAAACTTTCAAAATAAAAACTGCATAATAACATGAAAAAACAGAGACCACTTTTGATCACAATCAGTAAATTTGCGACCAAAACAAATACACTTGACACATTAAAGGGAAGGGAGGCTTCTCTGACGTTCAACTTGAAGTGCTATGTCTACAAACACTGCAGAACAAAAGTCAAACTAATTATCTAGTGGTAAAACACTTGTTGACCTCACTTGCTACTTAGTTCATAATACTCACTTCATTCTGCCACAGGCTTCTTGAAGATGCAATAATAACTTAAAGGAACGTTTAAAAAAAGATCAAATTAAAGCAGCAAGAAAAAAGATGATGGAGTTTGTGATTGGGCTTGATTCTCATTTTCAAAATGTTTACGCGAGCTGATTGCACAGCGGGAGATGAAAACCGAGGGACCACGCTTCTCCTCCTCTCAGATGTTCCGTCTTACCCATCTGCTGCCTCGCAGTGTTTAATCTAGCAGAGCGATTTTATTAGTCTCTAAACGAGGAACTGCTTTGATTAATGACGGAGGCTCCCTGGTCTCAACGTGCTCTAATTAACTAACCTCAATAGGTTTTACACCACACTCTGTCCGTTGACACCCAAACCAGCATAAAAGGAGGAATGAAGTAGCATAATGAGTCGCTGTCAATACATTAAATACAATTTAAGACTTCTATAGTTGATTTGTTCAGATGATCACAACTTATATTATCCCCATGTGTTTCACTCTTAGAGCACTTTACAAGTCTGTATAACTTTTAGTTGAAATATCCTGAAACCGGACCCCAGAACGTGTGGAGCAAGCAAGGATACACACACACACACACACACACACACACACACACACACACACACACACACACACACACACACACACACTGAAACCATAATTTAGAGGGAAAATAACTCAAGCATGATGGGAAGCTGCTATTGACCTTGTGTGTGTGTGTGTGTGTGTGTGTGTGTCTGTGTCTGTGTGTGTTTGCGTGTGTGCGTGCCCTCTCGTGTGTGTTTCCACTAAATTAAGAACTTATTAGGACTTAAAAACCCTATCCTATTTCACGCGGGGGAACCTCTGGGGGGAAACGAGGATTACTCTTCAAAGCCTGCGGTTTGGTCCCTTTTTATGTTGTAACACTTAATATTTTATGTCGATGTGATGGTCGGGGCACTTAGAGAGGTCATATGTCAAAGCTAGACATTCACACTGCATGCATGGTCCTTGCCAGTAGCTAATTATATGTGTTTTGGATTCGATACTCCTGACAAACAAGAAATAAATTACTACCAACGAGCCGAGCTGGAAAATATTTTTGATGTCTTCGTTTCACCCCGAAACACAGTTCGTCTGGGCATGCAGCAGCAGCAACATGTCTGCCGTTTCTGTTTTGGTTGCTTTGAAATGAAGTCTTAAATTGTATAATATGACAGATTTTGATGAATAAGACTCAATTTACCAAACTATAAACATCCGATTAAATTAATTAGAAGTTAAGATAGAGGTGGCAAATTTATACTCAAGTAGCCTACTTTAATTATTTTAAAAAAGCCTTCAAGACAGCGATGATGTTTAGTTTTTCTTACAAAATTACAGAATAACCAACACTGTACCAGCTGCGTGATAATACATATATCAACGGCATAATATCCGGCATCACAGTCTTATTCTCTGACTTAATGGCTTATTGTGAGGGAAGTTTCACTCGGGTATAGATGTAGATTTAAGCTGGCATATAGCATGGGAGTGGGGAGGGGTTCAAGACAACAAACAAAGTGCCCGACAAGGGCCCCCAAAGCTTTCATCCCCTTTACCCCTGCAGCAAACACATCTCCACATAAACAAGCACAGAGGGGGAAATGCAGCACTGTCACAGGGTGGTGTGAAGCCACAGGGCCACCGCAGTTGGAAAAGGCCCCTCATGACTTCATGTCTACTATAACAAAAGACCACAGTCATGATTAAAAAGCTTTTTAGTAGCTCTAGTCACTGCCAGCGCTAAAAGTGTTTACACACATGCCTTAATTGGGAATCAGACTTTTGTAGACTGTAGTTAGAAAGTCATCGCACTACAGAGACTTGCAGTTAGTCAAATAAATATGCCTCTCTGTAATTATTGGCTAACCTATTAGGAAGGCAATTAAACATGAAAGTAATGTATGTAAAGTAAAAATAGATAGAGAGAACAATGGGCAAATGAGTCTATTGATGAAAGCTGGGGTGATGAAAACATATCATGATATATGAATCATTATGTTTTGCTTTCTTGCCACATCATGTTTTATTCAATGGACTCTTTTATTATGAGCAAACCTCTGTGGAAAAGCCTGTCCGCCTCGCTCTGTCTATCATCGTGTTGCATTAGCTTTCCGGGCTAAACGCACTGAGGGGAGGATATCAGATATCTCACGGCGATGAGACAGAGATGGATTGTGAATCAAAAAGATAGAGACAGATCGCTGGTGGAGACAGTCCTCATGTTCCTCTTCACAGCTGCTGCCAACAGCAGGTCAGTTCAATCTCATTGTGTTATTTAGAGTCTCTGACACAACAAGGAAACTCTACCTGTCTCCATTATGATGGATTCGCTCATAAATGTCGTGGCTGAGTTACAAACAGGAGAACCTGTTTTGGGATTTTGTAAGCCTGTCACTTAACCTGTTCACTGCTCATCCCCATTAAAACTTTCCCCAGGGAGGGTGTGTGGGTGTGTGTGTGTGTTTGTGTGTGTGGTGTGTGGTGAAGTTGAAGGGATGGAAAATGACTGTTTACAACATATTTTCATTTGTATTTCCTGCTGTTGTTTGTTTTCAGAGACAAAATCAACAGTTTATTACTTCGGTTTGACATTCGTAAGTTTGTTGGCTCCCTCGGAGTCGGAGCGAATTCGGGTGGAGAAGAAAGTATATTAATATTTTATGTTCTGGAGCTCATATTTACAGTACCAGTCGAGACAAACCGACAAGCTTCTGCTACAGTGAGACTTTTTTATTCAGTATGTCAAACAGCTCTAAAGATATCAACTGACGTTTTCCAAATGACCAGCAGCTTGTATAAGACATGACAGTCCCCGGGCCATTGGTGAGCTATAAATGATGTAAGTGTCCCATTAGAAACACCCACAAATATGGACAATAAGTAGATAGATAAGGAACTAAAAAACTTTATGAGCTGCAGTGGTTGACACGGACCTTATTTTGCTTGAATATAATGTGCTCTGAATTTACACCATATAAAAACTGCACTATTACAAACCAGATAACTGAATTATAGAAGTCCTACATGGTCATCTTCATTATGGTATCAATATTGGACAAACTCAAGGTCCACTTACTAGCTTTTACAAGAGCTTTCGATTGTCTCCAGTGTTTTGTTTGTTTGTTTGTTTGTATGTTTGTTTTTATGTCTCCAAGGTCAAGTCTGAACTTCCCGCTCAGTCATGTCAGTGTCATATCAACATCACTTCCACATCAATTTTAATCTGAGCGTGTGTTCAAGTACACTTTAACTAACACTGCCATCATGTTCCAGATGTGTTCGTTCAGGCTGATTTAAAACTAGATGTTATTTAACATTAGTGAAATGATAATATACAACGTTAATCTTGTTTGTGTTTATAACCCCCTGGATACAAATATGTTGATATAATTTATTTCCCTACCAGATTTTTTGTTGTTTCAAAATAGCTGAAGTATTCCCCCGGGGAACCCCTGGTTAGGAAACACTGATCTGTGTTTATCTCTATTTATGTTCACCAAACGTTCAGCATTTTGCAGAGTGAGGGCAGTAGTTTATTGAGTGCAAGAGCTCCCCCTTGTGACAAAATCAAATGCTCACAACATGTTTTTTTTTTTTTTTTTTTTTTTTTTTCTTTTTTTTTTGTCATGGGAGATTCTGGTTTCGATGATGTTTCTGCCGACCGTGTGACAGTCAGTGCAGTTGACAAGATGAACCAATGAAAACATTGCCCCATTCTCAATGTCCTGGTCAGTTTTGCTGATCAACCTCGGCCTTGGAAACAGAAGGTGGAGGAAGATCATTGAAATGAGGGATAAAAAATAAATAAAAAATCAGGATGGAGAGGAAATGAAACAGACAGCATAAGAAATGCATGTCTGTGTCTTGGTGAAACTAGGTGTGTGCAGGCATCATGCAGACAACCCCAATGTTAATTCTTATGTCATAAACACTGGGTTTTGAGACCTAAGCAAATCACCAAATTGATATTTGAACACGAAAAATCAAAGCTAGATAGAAATTTGTATTTTAATGGGTGTCTGTGTGTGTGTTTGTGTGTGTTCAGATAGATTTAGTTTCTGCTTCATAAGCCATTGCCTCCCTCTGGGTGGAACCACTGTGCACATACTATATGTACATGTACTCAGGTCTTACATCCTCCGGTGCAGGTACTTTTTTTCTGCAGCGAAGCAGAAAACTCTCCAGTGTGTCTCCTTCTCCTGCTCTATCTCCACTGGGGGTTTCCTCTGCTCTCCATAGGCAAGATAAACTGCTTGTCTTTGTCTGTCAGAAACAGTCCTGTCATCTCATGGCTTGAAGTGGGCCAAGTGTAATTCAGTAGTCACAGTTAAAATTATAAAATCATTTCCTGCCCTATCAAATTAATTATAATTATGGTCTGTGAAGCGGACGAGATAAACCCTGCCAAGGAAGTTGAGGTGGTGCATCTTTGGAGCAAATTTTATAACGTTCTTGGGTCTGCTCTTACCAGATAAATGGTCCTTTAGTGTATTAGAGCTTTTACTGCAGGTGGTGATTGTCAGGCATACTGTACTATAATAGAGAGTCATTATACTCTAAGGCATTTCTTTGCCAGTGACATAGTAAAGCATAATTCGCTAGAGAGGAAATGATTTGTCACTGCTGTGGAAGGTTCCTGGAAAGGATAATGTGATCATTCCAGGAAAAATCTCCGACAGTTTGATATTTGAAAATGAATTCTTGGCTCGGACTAAACAGTCTCTTACTCAGTGGTACAGGTCAGCTGATAAAAGCTGTCTTCCTCTGTGGTTGTGAGTTATATCTAATTACAGCCAATTCAAGTGAGTAAGAAAGTGGTCTCAGACTTTTGGACCCAATTAAATACTGTATATGGAAGATAAATGTTCAATACTTCAGCAATAAATAAAAAATTCTTGTTGAAATTAATTGCTAAGAATTTATTGACGTAGAATTAATGGTAACATTTTATTGTACAAGTTGCTTAGTTTTTCTAAATAAAGGCATAAGTGCAAATTATAATTGCGAACGCACAAACACACCGTTATAATATCTGAGAACATCTGTATTGTCATCACTGCCAACAGATGTGAAGTTTTACCAAACCATCACAAATGGCTGCGGTGGGTTACTTTATGTTGACTAACTCTTTTAAGCATAAACAGCTTCCACCCACAATAAGGTGCGTATGCATTGAACTTTACCACCAGCCGCTAACAGCTGGAGTTGAGGATGCAGGTGGCCCTCTATATATATATATAGCACACGTCTGCATTGTCCTGTTTCCACTCCTCTTAGACAGCAGTATACAGTACAGCACGTCTCCAATCACATTCTAGTAACCTATTTAGGAACGAGAAAATGAAAATGCAATTATGCTGCAAAATTATCATATTCACAATCTCAGCTACAGCTAATGGCGGTGGTCATTTCAAGGTGAATTTTTTCTTTTTTCTTTTTTTTTTGCAGAGGCTGACTGCAGAGTCATCAATCATCAGATAGAAGGGATGGGGTTGGACTGATGTCATATACACTCATTTAGTGTAGTGGAACATGGGGTGGACATAAGAGATAAGGACAGGACACACACACACAGAAAGATGCAGCATAAGAAACATTTTGAAATAAAAGGAAAGGAGGAAAGTAAAAACAGGTACAAAACATTTAATAGTAACAATACCTACCTATGGATAGATACAACATTTTCACAACTAAACAAATAACTACAGTATTACACTAGTTCCCTTTGCTGCAGTACTACAAATGTAAGTAATAATGGTTCCTGTCTTTGCAGTTAGTTTTAGTGTCTATCTGCATTTCTATTCAAAACAAACAGAAGTCACTGCAGACAATGTTCCCTCACAGCCACTGCAGTGTCACTAAGTGTGAGTGAATATGGCAAGTAAATGAAAATGTCAGTACGTTCCATGATCCATGGGGATAGGCTGCCCAAAGCCTTGATTTCTGGATAACTATAAACCACCAGCAGATGTCACTGTGCTTCCTCTGAAGATAATTAAAGACAGGAGAGATCTCACCAGCAGTACGAAATAACCGAAAAGGAGATTCGAGACAAAGGGAGAGAGTGGGTTAACAGAGCTACTTTTTTCTTTTTTAAATCTTATTATTGTCTTTGATAGTTGGGAGTAGAGAGAAAAGGTAAACAGTAGAGTAGAATAATAGAAGAAGATAGATAGAAGATGCATTCAGTGGTCATATTTTCAACATTTTTCAGCATGAAGATTGTAATATTTGATACGTTTGTTTCTTCAGCTCTACATCACACAGAACTGCACTGTTTGTTTATACATTTTGTATCAGCAGGAACGGTGGGGGTTTGCTTCAAAAGCCGGATTGAGCTGGGCACGCCTTGACCACCTATGTCTGTTAGTCATCAATCTTTTTTTTCTTGTGAAAATGGTCATTATATAATTTATATGAATGTGATTTATGCTTGAATAGAAGAGCAGCTGAAGACTTCCACACTGCAGATGGACGTCTTCTGTGTTTACTTCATGGTGAAGGATGCTAAGACCCAAATGTGGCTTCATTCAAGAGTAATGTCTTACAGAATGTGTTACTCTAACTGGTGCTTTGTCGACAGAGAATTGGTTCATTTTGGTTGTCCAGCTCCTATCAGGTGTATCTGGTTCTGTGTTGCAGAGGTTGTCAACCACTGCACCACAGTCGGGGCCTGTACAGTCCAGTAGTTATTCATACCCCAACCACGTACTTCAGAGTTTACTCCTTCTTGTCTGGCTGTGTGTGTGTGTGTGTGTGTGTGTGTGTGTGTGTGTTTGTGTTCCTTCAGTGATAATTGCTGCAGATACAGATCACACACACTCTCACACATTAACATGAACAAAAGGACATGAAGCTGTGTGTGCGCACATACACAGTGAACCCAAACTAAAGTGGGTACAAAATGATTAATCACTGAGCACAATTCAGTCTCCCCTGTTGGAATGGTCTCCACAACAAATCCACACACACACACACATTTCTCACTCATTAAGAAATCTTGTCTATTAGAGAGAGAGAGAGATGGAGCGAGTGAGACAGAGAGAGAGAGAGAGAGAGAGAGACAGAAACACAAAAGATGGAGAAGTGGAGTTCAATAAGAAGATAGTAGATTTAAGTGTTATTGGAGTGATGCAAAGCAATTATTGATTTCATTCTCTATAGCTTTCCTGATTGTCTCTATATGTAAGAGTGTGAATCAATTTACATGTATAAATTGCTTTTTTATTTCCACTGTGTTTAAAAAAAAAACTGATTTCTATGGAAAGGACTTCGGCCAAATTTTCTGGGAAAATCCAAAGGATGTGATGTTACCTGCTTCCCAGTGCCTTCCCTCAATTCCTCTCTTCTGGTCCCTCAAAGCGCCAATAGTGCGCAACACAAGCTAACGTTAGCTTTGAAATTGAGCCCTCTAATGTCAACAAACGCCCTGGTCCCAGTACAAAACAAAATGTCTGTTTTTTAGAACCCATTACTCATCCCAGTCCTATCTTCTGAACTGATGCTACTTGACAATAATAATATTATGCTAATGAAACATTAGCGCAGTGATTTAGCAAAATGAGAGTTGTGATGGAAATGATCACGTCCGTAATGAAGTGTGGCAACACAGTTTACACAACACAAACATTTCGTCTAGTTCACTAACCGTTAACATTATCATTGAGCAACCAATTTAGCTACGCTGATGCTGACGCTGCCGAGCTTCTCAGCGAAAGCTAGACGCTAGACAGTGATTAATAAAGCTGGCTAGCTGGCTAACACTGACGTATCATATAAAATGCACTCAATGTATCATGCGATGAGAATGGATAAGTTCAATGTCACTAGCCTATATTATGCTAGCTAGAAAGCTGATAAAGATATTACGCTTTATAAAACCAATTTATACCTTTAAGTGTGCTTCGGGGAAGACACCAAACAAGTTATTCATTGAGCAGGACCTTAGTGGGTAAATTGGAGAGCATCTGAAGTGCAGTTTAAAATTATGAATGGATGTTTGAGTACACACTGAACGAGCTAAATTACTACTACCATATATGCTTTAGTCCTAATAATTTTACGGATTCATTCTTGTTCTCTTTTACTGTATCCAGGGCTGTCATTAATCTCATCAGCGTGTGATCGTGTTTTATAACAGCAGTTCTACTTGTATGGTCTGTTTAAGAGGAATCTGCAAGGTCATACAAAGTCCCAGAAACATATTAACATTTTAATAGAGTAACAATGTCCTTTTTGTTCCAGTAAATGCACAGCAACACAGTTGCAGCACTTAATTCTTCTAAGTATTGGAATATTGTTAAAGTCCTCTGCTGTTGTCCCGAATAATACCTCTGATGAAACTGCAGTATATTCAAAGGTTTTCCTTATCATGCACATCTTTTACATGCTGAATAGACCAATTCAGCTTAGAGGGAAATTGATATGTGCAGTGAAGTGTGCATGCCCAACACCACTAATTTCCAAGGCATAGGGATATGGCAAGTTGCCTGTGCTTGTTTATCAGGACTGAAGTTCTGATGCACACTAGTGCATGTCAAAACTGTCAGCTGCTGTTTGGAGATGCGGCTTCATCCTGCTTGCTGTAGATGTTACCCGACCATTTTGATAACTTCCAGCTAATTGGCAGCCCCATAAATGTCCTGAGGTATTGAGGTCTTTTCTCACCCTTTGTATCAACAGCAGTACAAGCATGTAAGCCCTCAGGACATATTACCGATGTAGCAATTTCTTTTTCGTTTCATATTCAAATAAGGACAATAATTCACAATGCAATAATAATCCTTTTTACAGCAGACATTTTGACTTATAGGAGTGAAAGCACCCATGATTTTCATACTGTGACATGTCAAAATGTGCTCTGTGAAAAAGCAATGTTATTGTAAACATATCTCTGATCAACGAGGCTGATTTAAGCATGTGAGTGTCTAGAAGTGATTGCTCCTTATAGTTTGCTTAATTAGTATTTTGTCAGATTTTGTTTCATTGAGCCCTAGTGAAAACCACCCACATTTTTGTCTCCCTTGTGTGTGATGAGAACGGATGCCAATTTTTCCATGAATTTTTCCTGCCCATTCATGGGTCATTCAAGGAAAAAGCTCTCAGCACAGCAGCAGTCAGACCTTAGCACAATGCAGACATGACTGGTTAAAAATTGAGAAAGAAAAGTGGAGTGGATCTGTACAAATAACAGCATCACAACATGACGCCAACACAATCAGCCACACATTTAAAATGTGAATTGTTTGTCAGGTTTATAGAGGTTAGAAATTCGCATAGTAGCTGTACACTTCAAATTGTGCTAAAAGATTTTGACAAAATTAGCATTTGCATTTTGCTATGCATGCAGTTTTTGCAGCTATTTAAAAAAAAAAAATGTTGCACTACCTCATTGTTGGAAATTAAAATAAAGTGACACCTGCAGTGAACTGACTAAAATTTCAATGGTTGAACTTCTATGCGGACAGTCAGGTAACACCGACAACTCAATTTATGCATGAGCAGTGATGTTGCTGATCACAATAGAATACCAGTATTTGCACCCAAGCTCCCACAGTTTGGTTCTCAGACTTTGCAGACGGTGCATTAAAATTGCGCATTGAAATGTTGAATGTGAGACGTATCAGAGACGTCAGGAAACCACTACGGAGGATGCAGTAAAGACTTGTGACTTGATGGCAGAGGTTTGAATGCCTTGTAGTTATTTTTGCTGTCAAACTATTTAAGCCGAGATTGATGAGGTTTCAGACCATTTATGACAGCGCACTCCCCCTCTTCTAAATTATGTATTTCTACTTGTGTGTCCTGCTTTCCCTTGTTTTCTGTCATGTGTTTTGTGCATCGATGCATCTCCTGTGTGCTGCTTTTTGGCAAATGTGAGTCGTAGAGTGGAAGGCTGACAGATGGGCATGAGCAAAGTGACAAATTTGATTCACTTATTAGGTTTATAACGTGGGGTTCGTCACAAAATAGATCACTACTGCTAGTGTTTTCAGTGGAGTTTGCTACATTTCGACATGATAAAAATGTTTCTCTGGAGCTAATTTCCACGTTAAAAAGAAACTGCAGGAGACAGTGTCTGACATTAACCTGTTCTCTCACTTTTCTGTCTGTTTTGTTGCATCTGTTAGGGCGGGAAAACATAGACTCTTATTATTCTTAGTAATACGTAACATCACATAATTCACCCAACCCCCACCTGACTAGAGGCCTGATTAGCCAAGGTGTGGGTGTGCAGGGCCTTTTTAAAGGGATACTTACCAATAAGGAACTCGACTTTTTACCTACAGAGTGTGGAAAAGCAAATGCAAGCCTTTTTAATGTCTCTGTCGGCGCGAGATTATCTTAGTTTAGCTTAATTACTGAAATGTCTGTGGGATTAGTAGCAGCTCTGATCAAAGGAGCTTTCCCCCACTTCGTCTCTTCGCTCACTTAAGAGCACTTTGACTTCACTAATCTGTACATCCCTTCCATTTCCAGCCTTCATTCACATGCTCAATTCCTGCCTTCCAGACCCGCTGCCGCGGATCCAAAGATGTTCTGCTCGACGTCCTCAGGCCGCTGTCAGCTTCGAGGCGCCGCTTTACCGGCTCCATTGAACAGAGAGAGAGAGAGAGAAAGAGAGAGAGGCAGACAGGGCGTTTTGTAACTACAGAATCCGTCATCAGAGGTAGGGATCCATAAGGTAGGTAGATACATATATGAGTGCCAACTGAATTTTTCCTCCTGGTCTGATGTATTAAGCATAATTTTACAAGCTTCTTGAAAAACTATTTAGGTAATTGCTCTACAGGCTGTTTTTTTTTTAAAGATAGAACTGTACTGAGTTTACAAATGGAACTTCTTTCAGTTGTCCAACCTCTAATTTCAGAACATGGCAACCTCTGTGTACCTCACGGATGTTCTGTTTGCCGTCTGATATGTGCTTCCGAGCAACCTAATTATTAACCATCTGACACACAGAAAAGCTGCTGTTTCAAAGAGCAACACGATCAAAAGCTACAAAGCTGTGGAACTGTTTTTACATATTCACATAAAACATAACTCTAATGTAAAATTGAAGGCAAACACCAGGTCTTTGCAGCCGCTATTACACACTGATGAGTGAATAAAACTCTACTGTATCTTCACAAAGTTCAGACCTTGAAAAAAAATGAAGACAAACATGAGGAAAGGGACTATTTTAAAAGCAACAAAACACAATATAAATCTAAATCATAACATAGAGCAAGATGTGTATATTGATGTTCTCTTAATTTATGGTGACAGTCTCAAATATATCTTCCTCACTGCCTGTCAAGTATAATTTAGTCCAGTTTACTGGCATTTCGTGTCTGGTGTGGTTCACCAAAAATATCTGGGTCTCTTGGCTTTGATAAATATTTGACTGGAATTGATTCACGTCAGCTTCCTGCCATTTTGTACTGGGTGGGTGGGCAGTGTACGACTGGCTTGTGGGAGACCTTGGGATGAGAGTGGCTGTCACCAGTTTTATATGAAACGAGAAGCTGTGCAGACCTTCAGGCCGAATGATTCTCCATGAGAATAACAGTACTACCATTTTTTTAAATGATTTTCTTTACAATAGAGGGGGTCATTTTAATCAGGATTTTAAATTAAGGGTAGTCTAGATTAAAAATGTTGTTTAATACAGTTTTAATAATGTTCAAATGGAAAAGCTTTTTTAATGCTCATCTCTTTGTGTTTATCTAGATTTAATCTTGTAGCTGAACCTTTACCACTGAATCAATAAAATCTGCATTCAATTAAAAACAAAAAATTTTAAAAATATTCAAAGGAGAAGAATCTAACCCTCATAGTCACTGCTCAGCGGCTGAATAGTCTGTAGTTTTTTTCTCCAGACACTCTTGTCTGCGATATCTGCTAAATATGTGTGAAGTCAAAGGTCAAATTTTCTTTTTAAATGAGGAAATTATATGTTTTCTCTTCCTACTTTCAGACATAGTTATTGTGACGGACCAGCAAAGATCATTTAGGAGGCAAACAGCAACAGTAAAGTATCTAAACGAAACTAAATTAGCTTCCAAAATGAGCCTCAGAAAGGTTTTTTTATGGACACATCAACATGCCGCTGTCCACCTATAATTACATTAATCTTTTGACCCATGGTTAATATAAAAATGTTGATTAATGCATTTTTAATAGCAATATTAATTAGATACTCAGCCAATAATTTGATGACTGTTGCAATTTATACATGAAGCAAAAGTAGTCAAATTTCAGCTCGGGATCAGTGGCACCAGCTGCTGCGTCACAACATAATTCTCAAGAGTCAGTGACAAGTTTTTATTGTTGCATTGAACACCCACACAACGTACAGTAGCTTCCGCAACAGCCGCCATCTTGCTTTCTCAGGAGGTTCCTCACAGCTTTATTATCAGGGTCTAGTCATAGTAGTAACTGGCTTGTAAATGAGGCGCAGTTCTTCATGGCAAACCATCGCCATGTTCTTCCTGGTCGTTACCATGGTGATTACAATATGAACTGTCTGCCTGAGATTTTGTTTCATATTTTATTTTATTTTTTTCTAACTCATCATTCTTTGCCCTCTCCTCCTTTTCCTACTCCTTCCTCTCTTCGTCTATCTTTTGGGATGAAAGGCTGGGTATCAGCCTCTCTCTCCTCTTTTCCAAAGCCATTCAGTTGCAGACCCAAGCAGTGAGAGGGATTATCCCTCTATTTCTATTAGTCACACACTCATAAGCCATGTATCACTCTGAAGCTTTGTGTCAGCAACTCCACACCCAGAGTGGAGAGACTTCTCATTATTGGCGGATTGAGGGGTTTTAGCTTACAAAGAGAGTGCAATATTCTGAAAGTCAAGTTGTGTTTGAAGCAAGGCAAATGCATTTCACAGATTCCTACATGGTGTAATATGTTTTAACTCTCATTGCTGCTGTTACTCCTTAATTGGTATATTAGTTAAACTCAGATAAATGTGGCTACATTAGTAATGTTCCTCAATTACACACACTTGTCAAGAAGTGTTGGAAACATTTTTCTGAGCCACATTCTCAGTGTTCATGTAAAGGTCCAATATAATGGCTGTGTTCGGCTCTTTTATCAGTATAACAATCATTATAGTTTGGTGTTATTTCACTACCATCCTCTTCCTGTCCTGCTTTTTTACTTCACCACGCTGTGAGGGAGGAAACAGCTTGACACCCAGGGAGGCTGCAGACAGCAGAGCACTGACCTTGACCGATGACCACGACAACTCCTCTCCCTGGACACTTTGTTTTCCCTCTCCCTGTTTCCACTCCCCTCCCTCAGCAGCTCTACAACTACAGTCTAACTGCATCCTCTTTCACTCATCTCTAGATGCCTCTTATATTTGGCAGGAAAAACTCAACACAGGGGGTTTGGAATGAATCTGAATATTTTGCCAGTAAAAGGCCCATCATAAACCTCTCTTACTTTCTTTCTTTGAGGTTTGCTCATACGAGTCAGTGTCGTAGTACTTGACTCTGACTCTTCTTTGGTGACTTGGACTCGAACCCTGTGGATTTGAGACTCGACCTGAGCCCCTTTTCCCCTGGTCAAAAAACCCCGCTAAGACCCGGTAACATTGGGCTTTTTTTTCAGCAGTGGAAAACAGTACAATTGGCATTCTCACCCGGGTATTTATCGGTTCCGGCTCCGATTGGTGTTGATGTAAACACAACACCCAGGTGAACCCGCAAGATGTTGTCCCGTTCTCCGTGCTGCGATGTCTCTGTCTCTCTACATGGAGTTAGCAGGTTACTGGAATGTTGAATTAATTTTCATTACAAATTAATGTCTGATTTATTTTTGACAGAAAACGTCAGTAAAATATCACTGTCTCCACATGCAGCTGCAGCAACTCAGAATCACCATCGAACACCACAAGAACTACAAAGAACCACATAATATTGTATCAGCATCCATCATGAACACAAAGATTAGACAAAGATTGTATTCTCCAGCTCAGGCGTGTGTATGATTGTTGTTTCCGAGCTTTCCGAGTATATTTATATAAAGTGGATTGTTAGTTTGTATAAAGAATGCCTTAGTTGTGATTTATTCGACATTTCTGAATGCATTTTGAATCCTTATAACACAGTGTCCATTTGTTTAGTTTAGTTTAGTTTTTTTGATGATAATTCAGTTATTTGTAGACCTGATATCACAATATACTCGCACAATTAACACCACACCACAATAGACAAAAACACCAGGGGGGGCCCCGGCTGCAGCTCGGGGGCTAAGATATTGACCGTGAAACTGAAGTATCTCTCACTAACACGTTCTTGTAAAAGAGCTGTGAAATGCCCGAACAATAAAAAATAAAAAAAAATAAAAAAAAATAAATAAAAAAAATCGTTTACTTAAATATGCAAATCATATTCATGATTATAGCTAAAAGCTCCCATGCACACAAACCAACACTTAGGGTAAAATAGATTGAATAACTAATATATCTCGCTCCAGAATTGTGTAAACGATGATGATGATGATGATGTATGTGTGTGTGTGTGCGTGTGTGTGTGTACGACTTTGTTATACTCACTCTCATTTGAAAAACACTTCCCATGCGATTGTTGTCAACCACAACCTGGGGAAGTGTGTGCATGCTCAGGGATGAAACTTAATTCACTTCAAGTCACTTGTAAAAGTGGAAAGAACAAAAAAAAAACAAAAAAAAAAAACTGTGCGATAAATTTTAATGCACATTCGTCTTGGGGCACAGGAAACTGTTGATGGCAGAGTCTTTGTGCATTCACATGTGAAAGAAACTCCAAAGGCTGATGCAGAGGATAGTTTGATATGATGTAGTATACAGAAAGTCAACGTACCGTGAAAAATCCTTTGGTCAATGCTGCGGGGAGGAATAAACATTTTATGGATCATTCTTAGGTTCTTCCAAAGGCGTATAAAACTGAAGTAAATCTTTGTCTCAGTGAGGGAACAAATATCATTTCTAACCTCAGCTTTTCTTATTGCTATTCTGAATTTTACTATTCTAAGAAAGTAAAGAGCTCCATGTTTACTAGTCATTTAACACAATCTTACCTTATCACAACCAAGTATCTTCTTTGATTGAGTGAACTGCAGATATTTAAAATCAAATCAACGGGAGTCTCCTGCAAATATTAACCGGCCCGCTCCTGGGGACAGAAACTTCCTGCTTGTGTTTTCCTGTTTTCAGTGATATGAGCTGATTTATGCAAAAAAAAAACATGTTGCAATTTACAGGAAACCATGAGGTCTGCTTCATTAAAAGATAATCAAAGTAAATATAACAAGAAATTCAGAGACCTATTTTCCAGTGAGAGGTCCCTTTGACTTAGAGAGGAGAAGCGATGAAAAATACTTGTTTACACCAGAATCCATTCACATACGAGAAAGTCTAAACTCACAGATGCAACTCTGTATTAACAAAATGTAAAAGAATAAATGTTGTTGCACTATCAGAGTGATTATAACTGATTTATCAGTGTGACACACAAGGAAAATGTGATCGTTAATGAATGTGAACTCACAAAAAAAAAAAAAAATCAAGTTAAAGGCTGTTACGCAGGCAAAGCTACCAGTGTTATGTTTTTCTTTCTGCCTGTGTGGGAAAGATGAGCGCAAAACATAAAAGAAACCAGCTTAATCTAGTGGGCATGGCTGTGAATTTCTTTTTTTTTTTTTTTTGTCCACGAGTCATGTGAGAAAGACGTCAGTGAGACACCAGCATAAGCCCTCCGAGAGAGCCGATGATGCAGCCTGCCTCATTTCCGATTCCCCTCACATCTTTCTTTAATTAAGGAGATCAATATTGTTTCCTGTGCTCCAGTGAGTGTGCAAGAGGCTTTAATTTTGGACTTCTCTGTTTTCTGCCACTTGATGCCAATGTCAATTGCTTTCTTACCAATAGACTAGATTTAGATAGAGTAATCACCTTGGATATTAATAAATATTCTTCTTAAGTTGATCCCTAACTGTGATCAAATTAGAATATATTTCCCCTGCGCTGTAGTGGTGCTGAATTCCATAACTTGCTAATCATAATAACAGAGGCACAGTTATATACTTGTATATACAAGCAGACTTGTATATGTACTTTTATATGTACTGTACAAATATATCAGTGTTATATGTCAGCATATCTATCTATCTATCTATCTATCTATCTAGCTATCTATCTATCTATCTGTCTATCTGTCTATCTGTCTATCTGTCTATCTGTCTATCTGTCTATCTGTCTATCTGTCTATCTGTCTATCTGTCTACATGCTAGCTATCTAGCTATCCATCTAGCTATCCATCCGTCCATTATTAAGGACCGAGCTCTGGGTCCATAACAATAGCATGACAAAACCAAAAAGAAATCCACATACATTCCACAGTTCAGGGTGAGTTAAGGCTGAGGTCTGCAGACTCAGATAACCTACACATACATCTGTATATCAGATTGCATATAACAGCAAAGCAGCTGGCCAGACCCAACATTAACAAACATTAGGCTTGTGCTGCAGCTTCTTGGAACCTTCTGCAGCAGCCTCATCCTGTCATTATAAGCCTCTGTGTGTCTCTGCATACAGCGTCCTCTCTAGCAACGCCACTATCCGCCTATCTGTCTGTCCATCTAATCACACACATTCAAGACTGACGCAAAAAGGAATCGCCCAGATTTGACTGCAGACAGGCAGCGTGCGCAGGTCAGTTTCTTCTGAATCACGCAACTTGCTCACGGGTCTCATTACCGCTGATTCACACCTCACTCACCTTGTGTCTTTCCAACACATGCAATATAACAAGCTACAAAGGCTGAATTGGTTACAATTACCCTTTTTATGTGCTTGCTCTTAAACAGGCAGGGTGTGTGTACACGTCTTGGAGTGTGTGTGTGTGTGTGTGTGTGTTTGTGGACATCTCTGCTCATGTTTGATTCATTAAGGTTTGCTTATTTCTAACCGGGGCTCATATGAACGCAGGGCTAAAACATGTGATCACTTGCATGCAGTTATGGGTACATCCACACGTGAGAAAATAATACAAATCTGGATCAACAATAAGTGATTAGCATATGGCTTTCATTTTATTCATTCAGTATGACCACATGCACTCGCCTCTATGAATATATATTGAAAACTTAACACTTATGGAATTCTGTGTTTTGTGCTGAGGAATCTGAGAGCACAGTCATTATCTCTGATACTATGGGTCAGACTCAATCTGCCCTGTTGTGATAGGCAGGAGGGAGGTATCAAACACACAGCAAAACAGTGTGACACAGAAACCTGCTGTGTGTATGTGTGCGTGCGTGTGGGCGTGTGTGTGTGTGTGTGTCTGTTGTTGGACATATTTTTTTTTCTTGTGTGACTGCGCTGAGTGTGTGTCGGGATTATGATCGAGTGGATGACACATGAAATAGAGGTCACTTTTTCATCTGAAAACACTTAAGGAAAGGCTTCACCTTCAGTGCACAGACTTTAGCACTTCTGAAAGTGAAATATTTAAACATATATTTTTTCATAAATATATTTGAATCTGGCTCAGCAACAAAGCAGGTCTGCTCATTTGAATTCACTGCAAGAGAATGGCAGACAGTTGGTTAATTGGTTAATTCACTGTTATATCAGGCGGCTAAACAGCATGAAAGCTGTAATTATTTTAGATTTGTATTTTGATCCTAATCTCCAAAAACACAGACCCTAACTCAGCTTGAATAAAGTGGTTATTTCCCAGTGACAATAGGTCCTTTATTATGCATGATACTGCAGTCGTTGCAATGTTATCACAACTATATTGATTCTTCTTTTTTTTTACGTTTGGAGACTGAGGTTTATAAAACATTGTCCTTGCCCGGCAGCTGGAAATATTTTCAGGGGATTGAGATAGATCCACAGATGATATATATTTTAGGAGCCAGACAGTAGGGGAGCATAGTATTGGGCCCCTTCAGATATCTGACATCGTGCAGCACACTTGAATCAAAAAAAAAAAAAAAAAAAGCCTCACATTCCCCACCACGGCCAGCGACAGCATAGGACTATGAAGAATTCTGGTCATAGACCCCCGTCCACTCGAGAGTGGCAGAGTCACAGGGCTGAGTGCAGGCACCCCAGAGGCTTCGGCAGAGGGGCGGATGATTCATTTATCTTTTATAAAGCCTCCCACCTTCCCCTTTGTCCATGAGCTGATGCAGGTACATGTACAGAGGAGTGCTTCAAGTGTTCATTTGTACCAACTGCCATCCAGCTGCACAAAGCTCTCTGCCACAGTCAGTGTCTCTGACTGCTCCTCTCCACTGGATTTCTCTGTTCCGTAGTCTGTACACAATTAAGTATGAAAGCATCTTACGACTGTAAACATCGCCTTAAAAATGTTTTTTTTATACATATGTGTTATTAACACGTCTGCACACAACCACATACTGGTGGGTTAATCCAGTTGGGTTTGAACAGGCTTCATAAACCCAAGACCTTTATTTAAAGATGTACATACTGTATATGCTGTAAAGTGTTTACCTCAGAATCTGTGAATACTATACCAGTTGTAAAAATGACCCCATATCCCCAGGAGTCATTAAAGTTTCATCCACTTATCTACTCTGGTCTTTCTGATTGGGATAAAATGCAAGCAAAAGGTAAATTCAGTCTGCATCAGCTGATAGTCATCCAAGCACAAGGCGAACATCAACCTTTTGATCTGGATGTTTTGAGAGAACAGCAGCTCGGGAATGAAACCGAGTGTCACGTTTGCTTGTAGTTTGTCTGGCTTCACTCCCACATCACGAAGGTGAAGATAAGCTTTACTGTTTTAAACATCTGGCTCCAGTAGAGTGGTAATTACCGAGCGAGAAGAAGAAACAAAAACAAGCCGACTCGGAAGCGAAGAGGGGAAGGAAAAGTGAGGGAAGCACAGGGGGACGAAAGAGAGACGGTGGGCGTCATGGAAGGCGTTCATTATGTGGCTTCAGGATGAAACAGCAGGAATGTAACAGGCAATTTTAAGTTGTTGTCCGTGTTCAGGAGCAGCGTTTGTTTGGCAGCTTGTAATTATCACACCCACACGAATGGAATAGCAGCACTGGGTGACTCTGGGGCGGACTTCAAGATCCAGTAATAAACCAGCGTGTTTTTCTGAAACCACATAAGCCGTGTTAAAAATAAATAAATAAACACAGAGGATCTGTCTGTCGAAAAGGGAAGCTACATATGCTGCCATCATTGTGTATGTTTATGAAGTGAAGTCCTACCTCAGCGCCTCTTCGGCTCCCTCCCTGTTGATCACATTTGTATTTTCTGGCTGTAGTGACAAACATGGTGGCAAGTTGTACTTAAATCCATGCTTAAATATGTCACTTCAGAAACCAATCAAAGAGGTTACTTTCATATTTCTTTCCAGAGTTGTAACACACCTATACTTTCAGTGGTGTCTGTCTTTTCCCAGAGAATAATAATAGCCTCAACAGCAGATAATGAAAAATAATAAGCATAATAAAGATTCACTGTGCCGTTTGCTGAGGCCTTTCAGCTTTTGTGTAATTGGAATTTGCTGCAAGCTCACACCTCCGCCTGACACAGAGAAGTTTATTGGTGAAAAATGATGTACTGTAAGTTTTCATTAGTGATGATAGGGGTGAGTGGAGGTTAAGTCTAACTACACTACAACCTTTAAAGATATGTTCTTTTTTAGTCAATCTTTCTTTGATCAGATTTCTGATTAAACAGTTACAAAATGATAAAATAAAGCTAAAAGTAGCTAAGAGCAGAGACGGTGTTTAAGAATTTACATGCAAAAACTTTGTGTCATAACATCTGCATTATCCTACTGTCCTAACCGAGCTCCTCGGTGGATGATAAAAACATATAACATAGTGTTGAACCTTTGACTTGTGATCAACCAATCATAAGTTTGGAGAGTGTTTTTACTTCATACGTTTCCATGCTGCTGTGGGCAAAGCATTGAGAGAATTAGGAGAGTCCTCTGTGGTGAATATTACTACCAGCTGTGACACCAGGAAGACTCACCCTGCAGGGATGAATCCTCGGTGGTTTGTTCAAAAGGTTTATTTACACCCTGACTGGAAATCGGTCTCAGTTAATTGAATATATTCTGTGGACAAATTCTTTCAGTTACAGTCACAGAGAAGTTATTCCTTCAAGCAGTTTCTTCCAAGACTCACTCTCTCTGCAGGGAGCAACATTATTGCATAGTTTAATTAACTTTAAATTTTAATTATTTGTTTTCAAAAAGCAAGAGATTTTTTTTTTTTCTTGAGAAAAACCACATTAATACAAAGTCAAATTTTGGGGCATTCTCTGAGACTGTATTATTACTTCCTTATGATACATAGCAGAAACTGCTGACTGTGGGAGTTAAAGCATCTCTTCTTCTACTTCCAGAGGTTTGTTGACACGAGCTGTCATTACATTACTTTATCAAATGCATGGCTTCCACTGGCGGAGTTTCACAGAGAACACAGAACTCTGATAAAAGACCGAAAATATGCAAACTGCTAAGCTCCAGAGAGGACATGATGGCCAGAGCCAATAATTATGATTTACTTTTTCAAGCGTTTTCACTGCTTGTGTGTGTGTGTGTGTGTATGCGCCCGTACGAGTGTTTTTGAGAGAGAGAGAGAGAGACGTTATTATCACACCCAGACTAGAAGCCAGAGGGTTTTGATCATTTCACCCTAATTATGCCATTTACAACTCCAGCTTTTAGATAATTACAGCGATTTCATCCACTGAGTTCTTCGTTTCATGACCTTGGATGTCTCCATGAGATTCGTGGTAACTCGGCTGAAAAGAAATATTCAACTTCTAGTATCCCCAGAAACCTCAGTGGAACCAACAGCTGAGCTTTGTTAGTGAATTAACTAAACATATTTCTGTTCACTTGGTGTTTATGTAATTAAACTGCAGAAAGATAATTTAGCAAAACAATCAAATTATGCACCAAAAAAACACCCAAAAAAACAAAATATTAGCATCATTTATCACATCACAGATAAAGCAACATAAAGTTGTGTTGTGTCGTAACTCTGAGCTAAATCATCACATTAGACCCTAATAAAGAGAAGCAAACATTATGAGTGTTACTTGTTATGTAGTTGTTTTACCACATATACAGGGCAACACACACAGTGACGGGGACATCTCAACTGTCAGCTGCCTTGCATTCAGGGCTCAGGCTGCAAACAATAGGCTCAACTCTGGAAATACATGATGAGGTTCGCCTCCCATCAGCATGACTCTACACTGTAGTACTGTACAGGCATAGAGCCAGACTCCTTGTGGTCTCCATTGGCTCAGTTTTCAGTTGTTGGGTGTGAAGCTTTAGGCAACAGCTTTTTCTTTTTTTTTTTTATTCAAAATCAGCCAACTGCCTCTGTCTGTTACGTTACATTCTCTGCTTGTTAGACACGGAATTTGAATTTGTCGAATTCAAACACATCTAGAGTGTGTCGGTTGGCTTGTCTATCTGTCTTTCTGTTTGTCTCGACTCTGACAGTCCGAAATCCACCTCGTAGGCTCAGCTACCCCTACTCACGTGTCTCTTTGTCCCCCTGTCAGTTTTAATAACCACAGCATTTGCTGGTCCCAGTTTGTTTTCTCTGTGTTGGCTATATGTAGGCAGAACAACATAGACTGAACTATTTGCTGCTCTGTATATTGTGACATATTGGCCACACACAGACAGATGGGAGAGTGAAAACCGACAGTATTCTATCTGTTTATAGAAAAAGATTTTTAACACCTCCTAACATGGAGTTTTTAATTCCCTCTTATGGCTCAACTCCTCCAGACTCAGGCAGGAATTTAAGAAGTGATGCTCTGAGCCAGAAGGATGATTGGCATGAAGGTAATTAATCCAGTTAGAATAGCATCACTTTGTCATAAACTGAACTCTGTACAGTACAAACATGTAGAACAAGTGTTTTTTCTTAACAAATATGAATATGAAGCATGAAATATAGATTTTCTTGGCACAGTTGTAATGAAACATCTATTGATGCTAAGGGCACATCATCAGTGATGTATCCTGAGGTCATCGGGTGTTTTGGGTCTCTCGACATCTGGCACCTTCACTTAGGCGATGCAGCCAAGGTTGATCAGGCCTCAGCTGCATTCTCACACAGATCAGCTCTCTTGATCCACAGCCACCTGGAGGTGTTCTCAGCGTCTCTGTGTTGTTGTAGATGGCTCTCCCCCTCCTCTCGCCTGTGATGCTGTGCTCAGTGTAAATCCTACAGAGGGACTGTCCTGCAAAGCCTCTGCACCTTACCTCCACAGACGCACACAGCTGCTGAATGGGCCCTCATGGTTCTCCCTCTTACGCTCAAAAGCCTCCTCCATACCAGCCATGGCATCCCATGACAATGTTCTCTGTCTTTTCTGATACCAGAATAATGTCAGGTCTGAGGGTTGTCTTTGCAACATGCAGAGGGAACCCAAGTTGCATTGGGAGTTGCTCTTGGCTCACCTCCAGCTCTGTTGAAGCCGATGTTCTGCTTTGGGAGCTTTACCCTCCAGCAGCTGGTGAAAGCACTGAAGATGGTCTCTGTGATGGTCTCGAGCAACTGGTCATGCCCCCAGAGCTTTTGGACAGCAGCTGAAGATGTGCTAAAGGATCCCCTTCCTCAGGCAAAACAGAGACACTGGTGTCTACCAAGCCTGGTGGCCTCCCACCAGGACAGCATGTCATAGCCGTGACTCTCCTTTCCATCTCTTAGGTGGTGGAGATTGCAAATTCATAAAGGAGCAGTGGCCACAGGATCCCTGGTAGAATCCCGCTTTGAATTTTCCTTGAAGGCCCATCCTGTCAACCTCTTTCAACCACCCCTCCAACTTCTCGCAGGTCTTCTGAAAGGATGCTGTATACCTGAGGCTGCTGTCAAAGATCTCCCCGGGGCTTTTCACAGGCTTCTCTGAGAGTTCAATTAAATACAGATGATGGACTGAAACTTGAAATTTTGAGTTTATTCACATATATATGTATTTTTTTCCTACTTAAAAATCTGGATTGAGTCTGTGTCCATTGGAAAAGTCATAATATGAAGTCCTTGCTGGCACTGAGTGAGTAGCCTATCTGTCTTTGGCTCTGATATAGGAGACTGAAATCTTGAAGACCTTGATCATATTCAAGGTTGGTCTCAAACACAATTGGATTACACCTCAGATTAAATTTACGGAGGGCAACCGAGGATCGTGACAATGATAAATTATAGATAAGAGAAGTACAATCATAGAAGAAAGGACGGCAGAAACAGAAACTGGGAAAAGGAGGCATTACTCTGGTATCACATGTTTACATGAGTATTACAATTTCAGATTGCACACAGTCAGAAACAGCTCAGCAAAGTCTTGCAACGTAACCAAAAGAATGCTACGAAGCAAAATAAATCGTTGCGTTGTGCGGATCGTTCCTTGTGCTGGTTGGTCGTATGCCATGGCGTACCTATTCCCAAGCCTTGGAATCTAATGTCTAGCTAGTTATGGTTCCTAAGCTACAATTGGATAGTTAGTGTTTAGTATTTAGGGTTTAGCGAACAGTCAATTTGAAGCTATTGAACCACTGTACTTCACTGCAGGTAAATGTTATTTCTGCAGAACATGAGAATCTCACTTCCCAAACTTTAACTGAATCTCAAAAGAACTCACCCATCAGTGATTCAGTGACCTTGAGCAGTCCAGTTGTGTCACACAAGCCCTGGTATTATTAATATACTGTAGGATTTGGTGCACACATGGAGGACCATATTGCTGCACATATCTGCATGCATATTTTAACCCACAGACCCACATGTGTACTTGGAACCACCTGGATGTAGGTGTGATGAGAAATTACAAACAGGCTCTGTTGCTGTTAGATACTTAAAACTGGCACCTCATTCTAGCCTCAGGCGTAAAGTCCAACATTTTGGTAATGCAGCTCTGATAGTAACTTCTGCAATGTCAGGGATTTCACTAATCTACTTTGGGGCTGGTTTCTAAAATAGTCTGGTATTTGATCTGTGCATTAACATTGGTCTCATGCATTTTTACACCAGAGTGTGTCAATAAAAAAGTTTCTTTATGATTCTGCTTCTTTTTCGAAAATGGTTGACTCTCTTTCTCTGTTCTAGTCATGGAAATTATGTTATTTGAATCAGTGATAATGTAGAAAATGTCTCCATGAAATGGCCATTTGAGTCTGTACATGTAAATTGAAATTGATCTTTCTTTTAATTAAATACCTATCACAAATGTTTAGGGTTCATTTGCTTTTTTTATAATACAAAATTTAAAAAAAAATCCAAATTAAAGACTAAAACTTTTCAACATAACTTTTGCATTTCAAACATTAATTTTGCTGTCTACTCTAATTACTGGTTGGTTGGTTGGTTGGTTGGTTGGTTGGTTGGTTGGAGCTTAATTACTGGCTCTTTTGTATTTTCTAATTATTATTCTGTTCACTTAGTATCACAGGAGCATTTTCTGAATTGGAGTTCATTTGCTGTATTCTCTGATAGTCTTCTTGTGGGAAGATTTGTGCAGACAGAAAATCCGAATACCTTTTTTCTTACACATTCAAATTTTAGTTCTATATGTTCTATTTACCAAAATATCAATTCTTTTTTATTCTCCTTTTTCTCTAATTGTCACATTATGATGTTTTTGGTGTACATGTTTGAGTGATTCAGCTCTGATTTCATGGTGACATCAGCAGCAGATTTCAGGGAGGTCGTAGCAACAACAAAACAGGATGCCAGTTAGCTCCACCTTAAGCTACAAGCTGCCCCGGGTGGACAGCTTATCCAGACGAATGACAGGAGTTGGGTTCTGAAATTGTTCAGAGAGTGGGAGTACAAATACAATACCACTGCTGGCCAAAGGCAAAACCTTTCATAATGTAAAGTGAGGTGTTATGATCTCAGACTGGAATTATAGCTCCCATGCACGGCCGTTTTTACGGAGGATGTGAGTGATGCACTGCAATGATCTTATTCCTAAGAGTTCACTCTCAATCATGCATCCTTATTGGTTTATGTGGCCTACTCCCAGAGGTTTTCCTGGCACTGTTGTAGATGAGTCAGACACTTCACAAACGCCAGAGATCCTGCAGCCTTGTGGTGTTATTCAATGGTACTTCACAACACAGTTATCTTTCCCCCATCTCCTCCAGCCTTCTTGTTACCTGCACTTTTAGTACTTCCTCTAATTGAACAGCTCTCAAAGCATGTTTCTGTCTGACGTTCAACTCTTTTTCCTGAGGGTCTATTTTCTCTCTTTCTGTGTGTGAGCGTATGTGTTTTTCAGTGTGTGTATTAGTCTCCATATATGGTTTTCCAGTACAGTTTCTCTAATACCACTCATCTCTCAGAACCTGGCTTTCATATGATAATTCAGAAGGTATTATTCACAAGTATTGTTCAAGGTGTTTTGATGGAAAACAGCCCTGAAGAGTAGATATGACAATGAGGATGAAACATGAACGGGAGAAACATGAACTAAAGATGCAGTGACAGAAAGTCTAAATAATACGCACATGTATGGAGATGCATTTTATTGTACCTTAGAGAGAGGAGATGTCACTTGAATAGGCTGCACTTCACCATCTACACTTTCAACTTCATGACTAATGCTTAGGTCTGTGAAGTAGTGCATCCCGTGGGAATCAGTGGAGGTATTTTATCTTATGGTAACACCTAGTAACATAGCACTCAACATTTTTCATATAGTCTCACAAATAAATCATGTAAATCTTTGAAATAACGTAAGAAAGAGAAATGCAGGAGTAGCATTATCATACACGCCAGAGTACAGTTAAATTTGTCTCATAGCCAAAATAACAAAGACATTTTTCATTTGCTAACCATATACCATAATCCATTGCCCCAAACACAGTTCTTCTGATATTTCATTCCCACATTCAGTATGTTTTTTTTTTTTTTCAGGGGAGATTAGGTTTATCAGCGCAGCAATTACCATTTCTAAAAAAGACCCTGTGGTTGTCTTTAAACATAAGGACGATGTGAGAGAGAATTCTCCTGATACCACATTTCCCTCTCAGAGTTTTAGTTCAACGGGGTGGTAAACAGATTATGGGGATTTTGAAAAGCTCTCCTTCACTCCTTGGTGCACATACACAGACTTGACGTAATAATCATACTCTTAATATATTGTCTGGAAATGTGCCGGAATATGTCATTCATTTTTTTTTAGGTGATTAACTGTAAATTCCTGAAAGGCACACTGTGGGTGCAGTGCTGCAGCTGTAGTCGGTGTTGGATGGTACAACACAATTGGTGGGTAAAAGAAATAAAAAAAATGAAGAGCGGGGGAAAGTTGGAACCTATGTAATGTATAGAATGAGTTTTTTTCTGTATGAATGTAGAAATCTTTAAAGAAGAAAATATCCAGAAAATATCCAGTGAGGCCAACTCAGTGAGTTATAAAGGTGTTGTAAAAGACATACGTGTGTTTCATTCTTAAACTGCATTCAGTGGCAAAAATGTTCCTAAATCTTACATAGTAAGGGCATCAGGCCAATACTGCAACCATGAAGGCCTATGCACGAAGCCATACACACAGGGCAACTGATACAGCTTATATTAAACCTTCCATGCAAGGGTGCCTGGCATTAATTTAGAAATCAGTTAAAACTGTGACGATAAAACAAAGATGAATTTCATGGGTTATTAGTTACTAAAAAGAAGACGATGTGTTTCTTTGTATTTTACCACAGCATCAGTGACAATGAAGTTCATCTGCCATTTAAAATTTAAACTTTTTTACTAACCCAGCAGCAAGATACACTACAGAAAAAGAGACATTTTACAAACAAAAAATGAAAACTCAATTCATTAAACAGCATTTCAATTGTGTCTGTCCCCGCTATTCTATTACTCTATCTACACTATTGCCCTTGTCTCCCTATGTGCAATGTGATGCATTACTCCACACAGAACTTACGTAATATAGTAATGTACTTTTTATTCATCAGTCCATTCATTACTGTTGCTGTGGCAACAAGGGCCAACAGAAAAGCCCAAATACCTTTTCCAAAGGTCTTCCAGGTCCTTCAATAAATTGCTAGTGGTAGTTGGAAGTGGTTGATATTGAGACCTTAATGAGTCACTGAGATCCTCACTCCAATGAAACCAGCTGTGATCTATGGATCACAGATGAGCTGTACTACAACAGTCCAGATCCAAAGCCTACATTCTTGCTGCTTTACCTTCATCACAACCGCTCCCTCAAATCATTTTTTATTGAAACAATATGTGTTAATACATTTAGTAGGAAAGATAATCACTTTCTGGATTATGTTCAGAGACAGCATAGTTTTCGGATGAATGCTATTTTTCACTATTTCACTATTTGTGAAAAGGTGCATAGGGGTGAACAAAGCACATGACTGTCACATGAGATGCCAGAATTCAAGTCATATTTGCGATTTGCTGACATGTAAATTAACATATCCCCATTACGTTAATATCAAATGTAATCTGATTACTGTTTTGTGCAGTTTAGTTGTACAGAAACATAATTTTTAGGAGACAGAGGTTCATGTCAGAGGTCAGAGACAAATAAAACCGAAAAGGCAACATCGTCTGCATATAACCGAAACTTTCCCTTATAATTAACAAACAGGATGTGCTTCAGACCTCAGTATCCTGTCCTCTATACTCGCATACTCTCTCACCACCTACTAGACTACCTCAGATTAATGAAGCCTACTCCAAATATTCTCTTCCCTTTGTAACCCAATACCAACTCTGCTTATCACACTAAGGGACACCTTTCTCTCTCACATCCATGCAGCATCAAAGAAAAGTATCAACCATGTCATTTCAGAAGTGTCCTAAACCTTCAGCACTTCAGGGCAAATGAACGCTAGTGCTTTTAACTGAATGTCACATGCAATAGATTACATTTTAAGCATGGATTCCCTTTGTCTATTCATCCCTTATACCAAGGTCAAGCAGTCTACCTAGGCTGGTTTGAACTTGTAAGGCAGAGTCTTGTAATATCACCTCCTTTCTTCTTACAGCTCTGTTTTTTTCACTTCAGTGGAGCCTTGAGGTTCAACTTATTTGTATTTTCTCATCATTGCCAGCCGCGTTTTAAAATTCTTCACATCGTCAGGGAGCTGTCTAGACTTCCTTCTAAAGACACGGTAAGGAGGAAAATGTTAATATAATGCCTGGATGAAAACACGGCTGTGAAAATAAAGAAAAGGAAAAGAACTCAAACAGACAAACAGTGACAACTGTTTAGTAGCAAAGACGTTGACAGTGATACATATTAAGGGTGTTTTATCTTTCTGAAAACACATGCTGACAGCCTCAAAGATGGGTCATTTACTGTATAGTTTGAATTTTTATCCGTGTCAGTGGAGGGCCATAAAGTAAGCAGAGTGCCCCTGATAAATAACATTAATGATATGTGAACAGTCAAGGTGTTAGGACTTACTATAGGATGAATTGTGCATATATCATTCTCTATGTCAATGATAATTTGAATAATAATCCATTAATTATTATTGATCATCCCAGTTTTCTTGACATTTCTAATTGAGATATAATTGAAGCTTGACAAACAGAGATTGAACACTTGTAGCACTTGCCAGCTCTGTGCCAAACCAAATGAAAAAACATAACATTTTTAACAAGAAGCTAAAATCACCAGATATATGCCATGTGCTTAAATTTTATTCTTCAATCACGCAAGTTGTGCAACAGAAACAACCATATAAGCAATTTGCCCCCACCCTCGGATATGGCCCATAGGAGTGTACCAGCGGCAGGTGTACCGAACCTTTGTCGTGACATGTGGTTAAGGCTGTGGAATGGTCACGGTTTGCTTAGGTTTAGGCACAAAAACTAACTATAGCCTACTATGACACCAGACTTCTTTCTTTGCTCCCATCATAATTAGTATGATCACTAGAGGTCACTTTATAATAAAACATAATTATAGTTTGTAATATTCTACTTGCATAAACGACCTATTGGCTCACACAATCATAACAAGCATTATGCATTCAGGCCCATTCACTATGCTACACTAGAGCTACTATAGAGCGTATTTTTTTAGCTGTTGTGTATTTCAAAGCTACTGAAATAGCTTTGAAATTGAGTAAGCTTAACCTTTCATCTTGATACAAGGCTGGGTGTTTACCTAAGTAAAGCACAGTTGGCTGGAAATGATAAATTGACTGCATGAATAGAAAATATCAACAGAATAAATAATGTAACAAATAAATGTATGGACAGCGATTCCTGTAGTACCCTCCCTCGGCATTGGACATGTCAGGACTGTTTGCTGAGCAGTTTCTCCTTGGATGCACCCATCCAGTTCAGAATCTGCCAACTATATGTCAGCCCCAGGATGTCAGACAGACACCGGAGTCGTGTGTGTGTGTGTGTTGGTGTGTGTGTGTGTGTGTGTGTGTGTGTGTGTGTGTGTGTGTGTGTGTGTGTGTGGGGAATCAGGACATACCCTGAGTGTCCAAGTTTTTAGATGCATTTTTGCAGTCAGTGGGCGCCACAGGTTGAACATGTGCTGGGCACATACACAGAGTAAATAGGATGTAAAGATTGTGACAAGAGACAAGTATGACTTAACAACAGTAGAAACGCATTCACAAGTTCATCCTCCTTTAACATGAGAAGTGTAAACATCTCAGTTATGATACACTGCACTCTGAGTGCCCTCGCTGTGTATGTTCGTGTGTCTTTAGATGCGGGTAAGTACATCCTGTATTTTCTTGACATTTTCCGAGGAGCGAGAAGAGATTTACTCTTGTGTCAGGAGAAGTGATATGAAGTATTAGTTTCTAAAAATGTCTTGACCTCAGTGAGATTGTCTGTCCTCAATTTTTGTGACATTTTGAGTAACGTGGAAGGACCCACGGCAGCATTTGTGAAGGAGTAAACATGGTGAAGTTTTTCATCACAGTCTGATTGTGCAGAGCACTTCGGGCGTGTGTGGCCCCGCTCAGATCAGGTTTTGAAGTGAGAGAGAACATATGTGGATTTCTTTCTGGTGTGCATCACAGATGGAACATTTTTATCTCCTTTTCCTTCCATCTATTTTAGTTTTATTCCAAAATAGGACCCTTTTTTTTTTTTTTTTTGCTGGCGTTTAAAAGTGCAGCACGAAGCAATAATTAAACGATTTGATTGATTGACTGGTTAAAAAATTGATCATTTGAAGACAGAAAAGCGGTTGGATGATTTCATTCTCGTCTCCTTCCTGGGGCATCAGACGCTTCAGCTGAGGTCTGCGTTTGTTTAAGTTTTCCCTTGGATGCACCCATCCAGCCAGTCACGTCAGCCTCGGGACTGTGAGACCGACAACAGTGCTTCATGTGTGTTTCCTGTTTGTGTGTGTATGTGTGAGAGAGTGAGAGAGAAACAGAGACAGAGGAAGTCAGACAGAGAGGTCCCTGTGCTTCCTGTGTGTGTGTGTGTCTGTGTGTGTGTTTGGTGTGCAAATCAGAACATATCTGTATCCACTGCATGTTACTGTGGCTGTCAGGTCGAGATCTTGATTCGATGGAGCAAACCTGTCATGCAGCGAGTATGAAATCAGATGGATAAGCCAAGAAAGCGAAAGAGGGAGAGAGACATGCTCCTCTCTTCTCTCATGTGCCGCCTCTCATGTGACTCGCTGATTGATTCACAATTCTGAGTGCATAACTTGTAAATATAAATACATCTGAACTTACTGTACTACCACATATGGTTTATGATTCAACGTGTGCTGGTGGGCATAATGAACATAATGTGGAACTGACTGCCAATCCCTATCAGTAACACCTTCCTTGTGACTAAAGCCAACATATGTGACAAGACATGTGAGTGCGGCGTTTCTGAACACTGAAGAATAATCATTTTCACAGGTGAATTACAGTTTCTCCTGCTGAGCTGACAGGTTGAGTGTTTGTGTGAAGGCCTGTTCAGCTGTGTAAATTTAGACTTACTTAACAAGTAAAGCAAATGGACCAAAAAAAAAAGGGAAGAGAGTTCTGCAGTGGTCCTCAAGGCAGATGTGATTAAATGCCACGAATTACTTGATATATTTAGCAGCACTCAAACAACAGCAGCATGAGAAATGTCAGCTCTGTTAACTTGAGAGCGCAGCAGTAACATGGAGCCTGTGATGCTGTCTTCAGCTGCTAATTTCTAACTTCCCATTTGAATGCATGATTCATTTTGACAGTGTGAATAACATCAAGAAAGCAGCTAATGTTTGATTAATCACGCATAAAAATAAATGTATTCTATATTGTTAGGTAAATGTAAATGATTTCTGTCTTCAGGTGTGAACATGATGATAGCCCAGGTGCCAGAGGTGTTTATGTGTTCCGTCTCATTTCATTTCATCAAAGCCTGCTGGGCTTTAATGAAATAGCTTCATTGTTTTTTTGTTTTTTTTGGAATCTAAATGGGAAATTGGTCCCAATCTGTGACAGTGTTTCAGGAAAAAGTAACAACCACTAAACCTTGTATGTTTTAGTTTTTGTACATATTTAACATGACAAATTATTTAGAATGCAAATTCCAACATGTACATTTTGTCTTAAGTCTCTGCACAAAGTGTCATTGCACTGTATCTACTGTATATCTAACAATACTGTATAGTGCATATTGATCTTTACATATTACATACACTGTGAAAGTATACCAGATGCACTTGTACAGCAATACTGACACAAAGAGACACAAAAGAACAACTAAACAATGACACCAACAAATGAAAATAAAAACAAACAAACATACAAAAATGAATAATTAAATATTGTTTATAATCAGAGTCAAAATCACTTTTTCTTCCATTTCTTTGAATAGATGTTGGTTCATGTATCAGCTTAAAGGGAAGTCTTAAAGGCACTCAAAGAATGAGTAGAAATTTTTACTCTTGAATGTCAATGTCATTTATTTTGCAGCTGCAGCTCTAAATCCATTCTATTATCAAATGTAACTCAACGGACTTAATAGAAGGAGGTCTAAGGTCAGAGGGTGCTGTATGTATAAAATTGCTTTAAGTAATGTATCACACTGTAAGTTAATAATGTAATAATGTGCAACAAATGATGTCGTTTTCTTGCCCTGCTGCAGTATCCAGACAGTGAAGGGTGGGTCAGTGGGCAGAGTATCTGCAGCTTGGTCATTATTTATTTATTTTTTGTTTATTTACTTTTTAGCTGCATTTTATCCCATTCTTCACTCATGGTAGTCAAATCTCAGTAAGACATATGAAAAGGAGATAGATATTTACACATCTGATAAAGGAACCACAGAAGAATTCTCCTGTCTCCCCTCAGGCTCTCCGTGTGAGTGTCTGTTACTTCAATGTCTTTGCCTTTTTTTTCTCTTATTTTGATGACATCTGAAGCTTTTATTTTGTAAAGAACTGCAACAAAGAGATTATATCTGAATTTCAGTTTTTCAACCTTTGATCTCTATTTGATCACATCATTGTGAAACAGGGTTGTTGTATCTGCATGGAAAAGCTCATCTGACCATTATGACATATTCTCAGACTCAGTGTTGCCTTCCTGTTGTTGTTATTTTCTATAAATAAAAAAAAAACATGCAACAAGGCTTAAAGGGGAACTTCACTGACTTTACACATCAAAGTCCGTTTACAGGTCTTTGGCAGTAATACTGCATATACTGCAAATAAGTTGTTTAAAACCTTTTTATGGCTCCAGAGGGAGCTGTGTGAAGGCTGATAAGTTGCCTCAAGTGATGTCACTTGAGTCAGTGTCGGTTGACCAGACGTTACTACAAAAAAAAAAAGAAAGACGTGAGTTTACTAAACCTCTTCGGCCCACTCCTCATCTCTGCTTGAGGCTAGCAGCTCAAGGCTACATTAGCACACCCAAATCTCTGATCTAAATGTCAGCGGCCATGTTGCATTGTGGGTAATGTCAGCATCAGGTTTTGACACAGAAGAAGACTGTGTGGAATTTCTGTGGTTCTGCTGCATTAATCCCTTTCTTTTAAACTTAACATTGTGAGTCCAGCGGTGTTAAATCAGCAGAGTGCTCTTTTAAGGGCACTCAACTACCTGCACACATATACAGTATATGAAAACACACACATACAAACACATCTACAGTATACGAACACGCACACACATACACACACATACAAACACATCAATGCATCCCAGTGTCAATGTCCACTTTCACTCCTCCTCCTCCTCCTCTGCCTCTTTTTTTTCATCCTCTCAGGTGGAAAGAGCTCATGTTAGCTTCGTGTGCAGGAGAAAACCTCCCCTCATCCACAAGTGATCAGACTGCCCTCCCTGCCTTTGCAGCTTGGCCAAAACTAGAGCGCCTTCTCTCTCTGTAATTATTCCTCTTCCTCTGAGGTAACTCTTTGTATTTTTATGACTCACCCTCCTCTCTCTTTTGCTCCGAATGTTTTATTCTCTGAATTCCCTCTGTCATCTACTTTATACTGAATTCAACTCTGTTTTTTTTTTTTGTTTTGTTTTTTTGCAATGGTAGGAGAAATAATGAGTGGAAAATGTGGCCAGCCCTGTTTCTGATGCAGAATCTTTTTCTTTAAACCGACTAGTAGAATACATAAGTTCGAAAGTAAACCATTGGGAAGAGCAAACACACCTGGCTCTCTCTCTCGCTCTCGCTCTCTCTTTCTCTCTCTCTGTGATCAGGTTTCATTGCCAGCTGACAGTGTGATGAGACAGATATGCTGGTGAATGAAGGCCCTATTACAGGGTAATTAGAGAGGGAAGTGAAGGAGAAAGAGAAGAATCCAGGACAAAGGATAGTGTGAGGAAAGTTGTGAATGTTAACTCAGAGAGAACACCGCTCTCTCTGACTTTTAATGAGCACGAGGCCAAGAGCCGCAGAGAGAGTCATGATTTAGCCACTTGAAAATGTAGCATCATTAAAATGTAAAGAAAACAGCTTTGTTAAGACCAGTGTCAACATAGACGCCTTGACTGACAGTGACAAGGCAAAGACTGTGATTTAGATTTACTGCAGTCATTGAGTGAATCATAAATCATACAGTCACAGTCCTGATTAAACCAGTGAATTGAAGCCAGCACAAAATGCCAGTGGTATGATCACATTAGTTAATATCATTAAAACAATGTTGATGGTTGATCGTTTGAGTCATTTATTAAGCGAAGTTGCCAAACATTTGCTGCTTACAACTTCACAAATGTGAGAATGTTTCTGTGGTTTATATAATTGTAAACTGATTATCTCTGTTTTAGTTTTGTACGTGCTTCATTCTTAAATTGAGTTTTAATTTTAATTAGGACATAATAATCCTCTAATATTAAGCACTGTAAGTTATTATGTTTTTCTAGTGTGGAGATCTAACCTTAAACTCACACACAGTGTCCATCATCCTCAGCTGTATTCAACAGGACCTGCTCAGTATACTCAACACCACTGTAAACATGTACAGTAACACCATCCAGTCCAGCAGTTGTGCAATAAACACTAGCTCTCTATGCCTAACTTGTAAACACAGCTGTTGAGACTGTGTCAGACAGGTT
This sequence comes from Seriola dumerili, assembly GCF_002260705.1. Taxonomy (NCBI): domain Eukaryota; kingdom Metazoa; phylum Chordata; class Actinopteri; order Carangiformes; family Carangidae; genus Seriola; species Seriola dumerili. The sequence continues at coordinate 5,113,676 of NW_019174295.1, read as the reverse complement.
TTGATTGAAACATGAAAAACATTTAAGGCTGAGATTTGCACTGGGTTGCATCATATTATAAAGATACATTTACGCTGTTTTGTGATGATTTTTGTTTTAAAAGTGTAACAGCTTTTATTTTTTTTTATATCATAACAGCTCAGGTCTAAGCTCTGAGTCTATTTTTTGCCAAAGGCTTAAATAACCTAAATTGCAAATTAGATTACCTGGAGGGACATGGCTTCCCTCAGAGGAGCTAGATTCCTACATTCATCATCTGTGGGATCAGAGTGATGTGGACCAGTCACTGGAGCAAAGAGCTTTGCTGTTACAACTGCAAATTAAACAGTATCCAGCTCATGTTGGGAGGTCCAGTCTCCTTGAAAAAAAAAACTGACTCACATGAGTCATAAAATTAACACACTTTTACCCGGGAAGCTCATATGAAATGGATCCAGGTTGGTATTTAACATCATCTCTTGTTAATCCCTGCTCTCATAGAGCACAGTTTGCAGTCAGCAGCACACACTGTCTTGGCATCCGCTCCTAAATATGACTGACATCTGACCATGGATTATCCCATTGCCCCAGTTTCACTGGGACTAGCGAGCAGAGAGCGCTGTGTCATAAATAAGCTGCACAGACTACACAAAGACTAGAGAGTGTATCTGTGTATGTGTAGGTTTGACTGTCTGAATCATTTCCTGTCCATGTATGTGTGTGTGTATGGTTGTGTGTGATCAAGCATGAATGTCTGCACGCATTCACTGTAGTCTGTGTGAGCATATGTCAGTGATTGTGTGTGTGTGTGTGTGAGTCTACAGATGTAAGGATAAACAAAGTAGACATGACAAATTTATGTCCTCACCTATGACCTCGTGGGTTTTCTTTCCTGAAGTAATACAAATAACAAAAACCCGGGGTCAGTACACTGTAGAGCTGCGTGTTCTGTTTTGTGCAATAACAAACACTGCAGAGAGCCAAATTATTATGCTACCACTGTCGCCGCTCTATGAGAGAGAGACAAGACTTACATCCCTTAACCCAGACATTTTTTTCTAAATAATTTAACTGTGCTCAGCATTTTGAATATTATATGTACCAAACTCTGCGAGAGCACCCGAGCAGCAGCAAGGGTTCGTGGACTTAACTGATATCCCCCTAAATGGGTGGGAGAAACTAGGCCAGAACAAAGTACTCCCACACACACACACACACACACATACACACACAGGGACACACACACACTTAAATGCATTAACATCTGAACATTTATATGTTGATTTAATCTTGCAAATTACACAGTTGGCATGGCAAAGTACATTTGCATTTACTATAGATATACCACAGTCATCACTGCTGTAGCTACTTTGTTCATACTCTGTAGATTATTTAAATTCAGATTTGACACACACGCACATGCGCGCGTGCGCACACACACACACACACACACACACACACACACACACGAAGAGAGAGAGAGTCCATTTTGAAAGCCCAGTGAGTTTTGCAATGAATTGAATTTTACAAGGCTTAACTAAGTACTTTCTTTGACATATTAAAGTCCTTTAAAATACATCAGTAACACACACACACACACACACACGTAATGTTAGTGTAGAGGAACCCTACATTTTTAATACAAAATGTTGGTTGTGTTAAATACTTCATGCTCTTTTTTTAGTGCTGTAAATCTTCTTGAGTATATTGTGGCTGGCCTTTCACTAACATCATCAGTAGTCCAGCAGGCAGGCCAGGACACCAGCAGACTGTGGGGAGAAGGGTGTGGTGGTGTGAGAGACCATCACTCCCGTTCCTTTCAGGCAGTAATAAATCCATCTAATCCTATTTAAAACTGACCTCCACAAAAGCATAAAATCATAAAATCTCATCAGCAGCTACCAGAAGGAAGGCGAGTCCCGGTCGGAGCAGAGATGGGCACAGCAACATTCACCCGCACGGCCTCGTGAAACAGGCGGCGCGAGAGGCTTTGTGACATAAGGACTGCTCACAGGGGCTGTTGGTGAATTACTGCTTTGAAAAAGGTGGGAGGGGGTTTCTCTGTTCTTTTAATGGCCATTTGCTTAAGACACATCCAGACTTGGGTGACTTCTACAGCGTTTGCTGTCCACTAATCACAGGGTTGGAGGTTTCACTCCCAGCTCCTCCTGGCTACATGTCGAAGGCCAGCACCTTGTATGGTAACCCGCTTCCATTGGTGTGTGTGTGTGCGTGTGTGTGTGTGAAAGAGTAAATGACAGGCAAATCGTAAAGTGCTATTTAAATGCAATAGTCATTTGTCCAATTGCTTAAAACATCCCTCTTGTGGTCATGACATTAATTACTGTCTTCTCTCAGAGGCAAAGGCGGAAGTAATCCTACATTATAACACTGCAGAGTTTCTTAGGGAGGAGGCTGGGATGGAGAGCTGGCCGTACAGAAGTGTAAGACTTTGACATAGACGATTGCACCTCACATCCTGTCTCCTACCAAGAGTCAGCCATCTTTTAACCATGACGGTGATCTATGTCAAAGTGTCACGCTTAGACATCAGATATGAGTTATCCCACAGAAAACAATTCTCATATGAATTTGTCGTATGGGTCGTTCTGATTCACTGTAGTAACAAAAATATTGATTATATTTTGAATTGACTCACCGGTATGTGCAATCCAGAGTTTATACAGTGTTTTTATTCAGTGGCTTTTGTATCCCATCTGAAGGCAGCATTTGATTCAGATGGAAGATAATACATTTTTGGATAATGTTTTTCAATTGTCTATTGTTTTTTGTTCTCATAATGGAGAGTGCTGTTGTTATGTTCTGTTTGATTGAAAAGTATCCAACTAGTAGAAAAAAAAAAAATAACTGTTTACACCAAGGACTAATTCCAGCCAGACTTCAATTCAAACACTTGATTAATATCAAACTTCACAGCATTTTTGTTCAAACACAGTGTTTTCACCATTTAAATCAACAGAAAACGCCGACTTTACAGAGAGAGGGCAGGAAGTCTGTGCATGTTTTTTTTTTTTTTTTATTATTATTCTTTACTTTGTAGCTTAATAACAGCACCGCTTTTAGGTAGAAACATCCAACATCTCCACAAAGTGGAGCTGCCATGAAAAGACCTCAGGAGTGAAAAATATTCTTTCATCATATATTTACATTGACGGAAAAAGCTGAGCACAGAAAAGTGACAAATCAAACTTTTAAGACTGAATGCAAAACTGTCAGTATCTGCCAATGTGCAGCTCTAGTCTAGTGCGTATTACCACTGCTGCTTCCCCACCATTTACCTGACAACCCGCCATCCTACCCCACCCCATACCCCCCTTCTCCCCCCTCTCCCCAGGGTCTGCCCCCCTCCTCTTCTATTTTTCTCCTTCTCTTCCTTCTGTTTTCCTCCTCCACAGATCCGAGGGCCAACTGCTGAGAAGCAGCCTTTCTCTGACAGCAGGGGAGATGGCTGAAGGGAGAGAAGGAGGTGTAGAGCACAAATTACACAGATGGCCATACAGTATGTGTGTATGTTCGAGTGCATAAGAAATCTGACCTGTGTGACTGTCTGTGTGTGTAGGAGAAGAAAGACCAGGTGGAGAACAGGGAGTCATGGGAAAGTCACACAGCCTCACTGGTGCTTTGGCCTTAATAACTCATTTCATTTTCACTTCAGCTGTTTTGAATTTTTTGGTATTTTTTAAGGGGTACATTTATGATACAGTTAAATAATTATTTAGATGAGTGTAACCAACAACAAAAATAAAGCAATCGTGGTGTCATATTATTAACTGAGGAGACTCAAATGCTGTTGTATAAAAATAAAAAAGAATCGATAATTGAAAAATCACAAAGATCAGACGGTTGCACAGTCTGGGAATGACAATGAAAATGACTGAAGACTTCACCTGGAGATGTAGAGGAGTAATTCATCAGGATTCACATGGACAAAGAATATAGGGACTAATGAGATTGGTGATGTACTAAAACAGTTGTACCATGCCATACCACTGAAATGTCTAGGTTCTGATTGCTAGGAGGCGTCCGATTAACTTTTAGTAGTCGTGTTTTCATTGTCTGACATTTTGTGTTATCAGTTGACACGGACGCCGCAGCATACGCTAATAGCTGCTGAGAACAGTTCATGTTTGTCATGACTGAAAAAAATGTACCGATTTAAAAGCTGTTAGTCAGAGAACAACAGCCGGCAGGAAGGTGCTGATCGCAACCACTTGTTGCCTTTTTTGTGACAATTTTTCTATCACTATTTCTCATGGATGTGGCTTGGTAGCCAGCCAGCTATTAATCCTGCCCACAATGCTGTGATTGCTGACTTGTTTCTTTGACCAGGGGAAATAACAACCAATGAGCATGGTATACCAGCTATGAATATCTGCCCAAAAAAAAACAAAACAAAAAACAAAACAAACAGGAAACTGGGATTGTAAACAATAGTGTTTCCTTCAATGCCCATGGCAGCCTCACACCATGAACTGGTCTGTTGAATATTGATTCTCATGGAGTAATGAAAGCCAGCATTTTTTGAAAAGCTTCACAATAACTCCAAACAAATATTTCATTCCTGTTTTTTCAGTTGTTTCAAATGTGAGCAAATCTCTAACAAGCTAGTTGTTCATTAAAAAATGTATGATGACAGCAGCTGATACGTTTGTTAGCCTTGGTATTAAGACATGTTTCCACTACTACAGAAAATCAAAGCAGTGTTCCCCATCTCAACTATTGATTTTTTTTTATTTATTTTTTTTTCCATGCAGGCTGTTTTGTTTATGCTTGGCTCATAGTTGGATCCTTCAAGGAAGCAAAAAAAAAGTAGCTTAGAGTTGAGGGAGATGGGAGATGACAGCAGCAGAGGGTGTTTTTGAAATAAAGAGTGTGGAAGGAAGAAAGATATAGAGGCACAGACAGAGAGCTCGAATATGAAACAAAGAGGACAAAATGTGAGCGAAGGAAAAAAAAACGTACATGAAGAGAGAGAGAGAGAGAGATACTCTGCATACAAAATACAAAAAAAACTACAGAGAGGCGCTTGTTATCTCTCTGTAGCGAGTACAAACACAGCACCTCCAGGTCGTCTGAGGAGTTCCTGTGTCAGGAGACAACAGGATGGACATATATGGCTGTTCATTTCCAGATGTCAGGCTTAATTTCCCTCCGTGCCAGTCAACACTGTGCCTTTCTTTTCTCTCTTCCCATCTTCTTCTACCTTTTCCCCTTCCTTCCTCCTTCCTCAGGAAACACCACTGACCTGTCCGCTACAATTAGTACTCCTTCACATCAACATCTAATATCCTGCACTGGAAGGAATTTAGCGCGTATTATACCACTGGAAGCTATTTACTGTTATAATTAGAGAGCCATAGAGGGGATTAAGCCACAGTTCATCCTATAAATGATTGCCGATTGTCCCCAGTAAGTAATCAGGGTCGTAAGGTCTTTCAAATGAATGGTCTAATAAGCTTGGTGAGGATTGTACACTTCCGCAGTGTGAAGAGAAGAAAATGGTTCTTAGGCTACACCGAGCAGCTAAAAATCAGTGAGCTTCGAAAATCATGCATAGATGCTACAACGGTGTCAAAAGAGGATGAGCTTCTGCGAGGTTTATCTCTACACTCACTTCTCTCTCAGTTTAGATGTTGTTGGTTCCAAATGTGTAGCTACCAAGGCTCTTTTTTGCCAACCTGTTTTGGCCCTTGAAGGAAATAGACAGAACATGTCAGCATTATGGTAGCATGGTGTAAGCGCTGCATAAGCAACCATCTGTCCGGTTCATCCAGACTCTGAGTCAGTGCTGTTGTGTAATCCACGTGGGAGAAAAGAAGACAGCAAACATCAGGAAAATCATCTTTTATGATCATTTGTCAACATTTAACTATCAGTTGTAACTGTGCTCCATAACAGCATAACTGTTCAGCATCTGTTATTCATGTATTTTAATGTCCTATGCTTTGCTTTACATCATATTTCCATCAGCCTCAGCTGTACTTTTGCTAACTTCTACTAATTAGCAAATATGATACTAAGATGGTGAACATGGTAAAAATTATAGGCTTACCTGCTAAACATCAACATGTTAGCATTGTAAACCTGAGTATGTTATGATTGGGTTGTTATGTATAACACTCGTTTGGAGCGAATGGTAGTAATACTTGCCTAACATCACATGAACCTTTATTTATTCCAGTCAGACAGAAACTGTTCCTGAAGTTGATGCTGCTTTATTTATTTTCTAGAAGGATCCAACACATCTGATTGTGAGAAGTCAAGTTGTTTTTTTTTGGTATTCTGACAAACACATGCATTGACTGGCTAGTCCCACACTTTATACTTTATACCTTGTTCAATTCCCCTCAGAGACTCAATGGGAAATCTTTTTTGTGTGCCTGGTTGATAACACAATGTAGAGGATGTAAATTAGTCTATTGTTATTGAACTACTGTATCTCATAAACATTTGTAGGTAGAGTGTAGACATTATGTTTTATGGTAAAATTGGATTCTTGTGTTTTTTTGCATCAATGTGACGTAGTACTTTGGTTTTTCAATTTTTTGCTCCATTAGCCAAAAACAGGTTAGTCTTTAACAATTTCTCAATTGTTGATTTTCGAGAAACTGTATAATATTATCATATATTTTATATTGATTGCGATATAAAATTGCAACCAATATACCATGATATAGGATTTTTGTATATCTCCACGTTTCTATATTCCCCTAGCAGCGCCATACTGTTTATGTTAAGATAGAAAAGCAGGTAATTCGAGGAGGAAAGAAAGAAAAACCTTGTATGGGTCTATTGTGAACTTATTATGGAAAAACATGGCCATGAGCACAGAATAAAGAATAAAGAAGTGGGACATTGTTTTAGAGTAAACCTGTCTCCTCAGTGTGAATGTGAAAACATTTAGTTTTATGAGTGGCTCATCATCCGTCATTTAGAGATATTTTTGTTTCATTCCAGATGATAGCAAACTGTTATGGTTGGTTCAGGGTTGAAACCCAGAACAGTTAAGTATTATCTATTATTGCAAAAAATAGACTGCAATAATAGTAATACATTAAACTAGAAGGCTTGTATTATTGCTGCTACTATGTCTTGGAGACATAAAATACCCAGGTTTGCTTGGTATTTAAATCCTACGTCGCAGACACTATTTGTGACTCATTTAGTCAAATGCTTAAACACAAGGTCCAAAACTTCAAACTAAGTATTACTGCCACAGTATCTATGTGATTATGTGTAACATGGAGGGATGGTGTCTGTCTCCTCCATCATTCATAGATGCTGATAAATCTAGTTATTGCTTACTGATGCCAACTTTCTTTACATTTTTAATCAAATGTGTTTATATTAGTCCAAAGTGATACACATTTTCATCTTGCTGTCTTTTCTTCTCTCTCTCTCTCTCTCTCCCTCTCTCTCTCTCTGGCTTGCCTGTTTTACTCCTCAGCAGGGAGAAAACACAGACAGCTGACAGATTCGTTAGAATACAAGCTTCTAATTAGGGAAATCAACTATTCATGTCACTCACTGAGGACACTGTTGTTAGTGCTGCACATAAGAAAAACAGAGGCCTTATCTGCCATTGACAGAGGGCCCTGTAGATGAATAAATAAATATATTCACTATCCATTACAGAAACAGCTATTTTTTTGCCTGTCAATCACAGGTGCTCATCATTACAGCCTACAAACCTGCTCTCCACTGCTGTGGAAAGTTCCACACATGAACAGCAGACCACATTTCTGATGTAATATGAATTGGAGTAGAAGTATGAACATTTGAATAATATGACGTGCCCTACGAAAATTCATCACTGTCATTCAGATTGCACTGCCTCTGGGCTGCATTAGGCGCCGTGTGAGCACTAAAGAGACACAGCGGTAAGCGGGACTGACAGGCACACTCAGCACAGGTCACAGCTTGTTTTTATTTTGAATTCAAACCAAGAGAAGAGGGACGAGGATGCACACTGATAAATTACACCAGGTATCGCTACATATTAACTGACGACATCACAATATCTCATAAAAGCGCTCTTGACAATGGATCCAACATTACGAAATGAAAAAAACAAACAAACAAAAAAAAACAGTACAGGAACAAAACTTGGCTGCAGTTGAAGCCCATCTATAAACATAAGGAAACACAGCGGAAAATAAAGAGTTTTGGTGAGGGACGGTGGTACGCACAGTATTTCCTTCCCCATCTGCAACACTGTGTTTAATGGAGCTACAAGACTGGCAGCTGAAGCAATATGTAAGTAACTTGCATGGAGGAATTGTCGGTCTGTAAAAAAATAAATAACTAAATAAAAAAGAAAACGAAAAACCTCCTAATAAAAGCTACTACAATGCATACACACAAAAAACTAGCCGGAATGCACAGTTCTATGTACAGCTTGGGTCACTGGGGGGGGGGGGGGTTTAAAATGTATAGCACAGCACATTGAAAATGTCACCGAATGTGAGCTATCAAACAGCCATGATGGAAAAATTCATTCAATCCACTCAGGATGTGTCGTGGATGTGGACATTGGCATTACGCCTTCCTCAGAGCTGAACTTTTGTATTTAAAAATGTATTACAGCAATACAAGACCATACTGACGTATTTTGGGTTGGAATATGACGTGATCTCAGTGTGAGTGTGTGTTTGTGTGTGTGTGTGTGTGTGGTGACTGACAGATGTGCCTAAGGTTATGCAGCTCATGGCAAGAAAGAAAAGGAGCTGTGAATGAATATACAGTAACTGCAGTATACACACTTGGAAAAAAACAAAAAGACTCCAAAGTCCAAAGAATCTCACAGAGAGGAAGCGTGAAATTCAGCATTTGACTCGTGCCTTTGTACAAAGAGTTGCCTGGTAATCACATACAAAACATCCATACATTACAGTAAAAAATAAATATATCATGACCATCAATAATAATAAATGAGAGGAGGGTAACAAGAGAGCAGACCGTGTGTTTGTGTGTGTGTGTTTGTATATGTGAGTGTGTATCAGCAGTTGATGATATTCCCAAGAGAGCAAAAGATCAATGGGAAATGCTCCTTGATAAGAGAAAAGAGCATAGAAATGGGCAGACAGGGTAAATCAGAATATGGCCTAGCGTGTGCTTGTGTTTTCATGTCTGCATGCATGTTTTCACTCTATATTGGCATTAAATATGTAGCTGCTGTGTTAATGTGCATCTCTTTTGTCTAGTTTTCTACATATTCTCCTACGTGTTTGTGTGTGTGTGTGTGTGTGTGTGTGTGTGTGTGTGTGTGTGTGTGTGTGTGTGTGTGTGTGTGTGTGTGTGTGTGTGTGTGTGTGTGTCTGTCTACACCTGCCTGTGTCTGTATGTGTTTCTTCATGTCTGCATGTGTCTGTGTGTGTGTTTACAACATCCTTTAACCCTTCAGCTAACTCAGTGGCCCTCACTGCTGGGGGGTTTAGTGTCATGCTGCTGCTGCTGCTGCTGCTGCTGCTGCTGCCCCCCAACCCCTCCAGGAAGCCAGGGGGAGACAGAGTGCGAGGTGGTCTGCTTGGCCATGCTGTAGTGGCTGATCACTGTGTAGAAACGGCCCCTCGAGTTGGCATCCTGGGCAGCGTAGTACGCCTCCAGAGAGGCTGGGATACACCGCTTGTGCTGTGACAGAGAAAGAGAAGAGTGAGGTTCAGAACATTTTGTTAAAGGTGCTACACGTAGCAGCATTATTATTATTGCCATGACAATAAAGGTCCTCTAACCTTAATAAAGTAGGCTACTTAATTTATCAGGTCATGCAGAACGCATTAATCAGAAAATACACAAGATTGATTTTTTTTTTGGCACATAATTAAGGTTAATTTACTACAACTGAGCAATCTTCCACTGACCACTTAAACGATTGCTCGCTACAGGTTGTTAAGAACTGTTAATTAGGTATAATTATGTTCCAATTAAAATCAGCGCTCTTGCCATTTGAAAATTGCACTCATTCAATTCACAGTTTTGATATAAAAAATATTAATTGTGCAGTTATACCATTTTGTCGTAAAGGAAAAAAAAACAACCAATCATAATGTAAAATATACGGTAGGCCTACATAATTTCAGCTAATTTCAAATACAATGTGAACTAAACTGCAGAGAAAGGAAACTGATAAAAGGCTTTTTTCTTCATCTTCCAGACTTTCTACAGTATAAGTAACTGTCTGAGTTTGATGTTTTGTGTGTGAATAGCCAACTCAGTCTGTGAGCTTTAACCATGTTTGAAAAAATCGTTTTATCTCACTAAACAGTCAACATGGTTCCCATTAAATGGAACAACAGAAAAAGAAGTGGAACTAATTTTCTATATAATTCAGATACACCTGACACAGCACGTTGAATTACCCTTAAATACTACATGTTGCAGCTGAATAGTCTTTTTTAATGTAGCAAGAAAAAAAACACAGCGAAAAGAATTTTCATCAGTGACGCTAAATATTGACTTGAGACCAAAAATGTCTCACAAGAAATTCAGGTAATGGACTCTGAATAGCTTTGAAAAGAAGAGAAGAAAAAAACACTGTTTACTGTCCCCATAAAAAACAGCCTCAAACCAATAATCTGGATGAGTGGGAGTAGTAAAGAGGAAGAAGAAGCTACTTATATAGCTGAAGCTGATAGCACAGCTCTGTGTAGTAACGTATAGAGGAGAATGGAGGCCATAATGCTATAATGGAGTGCATTAGCATATTTTGAGCCCGTGTATATTCTTAAGTCTGTATATATCTCCAACCTTATGTGTCATTGTGTAGTGTATGTGCGTGCAGGTGAATGCACACGTTGTTCTATTGACACTTTTTGCACCTGGTGCGCATGCATGTGGCACTGCTAATAATACCTCTGCAGACTGCAGTCTGAGCCCCTGCAGAGTTTGTGAGCCTGTGACTAGATTTATTCCACCTAAAAGACCAGATTTGACCAGAAACACAGACTTCCAAGGTGACCTCTCACAAAGTACTGCGAAACTTATAAGTGCAGTGCAGGGGTAATCTGTAAGTACCGGAGAGGAGAGGAGAAGCTGGAGAAGCTGGAGAAGCTGGAGAAGACTGTAAAACTTAAAAGATTTAACTGTAACACAATACATTTCTGAGCAGGAGATTTTTGGATGAGGATGGCTGTATGTGACATTTCAGGAGTTATCCATAATGTGGTACTAATTATTGTAAAATAGGGAATTAAGACTAATTTGTGTAATTTTCATCTAATAGTCAAAATAGCTAATGACATATGTGATCGGTCTCAATGCTCAATGGTGTCTCTTTCTTCAGCTTCTGTGTCAAGAAACAAAAGCATCGAATTACACTTGATTACACTGGTCATGACAAAACCACTGATACCATTGATTGATGATTGTTCATCTGATAAGCCTCGTTAGCCTCTTCCTGTATCCTGACCTCACAAATTAGTAAAAGTAGGGCAGGAGCATTTTATTTTTTTCTTCTCCCATAGGAGACTGGGTGGTGAACTCATCCTAATAGGAGGAAAGTAGAAAAGGAGATTGTGAAGGGCAGAGAGGATTCAGTGTGTTGCACAAGGACATAGCGGGGTGAATATTTGGCAAAATGGCTGACTGAATTTAGTGGTGAATCAAATAATCAATAGATCAGTTACTGAAGTGACACAAACTAATGTTAGCTGATTAAAGGTCCCATATTCTACTCATGTCCTGTGTTTTATTTGAAGTGGATATGTTTATGGTTTTAAGAACCAAAAACCATCTCAGTGTAGATTTACATCTACTCTCTCAGGCTTCTCTCTGAGCTCTAGTAACAACAGGTCGGTGAGCCAACTATCTAATTGGCTGACTTGATTGTTTTCTGAGTTATGTAATAAAAATATAGCAGATTTCAGGTTAACACTCAGAGAAACCAAATCCTGCAAGGTTGGAGAGTGGGTCCAGGTGGGCGGGGCTTGGGCATGTCTGAGAGCAGAGACTCTGCTTTGTTGTGACATCACAAAGTTACAGAAGTCCTGAATGCTTGTTTTTATGCTCAGTTTCTGAATACAGGCTGTGTGCATTTCTCTGTATTAATATTGAACTTAGACCTGCTTTATAATCGAAGAAGAAACTGTCATCTCACTTAATACAATATGGGCTCTTTCAGTCACTTCTCAATCAAAATACGGATTTGCTGCTTTTGTCTGTTACATCACTGATAGTTGAAAATCTTTTGGATTTGACTGTTGGTGTGATAACACAAGTACCTTGGGCTGGTGGACATTATTGACTGTGTAATGTTTCACATTTCACATACACTGATTTATTTGTGGCGGCCCACCACAATATCAACATTGAACACTCCATATTGATTTTCTATTCATTTTTTTTTGTATTTCAAATGGGTAAAATGTTATTTCATGTGCACAGCGCATTGATTGCTCAGCCCCCCCTTGCCCTGCTCTCTCTCTGTATCTCTCTCTCACACACACACAAGCTCATTGACAATGGACCTGTCTGTCAAAATCAGACTGGCTACCAGGTGCACCGGGAGAAATCCCGCTGCTTTGGTGAACTGGTGGAGTGTCAAAAAATCCATAAACTTTTTGCTGTCCCTGTCTGTCTCTTTCTCGGCCCTCTCTGTGTGCCTGTCATTCAGGATGCGAATGAGAGTGTGCAGCATGCATGTGCTAGGGCTTGTCTCACAAGCCAATGTAATCAACCCTCACCAAACTTGCTCACATCAGTGAGGGTTTTTCTTTGTTGGACACAATGTGAAGCAATGGAGCTGTATATATTGTTCAGTTATTTATTTGTCACAAAGTAATTGGCAATTAAAATATTTGCAGTGGAGAAGCTTATATACTATTTGATTTAACAAGCAACTGTTTATATTAATGTATACCATTAACATGAACAGTAGCACATACAGTAATCACTAGTTACAGACCTATTTAATTGTGAAGAGGCTATCTCATGACCCACTGCACTGTTAACCACTTGTCTATCTCAGGGCTGTGGAGTGATGTTTTGTAACACTAGAAAATTAAATAAAGGCCAATTATGGCTGTTACCTTATAAATGAATCCATCTGGGCAGGCATGGTCATAGGTGAAGGCTTTATAAACCACCAGGAACACAATGCAGGCGAGGAAGGCCAGGGCCAGGATGATCAGGATCGTCACCTGCAGGGACGACAAACACTGGTCAGTGTGTGTGTGCGCCATAGCCATAAAAAAGTGTTTTGAGTGTATGGTTTATACTGTATATGTGAGATGGGGTTAGGGTTAGACAGTGAGAAAGATGGAGTGTGTGCACTAGTGTGTGTCTGTGTGTGCGTGTGTGTGTGTGTAATCATAATAAATGGTAAGATGCTGCTGACTGAGGTCAATGGCTCCTCAAGGCAAGGTGTTCCTGTTGAGTTACATGATGAATGACTCAGGTCACTGTTAAAAACTGCTTTGTTTCCACGGACACGGCCGCCTCAGTTTGGATAAATATAAGGCACCAAGTCAGTAGCATATGAGAATAAAATTACTCCACTGTTTACCTGTGTTCTTGTTTTCTATTTTTACATTACATACCTGGACACAGATAAATTCATTCATAAAATCGTTAATTTCATTATTTATTCCATTATTTAATACGAAGTTCCTTCCTCAATAAATTACCAATGTCCAGCAGAAGTGAAAGAACAAAGCTCAGTAAAGCTACTGCAGACCTGTCTCAGCTTTCCTAAAATCTTCCTGTAATCCTCAATGATATCGCCTCCTGTTACGCAGATGGTGAAATTTTGTCATATGACCTGAGCTCAATAAACAGAACTTAATTATAACAAGCTGTGTTTCCATAAAGGTCTATCAAAGTAGGACTGGGCAAGAATTAATTAGTGTATCAATTTTCAGTGGACTATTATTATTCATTCATTACATTGATTTGACAGACGCTTCTGTCCAAAGCAACTGAAATGTCTGAGTTTTACTTTGATGATGATTTCAGTTGTTGGGTATTTTGTTTTTGAATCAGCTCTCATGAATCAACCAGTGTAGCTCCTGCCATCAAACCTGTGCTGACTGTCAGTGCTCTCCAGTCAGCAAGAGAAATCAATTACAACCTTCATCTACTTTCTGAATGTTTCCAGCTGTTTACAGCCAGAAGCAGAAAAAAGAGGGGGGGCAGGGGGCACTTCTTTTTCTCACTGGTGGTGAACAGATTTATGAATCGCATTTTCTGACACTGCAAGCAGCTCTGAGGCACTCAAGTGTGCAAATTAAGCCATTCAATAGCTAGTCTAAACAAAATATATAATTTAGGAAAAAAAAAACTGGAACAAACTAAAATGTTCTGGTCAGTTTCCACAACAATGAACTATGAAATTTTATCAGCGTTTGCTTGGACAAGCATTTGTACAGAATCAAAATACATGCAGTGTGAAAAAATGCTTAATAGCAAGCAAAAGCAGAGCTAATCTAAAATGATGGAAATAATACATTTATTCCTGCATATTGATGTCTCTGTGTAGTTTGAGGTGTGAAATATTTATTTCCCTGGCAGGCTAGACAATGTCATATAAAGCTGATTAACATATAAAAGGATTTGTTTCCTCCTACCTTTGACTTGACAACATGATCGGGTGCTTCTAAGCGAGCATTTAATTAGAATTATGTAAATGAAGTGCAAAGGATAGCTGTGTTTAAAAATGGTATTGTCTGCCAAGCCATAAATGCCACCATTGGTAGCCTATGTGTGTGTGTGGAGCGTGCATATGCCTGCATGAATGTGTCTTTAAAATGCCACTAAAAAGTCAGATTTACCCCAGTGAGTGAGTTGAAAATAGAACCTTCTGTAATGGGTGAATATCTCTAATTTCCTGTTTCCATGTCTAGTCAGAGACCGGCGTTAAAGCCATCAGCAATTTCCTGCTCTCTATATGATCTGTCACAGCGAGACGTCAGAGCAATTACACGTGGGTGTGATCATCAGTCTCCATCAGCGTTATGGGGGTGGACAGGGACTCGCAAGTTAAGTGACTGTTTACTTGGTGTCAACTGGGGGACACGACTCTCAGCCTTGGTTGCCGCTGACACTCTTGGTAAATTACATCTCCCACATCACACACTGCGATACATTAAGAGGACACATCTTAAAGTCACGGCGATCCGCCTTTTGGAGCGGCAACAGACGTGGAATGACTGATTAAGACCCACCCTGACCCCCAATTGAATAGCGAAGTACATGAAATGGCTTATTAAGAAGAGGGATTACTGTAAAGCTCCTCATATCATGGAGCGTGCAATGAGAGTGTTCTGTGCATGGAGAGACCCAACTTTGCTCAGACACTTTGAAACATGAAATGAAGACTACAGTCACTAATAACTGAGGAGATTTGCTCTGTTGCACAACTAAAATGGAGGATATTTGTCTCCATATATGCATTTGAATGATTTATCAGACACTGAGATAGTCATTCAGCAGATTGCTTACTGAATGAAACCGCTGCCTACAGAATATGTGGTCCAGCCACTCTTTAATGATACTTAATATTGGGTTATGACATTGCACATACACATGCACATTAAACAGATTAGTGGGATGAACACACTGTCATGGAGAGTATGGCCTGTGTTAACATTCAATGATTCAACACAGCAGTAGCAGCAGTCGGAGCAACAGTTCAAGCCAGAACATACCCTCTATAATAGAAATGATCGCTCTGAAATCCCTGTTGATGCAGCTGCAGCCATGTGGTGTACAAATCCATTAAAAATCTATCCTGACCTTTCTCCATTATTCATAATCTGGCTGAACTCCGCAGTAAACCTTAGGAGGTCGTCAGGGCAACGCCACAGCTCGAGGATGAAGACTCCCTCCATGCATGAAGTGGATTCATACTTTTAGCTGCCGGTGTCTGCTGGCCTGACGCAATATTCCTCTATGATAAGATAATACTCTTACACTTATTTACCTGATATCAGCTGAAGCTGTGCCAAGGGTGTGGTCACAGAATAGAACAAAATAGAGTAGAATAAAGCTTTGCAGGTCAATATGAGGCCCTGATATTTCCCAACATGGCAGTTTCTCCCACTCACATCACCATCATCCCATTTTCGATGTGGCTGTTGTGTCATTAGTGCTGCAGTATGTGCCATCCTACACCACTATCGCCACCAACACAACCATCATCCTGTGTTCTGTGCGCCACAGATAACAGACAGGCGTTTGTTTTTCTTGGATGCAGGTAGGCACGCAGCAAGCGGCTATAATTTGGACAAAGAACAACGTGTCCTTAACAAGGATTGGCTCCATCAGGAGAGATTGGATTGACTGCATGGCAGGTGACTGTGCCCGCTGGGCTTTAATCGTTTCCCCGAATCCACCCAGGGTCGATAGAAACCCCATGTGTCTCTTCACATGCATAAAAAAAAAAACATCATTTTTTCCCCATTCATTTTTTTTTGTTTTGGCTTTTATTCAAACAAATGCATTTTCAACACCACCGCCAAATGAAATTGGAACTGACAAATTAAAACTTGAAAGCAAAATTAAAACTGAACACAGATAAAACTTGAAAAGATGGACACATCTCGTAGCCTTTTTATATTACACTGTGAAGTGAAACCTCACAGGTTCAATGTTCCTTGTGCAGCAGTACTTCAATTTATTTTATTTAACAGGTAGTTAACTTTGATATGAAAGAATCTCATTAAATAAAATTGATAATAACTATCACAAAGATCTCATTTTTGAAACAAAATGAGGTGGCACCCTAAAGACAATGTAAAGGAAAAGTTTAGGACATTTTATACACTTTGTTGCTGAGTTGCCCACCCTGGGGCAAATCACATATATTGTCGGTTTTTGAAGTGAAAAGAGGAACACAAGCCCTGCACCAAACAGACATTAAAAATGACCCCTTCTTCAAATGTTAATGCACTGTTACTTTTTATGTCATGAACTTGGAAAAATAAAATTATCAGTAACAGTAGTGGCATGTGCAAAAGTTTAGGCTAAGTCAGATAAGGAGCTACTTTGCAGCATCTGCCAGGTAATGAGTGGAGACTCCAGGATCCAATTAGTCCCAACCAAGAAATAGTCAGGTACATGACCCCATAAGAAATGTCATTTTTACACTATGTGTTCTGCGTGGATCAAAAGAAAGCTTAAAAGGTGCTCTTAGGTAGATTTTGTCACCTTTGAACAGACTAGACAGAAAGGCTAGCAGTTTCTTCCTGATTCCATTCCTTATGCTAAGCTAAGTTAGCCAGTAGTTTCATATTTAGTGCAAAGAGAGGTGAGTGGTGTATATCCCTGCAAGACAGTGAACTAGTACATCTCCCAAATTTTTCCTTTAACATTTTGTTGAAAATAGAATGCTATCTACTTCGAGCTATAAAACTCCAAATTGAACTATATGCTACTGTTTTGATACATATGATTTTCCCTGTCTTTTGTTCTTGCATCACAGAGTCCTATCAGTGAAACAACAGGCAGGTGCAGCTGCAGACAGCTCTGTATTATGGAGAAAGACAAACAATCAAACCGGATTACTGAAGATCCAGTAGGATTGTTCCTCTGCTCCCCTACTTTCTCATCTCTGACTGCAGATTAAGCATCTACACCTATTGTTTATGTTTACCCACATTTTTCATAGCACAGACCACAATTTTGCTTATGCCTTTGGATGTAGAAAAAAAAAACCTGCTTCATACAGTATATGTCTCATTTCCACGAAATATATTTCCCTTTAATTATTTATTGCTGTGCACGGTGCATCATGAGTTCAGAGGAAGTCTCCTGAATGGAGATCCTGTTTCACAGTCTATTTCACCACAGTACAACATATGATTTCTCTCCTGTTTTTATTCTTTTTATTTTTTTTTCATAACACCATGTTATGTTAGCTTGCACCACACCACCCACACTCTCACTGCTGGAACTTGACAGGCCATATGGGGGAGCAGACACCTCCTCAGATTCACTCGAGGAAAAGAGGAGAATATGTAAGTGTGTGTGTGTCTGCAAGAGAGAGAGAGAGAGAAAAAAGAGGATAGGGGAGAGGTGGGTGTGTGACAAGGAGAGGGATGTGAGAGAAAAATGACGCTGATAAAAACAGATAACGGAGCGACAGAGGGAGCAAAGTGAGAAATAAAGGAGGAGATGACAGAGACAATAAAGCAGTGAGCGAAAAGGCAGACAGAGAGCAAATGATAGAGATCCAGGGGCAGATGGAGAATCTCGTTGCCTCTCTTGGTAGCAGGTGGCGCAGACAGACAGACGGACAGACAGACAGACAGAGAGGCAGGCAGGCAGGCAGGTGGGCAGCAAACACAGTGGGATATCAGTTGATGCATCAATCAATACCACCACTAAAAGCATAAACAACTATTTTTCATTCATCTTCCTCTTACCCCTCTGACACCTTCTCGGTAGCAGCACAAAGGAGGCTCAGCGCCCTGTTTTTTTCATGGATATATCCTGCTCTTTTGTGTTCTCTGCAGCGTGCAAGATACGCTGAGCTACATGCATAAAAAGAGCTATTAATATCAAATGTGAAAAGTTAGTTTTTTAGATATTAAATACATTTTATCTCGGCTGTAATAATCTGTAATGCCCTCCGGGCGAGTTTGTTGATTAATGAAATTAATGAACTTCGTGACAGGTTGAGCCAGAGCGGAGAGAAAGCCTCCCCTTAGGAAAATAAATTTAAAAAGCTTAAAGGTCAGATTGCAGCAAAAAGCCAATGCATGTTCACCAGATTTTCACATCCAACAGTAAAAGGACAAATGAGTCTCAAACCCTCAGAAAATGGTGAAATGACTTAATATCCGTTTATAGGCCAAATTCCTGATTCAAATTTCACTTACCCTCCTTCCTGTAGTTGTGTGCACACAGTTTTGCTGTTGGGTGTGGTATTACTACCAATATTACAAGTGCACACACACATAATGTGGTTTAGATAACCTGATATCCTAACTGTTGGCTTGTTTACAACCTGTCTGATCACCTGAACAATTGAGTCTCCTCCTCCAAATGACCACTTATTCACAATGTGGCCACGTTTTATCACAACAGATAAAAACACACCACAAAAACAAGTTGAAATGGATTCGGTTTTTGGAGAGTTTCTCTGTCCTATCCTTGTAAATTGCATGTGTTTTGGGTTTTGGGACTACATTGAACTTGTAGGTGTTTTTCTCTCCCTTCTCTGTAAAGTGTTTCAGCTCGTGCAGGAATCGGGAGCTTTCCAGCCTGGGGTACGACCTGCAGCAGCTCACACTAGCTCGAAGCCTCAGTGTGAGAGCAGCAGTCGACCAGAAGCTCGTTCACGCACTGACTGACGTCCATGAGCTCCCCTCCCCTGACTTTGGCCCTCTCTGATTCGTTAGACCGGTGAGGCTTGCTCAAAAACTTCTATATCTCTGTGCTGCTGCTGGGCTGCTCAGTGAGCCTGGGTCTTTGATGTACCTCTGCACATTCAGATATGTTTTGGAGCAAATTTCAACTGAAGAATATTAGAAATAAAGTTACACACTGCAGCTTTAATATAAACGATTATGTCAGACATCAAATTGTTCATACAGCTCAGCTCAGAACATTAAAATGCAGATTTCAGTAAAAACATTCTTCATTCATCCCCTCTGGGAACATACCAACCCGTGTAGCCTCAAGATTCAGCAGTGTGGATGGAAATGTGTCCTGCTGAAGTCTCTAACCGAGACACTGAGCCTTCACCGATATGTCACATGTATAAGCGTTTAAGTCAGGGATCAGCAAGCTACATAAACTTGTAAATGAAATACCCTCTTATCCTCTTAAGGCAGTTTTGCACTGTTGAAATTAATGAAGTGGGTCGCAGGATACCTGTTAGGGCAAGTGGGTGGAAACAAGGACCGATAACTGAAAGGTCACAGGTGTGATCCCTGCGTGTCCTTGAGCCAAACACAGAGCCCCTACCTACTCTGTCACTGTACATGGAATATAAATGTGCAGGTTATGGATGAGGGCATTATGTAAATGATGACAAAAAAAAAAAAATGGAGTACTGCATTAATGCCTCAAGGCTGCTTGGTGATGTTTGAAAATCAGGAACTAAAGTAGTTTGGCAAATGACAGCGGTGGCCATTCTGGCTCTGAACCAGCTTTTTAAATCTTGTGGTTTTTGCAGTGGTCGATGAAGCATCTGGTTCCTTCAAGTAAAAGTAGTGTGAAAACCATCCACTATGACAAAAAATTCTGCATCTATTATATCAGGAAAATGTACTTTAAGATATTAAAGTGAAAGTAATCTTTCTGGGACTGATATATCTTTATATATTACATTATTAATACTGGTTCATTAATGTATAAGCAGCATTTTCCTGTTGTAGCTGGTGGAGCTGGAGCTAGGTCTAACTACTTTACATGCATGCAGGTAGTTTAGTCCAGTGACCCCCCCCTTGAAATCTGCGGGGTAGCACGATGCATAATGGGGTAGGATGTTTTAATTATTGATGATAGATTCTTTTCTGTAATCCTTACCTCTTTCAAATGAAATACTAATTGACCTATTTAGGCTGTGAATACTTATCTAAATGAAATCATCTGAAAAGTTTATGGAGTGATCTCTCTTGTGGAACGTCTGAAATGTGACCACAGGCCTAATATATGTGTTGTTAATGTAAAATCCAACATGAAAGGTAACTGGTAACTGCAGCTGTTGTAGAAATGTAGTGAAGTTAAAAGTAAATATCATTTCCCTCTGGGTTGTACACTTGCGTTCAGGCACGAGCAAGATCCAAGAGAGAGAAAAGAAAAGCACCTTTTTTCTACAGTGATATTTCTAGCAGGGGGCAGCACAACGGAGCACGACACTCTGGTGTATTTGAGAGGAGCACACTTTTTTCATTGATTTTCCTCCAAAATGCTTTTTGCAGTGGCGCCTGCTAATCGTGTGTGCTGTCTTTCCTCCCGGAGCGTCTCGGTGCAGAGGTTCTTTGTTTTTAGCCAGTGGAACAAAGACAACTCTCAAAACAGAGAGCGTTCGGGGAGCCGGCTACCTCAGAGCGGAGTGTATGAGACAGGGCAGAGGGATGTCAAGGAGACTGTGTACAGGGATTTGGGGCTCTAGAGGACTGGCTATCCGGTTGAGACGAGCGCGGCTACAGTAGTGTGGCAACAAAGTACAAACACTCCACTGTCGAGATGCATCACGTCTTGGATGGAAACACAAACTGTTAAAATGTCAACCTGAGAAAACACAAGATTTTCCTCTGATCTCGGGTCAGCTGAGGTCTGTCCCCCTCAGAGCTTTGCGGGAGGTTTTGTCTAGTAGGTCAACAGGCTAGGTGCATTGTCTGATCTCATCTGTGTGTCCGTGTATGTGAGGTGATTTTATTATAGATCCAGCCTTTCATATAAAGGTCACTCGGATGCAATAAGATTTGGTCCTGTTAAAGCATCTGTGCCACATACATGGGAAAAATACATCAGAAACTGTTGTCATTTAAAACTCTATTCTGTCTGGTATGAAGAATATAAACTCCTCTCCTCTCTGTGACAGTGCACATCCAGAGGGGAACAACTTACAAACATTTCGTACTTGAGTGTCTCCTCCATGAAAGCACAGTAAGTTGCTGAAATTTTCTTTATAGCCCGACCAAGTTGGCCGCTGTACTGACTAGCAGGAACAAAGCAAGGGCTCTGCTCAAGCTACAAGGGAGATATTCAAGCCAAAAACAAACTAGGGAGGACTTTTAAAATCCGCCCCATGAAAAGTACCAGCATCACACGTGTGTAACAACTGGTTTACTGCAGATTACAGTCATCTCGTTTCGAAAAATGTTCAAATTGTAATCATCTTAAACCGCAGGATCACACCAATATTAGTCCGTTCGAGTTATAGGAATCAAACACTCCTGATGTAATCTTGAAGGATCCGACCGCTCTTGATGCTTCTTCACTGGGACACGAGAGATTTAAATCCAGCGCGCTAAAAGATAACGTGCTGACTGTCAGCGGCGGCTTGGCCTATTTTCCAGGAGGCCAGCGCTCTCAAAAACCAGTCTTCATGGGAAAGTTAGGATGATAATCAGCCTTTATGTCATGTATTGTGCTTCCATCTGTAGTGAAGAATAGAAGTGCATTGGAATACTCAAGGTATTTTCCGTTTGTGTGTGTGTGTGTGTGTGTGTGTGTGTGTGTGTGTGTGTGTGTGTGTGTGCTTACAGAGAGCATCATTATGAATTTTTACTTCTGTTTTGTAGTAAGACATGTCATTAAAGGACATCAAAAGTCTTCCTCTCACATGCACGCAGAATCCACAGGCTCTGTACCGACTGAGACAGTGCATGTTCAGCAGGAGATAGATGCTAATTATGCTAATGTATCCCAATTAAGCGAGGTCTCTATGGAGACAAAACTTCAAAGGTTTTTCAGAGCACGCTGTCATATTGGTTAGAGACGCCGCTCGGAGGAGAATGTGCTCTCGGGGTATAGACTCCAAATCAAATAGCAGGTGGGCTTGAAACGCCAGAAACGAGAAACACAAAGTGACAGAAAGGGTGAAAGAGACAAAGACGTAAACGCACAAACATGACCACGATGAATAAACATCATCTCATGCTGTATCCCTGAAAAAACCCTACTCCAAGGACTCAGTGGTACTCACTTCTTCCTGAAATACAGTATGATGCGAAACCTCGTGTGCACTCTCACCTATCAAACATGTGCACCGAGAAAATAAACAACACAATTCAATACCGATCACAAATCCAAATGTACCCTCAATAATATGAACGCATTAGCGCCCACATACACACACAAACAGACACACACAGACAAACCAACACGCACACACAAACAGACGCTAATTGTGAATCAGTAATAAGTCTCTGAGGAGGAACTTAACATCTGCATTAGATTTGCTAATCAGCTCCTTCTCTGGTAGATGAAGATGTTGCAGAAGAGGAGATATTAATAATGGTGGGATCCGCCTTCTAACATACACACACACACACACACACACACACTTAGCACACCTCTAAACAGTTGTTTACATCACAATACAAGGTTCATTACTCTAATGTCTCCCCAGCTCTCAGTCTCCTGGGTGTTTTTATGTTCCTACACCATGTGCAGAGCGCTGCTTTGTGTGTCTGTGTGTGTGTGTGTGTGTGTGTGTGTGTGTGTGTGTGTGTGTGTGTGTGTGTGTGTGTAATGGGTTACTTAATCATTCTTAGTTTAAGTCTAAGTATTCTCCCACTTTAAAGTGTTCTTGTTTTACGGCTCTATAACATTAACTAAACGCAAATTTTGTTTGGCTTTTTTGATCAACAGAAGGTCAGTGTCAGTTGCACATTTTTTCTTTTCAAAACTGCTTAAGCTGCTTAAGGTTACACAGGTTTTTTTTTTACTCTCAGGTTTTCCACAGCTAAATTTTAATTCAATTTAAATCAGACCCCAAAATTAAATTATAAATTTATAAATTACAAGACAAATTCTTCTTATCCTGTATGACTACTTTAAATTTTTAGTCTTTAATTTTCATTTTAACACATGCTTTATCTTCTCTTTTACCCTTAAAGCACTTACAAAATCTTATTTCTTATTTACACAAAAAGTAATAGCAGTAGTGTTATCTTGCTATTTTAGCATTAGTTTTATTACTTTTATACTTTTATATTATATATTGTTTTAGGTTCTTATATGAAGCTCTTATCTAGAGCAATTTACAATGAGTACAAATCTGAAATTAGCTTCAGCTACTGGATCAACCAACTTGAAGTGCATACAATAGAAATGGCAAACTCAGAAGCACTGGGACCTGGCAACCCTGCTGTTACAACAGAATGAACACATGAGAGAAATATGAGAAATAAAAGTTGAGACAGATAGAAAGGGCTTTTGTACTTGGAGAGAGAAGATTGGGAGATTTTTGTGAGGGATATGATTCAGTGGGGAGAGGGGAGTGTGGGGATTTGTCTTGAAGAGCAGAGCTTTCAGGGTAAAACAAATGATGGGGTGATGCTCTAAGCTGCCGTGATCATAGTTGGAAGGTCACTGCACCATTTTTTTTTTAACTATTTCACAGCCAGCTGTCAAATCTGTCAGTCAACACATGTGCTGGTTTATCAGAGCCCTTAGTTACATGTGGGGAGACAGAGGAAGCTGAATTACAGTAATGACAATAAACCAGGAAGACAAGTCATGATACTAATAATAAATAAGGACAGTGATGACAGCATAAGTGGCATAAATAGCATAAGATTGGTGAATCACCGATAAGGACACAGACGTTAAAGTGAAAGGAAGCAACAGAGAAGTGAGAAGTGGAGGGTCAGACGAGTCATCCACAGTCTGTCCGTCTCCTAATCGCTCCCATGGCTCAGCTTGTCAGAACAACAGCAGCGGAGTGAAGGACTCAGCGGAGGACACGGGACACATTGACCGCTCACTTTCTTTCTTCCTTCGTTTCACTACCATTTTTCAACATGGAAACATCAAAGCTTGACTTTTTTCTTGGTTTATGTCTCCATTTCTATCGTGAACAGATAACTGGCTGGCTGTGAACCCGGAGCACACACCGTGAAGCAGATGAGATGCAGCAGGGATTTATTCTTTGAATTCATATCTGCACAGGGCTTCAATTAATAGATTACCTTTTCACATTCGTTTGCCTTGGATGATCACCGTCCACCACAACCACCTTTTGAACATATGTCGGTCTGGGGTGATTCTTGGGAGGACAACCTGGTTTGAATTCAGTAAAAGCTAAATATCCACACATGAATCATGGTCTTTACCTCTAGTCCAAAATGCACAGCCTCACATTGTTAAGAAATCCTTTAAAAACTGCCGGATCAGCACCAGACGCTAATTACTTTTTCCTTGGGCGATGACCTAATTTTCCACCAAATTTCATCGAAATATGCTAAAACATTTCAGAGATATCCTGCTGGCTATCAAAATAAAAGACATAGATAATAATTATATTCACAGGCAGTTTCCAGCCAATTAATTAAGACCTAAAGAAACTTGGACTTTATTTAATAATATCTAAATAACAGAATTGGATTAGTGCCGTGATGAGCCGTGTGCGGTGGATTTGAAAACAAAATCATGAAAACTGACTGATATATTCAAACAAGTCGGGCCGCTTATGAAAAATGTGTGCCAAGAGATTTAATGCTGTCAGATTGCATGAGTTTTGGGCCATCGATCAGGCTCAGAAATCCTTTGTAGTCTTGGCAACCTCTGACAACTGACTTATTAAGTCCGACAAATAGAGTTTGGATGCAGCCACCTTCATGTATAAAAACAAGACGGGATCTGAGATAGATTGTTCTTCTTTCTGTAATCGCAAATTGGATTTCCTCTGCGCCTTGACCTTTGAGATAAAATAGGACGTGCAGTTAGAATTTTATTCAAGTGTTCCTTATATATCGAACGGATGAGAGAGAGATGATTTATGTATATGTATTCACATCTGCTGATATTGATAGGCAGACAGTGATTGAAGTCTGCTGTCCTTTGAGGTGCTGCTTGATATGGGATCTGAGGCGAGAAGTAGAGCAGAACAGAAGCCATCTGGACTTATAAATCATCCTAAATATCACTCACACAGCGGCAGTGTCTTTCTCTGTTGTTATCTGCCTGTCTGCCTGAAGACCGTCAGTTGTCTGTCTGTCTGTCTGTCTGTCCAGCCTGGCTAAGTGTCTGTCAGCGTGCCTTTGTAAGGCAGCTGACACAGGGGACCTCTTTGCGATGACAAATGACTCAAACTTGAGTTGGCTCCGAGGCCTTTTGGGATGGCAGACTGACCTAACCAGGGGTGCGTTTGTGGTTCAGTGGAGCGTGAAGAAACACGCGCTGCCACCGTCCTGATCTAGGCTGGTTTTGATTTCCAAAGTGTTCGATTTTCATCCTGTTAACTCCGTCCTCTTCCTGTCTGTTTTACACTGATAACTGATTTTCTCCCTCGCATAAAGCCAATACAACCATCGTATCCAGCTGTGATCTAAGCTGAACACTGCAGCCTGAACCAATTCATAATTTAACAATGAGCAGTCAGCAACCCAATGCATCTGTGTGTACTTCAAGTGTGTGTGCACGCCAAGGCTGTAAGATCTACGGAACACATCTGGCTAGTTCATTTTATCAGAAGCCAATTTGGAACAATAAGATGTCTGTGAATATCAGCCAATAGGAGCTGGCGCCGTTATAACAGGAACTGAGTGTGTTTGTGTTCAAAGTGTTGTAAAATGCTTCCCAGCAATGAGTTTGATGATGAGAGAGTGTGAGCATGCTGCCACTGATTGCTGGTTTGTGATGACACGATGGAGAGCGAGAGAAAGGAAGAAGAGGAGGGAGAGGGTGAAAGGAGGCAAAATGGCGAGCAAAAGCGCGAGCCGGACAGATGATCAGAGGGAGGAGAATAAGGTGAAGGAGGGAAGATGGGAAGGAGAGAGAAAGGATGGGTGTGAGGAAAGATGAAGAGAGGGCGAACAACGATGAGTTAGACAGTGTGAGGGAAAAAAGACTGCCAGGCTGAATCCAAGAACAGGTTAAGAAACTCTCACCTCTGTCACCAATTACTTTCAAGTTGCCTTTGGGCAAAACCACATCTGCTGAGGTGCAGATAATAATAAGGCAAGACTATTACTACATTCAAGTCAGCTTGGTAAAAATGAGCTCATATGGGGAAAAAAAAAAAGGAAAACCCAAAGTATAAATAGACAGCCCTTCGGTGTATATGTTTTAGGTTGTCTGTCTGTAAATGTACTCACTTAATGCACATGTTCCTACAGGACCTGCAAGAGGCATATAGCGGTGTGTATACTTATCATAGCCTCTCATAAGGAAAAAGAGTGTTTGCATTTCCTGCCAGATTTCTCTTGAACGCAGCACATATCCAATGTTATATAAAGCTATAAATGTGAGGTCGAAGGTGCTTGAATTCTTTATTTTGTGCATCTTTTGTGACTGCGATGGCAATTGCCCATTAGAGTGAAATATCTCCACAAATATTGGATGAATTTCATTAAACTTTATACAAACATTAATGTTTCCCAGACGATGAATCCCCAGGACTTTTCCTCCAACACCATTAGGTTGACATTTGTGATTATGAAAGAAATGTTTCAACAACTATCAGATGGATTGCCATGAAATCAGGTACAGATAATACATGGCCACCTCAAGATCAGGATCATCGGGTCAAAACTCCAAATGATAGCATGCCAACATGCTAAACTAAAGGAGTGAACCCAGTAAACATTACACCTGCTATTAATCGGCCATAGCGTTGTTATTGTGCGCATGTTAGCATGCGGATGTTAGCATTCAGCTTAAAGCACAAATAGCATAAGAATCCAAGTGAAAATCAGGTTTCAAAAACACTTTTGTTTGCTTACTTCCTAAGAGGGACGCTGGTGCATAATCAGCAGCTTATTCGTGTTTTCTTTTCCACTTTCTACAGAACCATGTTCTGACCTGTCTTTACAAGAGTATCTTGATTAAAGTGAGGTCATCACTGTCCTCTTGCAGCTGACAACCCAGCAACTTTTGGATGCACTGGGAAATACAGTTCTGATGCAAACCTGTTGAAACAACTCAAACACTTACATACACAGTATTTTTAAATGTGTAGTAGGTTTGAACAATTAACCGAAATATTATCGAAATCGAAATATTATCGAAACATGACCAAGTGCAATATCCAAATAGCAGGAGCTGCAATTTTCTCTTCTTTTTTGTTGATAAAGGTAAAATGTGTCTCAACATACCATAAATGAAGCATTGTGTATGCACAGAGACACTCTGGCCTACAAATAATATTTTCCAGACATAAAGGAACATGCCTGTTTGGTAAAAGACTACAGAGATTACATCATCATCATTTTTTTTTGTAGTTTTTCTGTGGAGATCAAACGCAAAAATCATCATTCCGACTGAGATCGTGACTCATATATCAATATCTGCCAAGATAATAACAATATTATTTTTCATTTTTCATTTTTCATTGTTCAGCCCTAATGTATGGATTTAAAAAAAAAAGGAGCATGACCACAGCAGGAGCTGATGCCTCTGTACAGGCACATTATCATCTCTGTTTTCATAACACCTGCTGTGCTCCGAGTGCAGCAGAGGAGTACAGATGCAGTCGCTTCCACATAAGCAAAAAAAAGCATCCGCCCTCTCCTTTCCCTCCCTCTGATGTTCTCCTTCCTTCAACAGCACACAGGGTTCAGAATATAATACTAGTGCTGAAGGTAAATCAATTGTTCCCCCAATTGTTCACTTGGGTGTACGTGTGTGTGTGTGTGCGCGCGCGGGTGTGTGTGTGAGCATGCGTGCGAGCATCAGTGTGGGTGTTTAACTGAGAGTAGACGACTGCTATAAACTCTCCCTACAATCAGCGTACCATTAGTCATCCATACAAAACAAGGAAGAACAATATGTGGAACGGGAGGCTGCGTGAGGTTTCGAACCACAGCAGTAATTACCTCCAACCTGACAAACAGCGAAGGCCTTCTGTGGAGGCGGCAGACTGCAGCAAAGCTTTTATCTGAAGGCGAAGTGGAGGTAATAATGGGATAATTGTTTTGGACGATGGCAGCCTCTCCCACCGCTACCTGCTCAGGCCTGCTAACTTCTGCTGGCGCCAATGCGTGTTCAGCTTGGCAGTCACGGCACTGCCATGCAGTCAGCGTATATGTGCGTATATGTGTGTGTGTGTGTGTGTGTGTGCATGTTGAGGTTTGTGTTGGCTTGCATTCGAGAGTGCCAGTCCTGTAGGAGTGTGCACGTAGGTTTGAAGTGTGTGTTGGGCGAGAGCCGGCCAAGTACACCATGTTTTCTGGATAGCGAGCCAGCCAGAAACCAAGCAGGACAACACGAATTAAATCTCCCCTTCATCAGTCTCTACACCTGCATCTCTCAATCCCTGCCCCACTGAGCCAGACTAATCCGCTCTTCTCTTCCAAGTCCTCATTTTCAGAGATGCTCTTCATGGCATTTTAGTTTTTTTTTTTTTATTGGAAAGTCTGCAGTTAAGCGTGATGGAAAAATGGAAAACAAAGAGAACAAGTCTTTTGCAGCAAAGGTCGTGAGTTGAATTTAAACCAAAACAGTGCATATGCCTTAACACAACATCTTTCTCTATCCCTCTTATTAGAGCCAGACCAGCACTGAGTTTCTGAAGCCAAATCCAATATCAATATTTTTGTTTTCAGACATCTGATAAAGATGCAATATATTGGCTTTTTTTTTTTTACATAGCAGATAATATAAACATTTTGATGAGGAAACCCCCAAAACACTATCTTTATATCACACATGGCTTTACATAATATCTATGATTTAACATATACTTTATCTGCTGTCTCTCTGGCCTTAACCTTAAGGTCTTTCAGTGGCCTGAAAATGCCCTAAAAACATTAATAACGCTTCAACTGCCTCAAGCTGAAACTGCAGGAAAAACATGACAAAATGAATTACTGTATATTGTCAATAACATTTTGTGACTTATTATGTTGTTTATAAAAACATTACAATTCAGTTGTATTTATTTTTTTGTGAACAGATTTGATGTTGCATATTAATAGTATATAAACATCTTGTCTTACTGTACTGTGAATTTAACTGAACTATAATGAACATTAAATGTAGGGGAAAAAAGGAGTGTGTGGTGTGGGAAGATTGTACTATGACATTTAATACATTTTTTTTAAATTAAAATGCTTAACTCATTTTGCTCCTCTCTATTTTTTCTATTATGTATGTCAACAGACAAGTCTAATCACTCCTTTTCAAATCATTTTGCACATTTCTGCCCTATGTTTTCTTATGTTTTATCAGCTGAAATATAATAAACTCTTATGATAGTATCAGCTCAGTCACTGTATCTATGGACAAGTCTCTTCCTCCTCCTTCCCTCTCCTCTTCCTCCTCCATCCATCTGAGACCTCTCCTGGTTGAGTTTGCGCGACATGTAGTGAAATCTGGGGCCTTGAAGTCTGGCTTTACTCGAGCTTCCTAATGAGCGGTGAAACGTGCCTTCCTCGGTTTGTTCACGGAACAAAACAACTACAGGGAATACGCTGCGGCTCAGGTCTGCTGGGAGAAATCAGAAAGACGGGGGGAAGGAAGGGAGGGAGGGAGGTAGGGTACGAGACAGGCGGCGAGGGATGGGAAGAAGAGTAGGAGGGAGGAACGAGGGAGGGGACGGGGACACGGGAAGCGATGACACATGAACCTGGTCTAGAGGGAGGAATCTTTGGGAAATAGAGAAGGATGGAGGAGGGTTGTGAGGGATGATATAGAGGGAGAAGGAGGGAGCAGGAAGGAAGGCGCTAACATCATCAACTATATTAGGTCTTATGTCCTACTTCCACCAAATTATAACTGTATTTCATATTCTTTGTTTTGGGCTTCTCTACACTTGCTCCTGTTTTTATCTGCTTTCCTTGCAGAGGGATTATTCTGTTTTCACCGTTACTCTGCCATGGCCATGTTTTGTCACTGTGGAAAAGAGCTGCAAGCTAAATGTCTGAAATGTAACACAGCCTTTATAAATGAAGCTGCAGTGCATTTCAAAATAAAGCTGTTTAACTCAAAAAAGGAGAAAGCGACGCAGTAAGCAGAAACATGCGAGGAGAGGAAAGAAAGCAGCGGTCGGGAAGGAGAGTGGAGAAAAGGATGGAGAGCAGTAAGCAGGAGCAAGGCAGTGAGGGAGGGCAGATTAGAGAGCATTTTACACTCTGAGCTCTTCATCCATCAACACAATCTGCAAAGCTTTGAAGAGAGAAGAGATGTGCAAGCTTTTCATCCAGAAATGTTTGCTCTGCACTGCACAGCACGCTGCGCTCTGTACTGTCTGTGTGTGTGTGTGTGTGTGTGTGTGCGGACATGCCTGTGTGCCTGCAGAATCAGCTCTGTCAGTCAAGCAAAGCAAGCGGCTCAGTTGAGCACCCCAAAACCAACCGACATCGCACAAAAATCACACAGACTGAAATGCATTTCTGCCTAACAAAAGGTGATGGGGTGTGGCAAACCAGACACGGCTGTAAAGTCTGCGGCAATATTTTGGACAACTCTGATAAGCAGCATTGCAACTCAGCGCTGCTGTTGGGCAGAGTGTCGGCACTGTGTCCTGATTTGCTTCCACTGCTGTGAGTGTCACACATCCGCAAATCCTTAAAACACCTGTCAGGCCGATCACAGCGTGAATGTCAGATTGTGGCGTCTGGAAAGTGGTCGACACAGACATCCCCTTATCTGACACTGGAAATGTGTGTGTGTGTGTGTGTGTGTGTTTTTCCCTCTTCTTTCCTCTTAGTATTTGTTTCAAATGCAGTTGCTGGAAACTGATCAACCGTTAGAGATGTTGCTCCCCTTAATATCTTATTGTGTTAGGCCATTGTGGGCAACACTGACAATCAGTCATTAGGCAGTAATGACTGACTGATATTATATAGTTTTCTGCATCAGTGTGATGAAGTACCTGGATTGTGCATGGCTTTAATTCATTATATTAATGAAAAATATGAATTCCTATCTGGTTATCTTCATGTTCTCAATTGAATTTCCAGAAAATGTCTTATATCATAATATATATGTATATCAATATTGTGATTTCACGAAAACAGTAGACCTGTGTCACATATACTGTGATAGAGGATTTTGTTCATATTGCCAACGCCTCTCCCTGTTTAACCTGTATCTTTCCAAATACAGCTCATAGAAGACTGGAACACTTGCTCCCCTTAACACGACTGTAGTTGAAATCAATAGGGGACTCCAGAGCTCAACTGGACTCAGTCAACTTCATGGACAAAACACACATTTTCTCTACACACAGCATTCCTGACATGCTTGTCCAGCGATGCTGCCATTTCCAAGACACCGAGCTCATCGCATCGCTTTCGAGTGCTGGAGAGGCCCAGGTGATGCAGTTTTCCACTTAACCTTGGCAGTAATACCCTGAAACTGCTTCAGTGTAGCAGTGTGTGAAACGTGTGTGAGTGTGTGTGCGTGTGTGTGTGTGTGACCACACTGTCTCATCCTGACAATTTCACAGCCTCTTTGGGTGTCCGATATCTAATTCTGCTCTCCTCGGCTTTCAAGGACCTTTCAGGCCAGTGTTACACCTCTCATGTACACACACACACACACACACACACACACACACACACACACACACACACACACACACACACACACACATACACACATACACACACCCACACTGAGACATTTGCACACCTCTGCTTGCACAGTGCTCACTGTCTCTCTTCTCCCTCTGTCTCTGTCAGGGTTGCCATGGAGGGAGGTTTTCTTTGCTGCCATGACAACGTGGGTTCTCTTTGGTCTCCCCTAACGACAGATGAATGGAGCAGACAGCGCCTGGGTGATGTAGATGTTGTTGGAACGGTAACTCTGTGATTCACACTCACAGCTGAAGTCACCTGTCCTAACCCCCGCTGGGGAAGTGCAGTGGTGGAAGAAGTTCTCAGCCTCTTTAATCAAGTAACAGTACCAATATAACAACGTACAAAATACTCCATTACAAGTAAAAGTCCTGTATAAATACTTTTTCTACAGTAAAAAGGCCCCCGTAGCTGTATAAATATATATATATTATTCTATGTGACATTCTTAGATTTTTGATGCTAATGCAACAGTGTGTACGCAGCATTTTACTGTTGTACTGCAGCTGGTTGAGGTGAAGCTGCTTTATCCACTTTAAGCTTGAACAAACCAGAAGTATGGCCAGAACCCAGAAAAACAAGACAAAACATACACACACAGATTGTTTCACCGAGTTGTAACAGATCTTTTTCAGTCTTTAACTGTCAGAACTGAGTAAATGCACTGGACAACACATGGAACGACCGGTCAGTAATGGATGGGGCTCTGGTGGTAGACCAAACCGCAATTACCCGCGAGGACGCCAGTTTTCGTGTGTTCTTGTACCGAAATGAACATGGATGACAACCAGCTGCTTGCACTGTTTATATGCAGTGACATTTGCGCTGATAAGTTTTGTTTACCAGTGCGTCTCCATTGTGCGACACACACACACACACACACACACAAAACAAATGAAAGCAACTGGACCTGGGGATTTAAGATTAGAATCTTGACATATCACACATGAAATGATTTTATCAGCCGACACTAATCACCAGCTGATCCAGACTGGAACAGACCCAGTCCAACTCAACAGTCATAATGTTTGTCTGCACCTTTAGATACAATCAGGTAGACTTGCTCAGTAGGATTTCAACCAAGGGCTCACACCCTTCTTAGGGGTCACCAGATAAATCTGAGAGGTGGTGATATGATTAATGGGAGAGGAAAGTAGAAAAACAAACTTCTGCACACATCTGTTTGCTTTTTTTTTCCCTTTGCTTTTTCGGTGAAATGCTGGATGATATGTGCCTCAAAAAGTTAATTACAAGAAACCATTTGAGAAGTTTGGAGGGAAAATCTGTCTTTGGTGGAACTGCTAACAACACAGAGACATCTGACATGTGGCAAAGGGCCCCAGAAAGATAAGATTTTGTAAGGGGTCCCAAGCCAAGAGCCTGGAAACCTTTTACCAATGTGTTGTATTTTATAAGTATTATAAGTTCAATACAGTACAAGTATATCAACATTTTACTTCAATACAGTTCTTGAGTAAATCTACTTAGTTACTTTCCATCACCGGAGAAGGGTGTGTGTGTGCTTGCAGGCATGATTATGCATATGTGTGAGAAACAGACGGAGCATGATGTTCAGGTCTGCATAAGATGTGGATATTAATACCAATTCTTCCATTTGTTCGTCTGCAGCTCTGCTCCCACCTCTACTTCCTGAGTATTTACATAGTGAACTGAATGAACTGCAGGTGTATTTCTAAACCAAACTGTCAGTCCAACCTGGTCACACTGACTTCAGTCTGGTAAGCCGAGCGAGGAAATGTCAGATGAATAAATATCCTGCTTCTAATCAAGAGCGATGATGACAAAAAATTAGCTCAGTACACATACAAAGATGTGCATCACAGATGATCATGATAATCAAGAACAGCATGTTTTTTTTTTGTTTTTTTTATTCATTACAAGTTCCCAGATTCCCTCATTCTTACCTTAAGTCTCTCAGACACCCCGTCAGTAAAGCTGATGGTGAACTCCTCCACCTTGGGAACCTTCAGCCTCTTCTTCTCTGTCTGGTACTCTGTGCGAGTTTTCACCACCACCTTGGAGGAGAGAGAAACCGTTGAAGCCGTTAAATACTGAGGGATGCTACAGGCAGTGATGGATGGACTGGTGCACTGGTGAAACAGTCAAGTCAAGTTAAAGACGGAGATAACAAGATGCAGAAGCACATAAATGATTGAGAACATTAAGCTCAAGACACTATGCTATGGTGCATGAACTCACACGTCTGAGGCCCAATCACAACCTTCGCTACATAATGTCATCTATATTTTCTCGCATCTTCCTCTAACTGAGACCTTTTACTATGTTATAACTGGAGGTATAGAACTGAAAGGACAAAGTTTCAGAGAACTCTGTGTGTCCTCTGAGGTTTTTAACAGTACCAAAGTATTACCTTGGAAATATAGCCATCATTAGTGCATAAGGTTTTATATTTACAGATATTCCTTTGTGTGCTGTTTAAATACAGAATAAAATGTGTTTATTGCTACCTCTAAAAATTGGATATGTACAGCCAAAAGGTTCCTGAGCCTGATAAGACACTAGAAGCGCATCAGGAGCTCAGACACCGTTCCACAGTATATATTCTAATAAAGCACAAGTGTCATAAAAAAGTAATTTTAAAAAGAAAGATTGAGACAAGTGCAGAGCTCAATACCCAGAGGTGTAAGTAGGGAGAGAGGGATGGATGAGAGCAGAGGTTGTTAACAGATACTGAATTTGGAAAAAATGAAAGAACACAGATAGCACACATATCATGCTACACAGTAATAGCAGTGAATTCATGGACTCCTATTATTATATTTTATTATATATATTATGATAGCACACCCAACACAGCCAGAGACCATCCAGCAGACGCTGGTGCCAGGCATCTGCTAGGGCTCCACTGTATGTTAATAAGGTCTGGTGCCCACAATCCAATACCCTCAGTCTGAGGGGAAAACACTGTGCTTCGGGCTGGCAGCTAGATGGGGAAAAAAAGAGTCATGGTAGTGCAGGCTTGCCCCAGTACTGTCAGTCTAACACTCCTCAAGCAAACAGGTTTAGAGCTGTGGTCAAAATACAGGAGTCTGGTGGAGAGGTACTCAGGGGAAAGAGACGGAGTGCAACTCTTAAACTAAACTCTTAGATTTGTCTACTTTTCAACTTTCCACTGTTTGAAAGGCACCGGTTCAGAAACAGTGGGTGGGGAGAGTGGGTGAGATTTCTGCATTAATTTAGAAACTATACTGCTGAGGTTCCCTTGAGCAAGGTGTCAACTCCTCTAAATGATAATGCCAGTTTTCGTTTTACAGTTGAGGCTAAACTGTACCTAACTGTAAATATGAGCTACTTTACTTCCATTTCATGCTACTTCATACTTCTATCCTGCTATAATTCAAAGACATTGACAAGACATACTTTTTACTCCATTACATTTATTTGATGGGTTTAGTTACTTACAGGTACTTGTTATCATTACTGATACACTATGGAAATAAGAGAAGTCTTAATAAAGCTGAATGATCTATACATAGATAGATACTATATGAAGTTATTATGTTTAATCACTAAAGCTCGTGAGATCGTACCTGTGTTGTCTCATCTGAATATGTTTTTAAAACCTCTTTGCTTGAAAAAAAACAAACTTTCCTCACATTCTGGTGCAGCTGATGTGTCTGCACATAAAATCTATATAAAACTGAAACTGCTCATAAATTCCTCCCTCATCACTTCTCAACCTCACTTCACCTGCGGAATACATTTTTTTTCATATCAATTTTTTTCCATATCTATACTGAACAATATCTCCTCATTAACTTGTGTTCTCTGCTTCAGCGTTTCCTCTTTTGTGTTAATGACTTAAATGGCCGAAAAGAACAGCGTTAACCAGGTTTCACCTCAGCACTTTACTTACTGAAAGGAGAAAGTGTCCCTGAAGTTTTGTGCATTCACTGTATATTAATGCCGCACCGGGGGATGTGACAGACACAGAGAGAGGTGTGCAAACGACAAGGCAGAGGAGAGGTGAATGGAGAGAAAGAGAACAATGTCTCAGTGTCCTTGTGGCTAATTGCGCTGCTTCTGAGCAGCTCTCCGTCACTTTGAGACAAAGCCAGAAACTGCTGTGCACACAAACTGGCTCCACTATCTGAATAACAAAGCTGTCAGTTGGCCCCTAGAAGGAGTTGAAGGCCGCAGTAGGTGTACTGAATACAGGGCATTTGATTGGACCCCTGAGGCTCCTGAGCCTCTAGGCTTTTCGGCGCAGCAACACCATACGTCAGTCTTGTCATACGTCTCATAACTAATGTCTCAATTTTGCCTCAACTTTCTCATTCTCTGAATCATTTCACAGTAACGTGTTCACAGCCTCTAGGTTCAAACACTCCAGCGCTTCACTTTGCTTCATTACTCTACCTCTCGCTCCTTTATTTCATATTAACTAATGAAGTGGCTATCAATCAACGCTGCCTCATTTACACAGCCCGTTAGCTATGAGCAGAATCTAGTGAACACAGTGCCTCCTTCTCTGATTAGACAGGTCCAAATACTCTCTGGTAAATCATCAATTCATGAACAATAAAATCTAGTTTGACAAAGCTTGATGTAAAAAAAAATATTAAATGATGCAGCCATGAACAGTTATGACAGGATGAACGAAGATATAATTACAACTTGCTTACTTATTACTCCATAGAGGTAGCGTCTCATTTTTCATTTGTAATTTCTCCTAAGGATCTATTAGTGTGTAATGTGCAGTTTAGTTTTCAGCAAAAGTAGCCTTGTGGCTTTGTGACATGACATGTTGTGCAGGCATTCGTGGTCCGCAGAGGATAAACCTTAATGACTTTAGGTACCAATAAAATACCTAATGTTTGCTGCTTATACTTACAATCATTCTCTGGATGACCAGGGTGAAACTATGGAGTGAAACTAATTGGAATGAATATGATTTATGTAGGCAAATAAACAAACAAAACCTCGCTCATACTATCATGCTGAAATGTTTACTACAATTTCACAAAGATTTTATTTGTTGCTTTTCCTATCCTTACCTTATCTATTTGAGGGTTGGCATCCAACAAGTCCTCCCACCTGAACAACCATAGAGGTCGTTTTTTTCTATCCATAGGAGTGTCTCCTGGGTTGGTTACAATAATAAACACATGGACTGTACCCACAGCGGCATACCTGCCTTCATCGCCATGGTTACAAGAATAGGCTTGGATAGATTTAGGCACTTAAGCTACTTGGTTAGGATTAGGAGAAGATGGTTATTCAGGTTAAAATAAGTACTTCCTCAACATTAGAAGATCTTTGTTGTCATGGTTACAATAATAACAACAACGTGGTTAACTTTTTCGAACGGTCGTGGATAATAGAAACAGCAGAAAACTGCTGGTTTCACATGGAAATCGAACACCACTCTCCTTTGTCATATTCCTGTGCTTTGTTGACCCATCTATCCACCACAGCCTCCTCCTGATGTGGACTTTGTTTCTCCTCATACTGCGTCACCGCACTTTTCCCTGCTCCTGTCATAATTAGTAGTGTCTCGGGCATGCCAGAAAAAGTTTGAGAACCACTGCTCTACTCCATAAATGACTGACAAATCCCTATTATTCCAAGATTCTTCAAGCTTACTAACCCAAAGCTACTACTGATGAGTGCCCCTGTTGTCACGTTTTGAGATTTTCCCAAAGCTCCTTCATTAACTAACTGCACTTGGGCAGTTTTGGCAGCATTTACTAAATGTGAAATACATTTTCTCCTGTCCTCTAAAAAGTCCAGTTTTTACTCCCTCATTCATGGCCTTTTTTTTTTTTTTTTTTTTAACCATACCTACATTTAAGCACTAGTGGGAACCATTAAGTATTGTATTGGTAACTAACCATATGTTTGCTGATCGGCTGACGCATTGCAGCCACACGCAGATGGTAGCATGGCTTTAGCCCTGCTATAACTTCTTCACTTAATGTGACCTTTAAATGTGTTAACAAGACTAACCGACAGTTTCTACATCAGTAACAGGCGGGTAAATGATTCCAGCACATACAGACGCACAGACTCAGACCGCTGCAATTCCCTGTGAGAATCTATTTACAAATGTTCAATTAGCCACGTTTATTTTACGCCCATGTTTTGATCCACTGTGACCTTTTTTAATAACTCCATGATTGACACAGTGTCACTTTTAGATCTGTAATGAAGCTGCGGCCACAAAATGCCATGCTTGATGTTTCTGAAGTCAACAAGATCTGTATGTTTTTAAGAGCAGCACTTTAGAGCTTTTTTTAAGTTTTCAAATGAATGAGTAACAAATAAAAGAGTACATTTCAGAAAAGATGGTTTTAGCTTGTCAAACTCAGCCAGCCACTTCTTCTTTGTGTCTCTCAATCTTTTTTTTCTTCTCCAATCATAGTATTTTTTTGGATTTGATATTCCCTGTGGAAAAGCTGTCAGAACTTTTCTTCCCTCCCCGTCTGCACCACTATGTTATTCCTCAAACCTGTTATCACTATGATTTCTGTTTCATCTTTCATCCCCAAAGACTGAGCTGCGGGAGAGTCGGTCTTTGGTGAATTTTCGGTGTGTGCAGACATTTCTCTTGACGTGCAGTGTTTCCTCGTGAATAGAAAAGTGAATGAGATCCATTTAAGAAGCAAAGGAGGTCCATCCTTGCAGTTGTACTGGTACAACATGAGTTCTAACAGGGTAAAGTCAAAGGTGATAAATGTTTAATGAGCTCCTCTTTTAGTGTTTAGATATATATGGTTGATTTGAATTAGACAGCCCGGCAGATACAAAGCTCAAATGTGTGAAATGATTCCTAAATAAGAATCCTGTGGTTATATGTATCTGGTTAGAAACAATTTCCAAAAACACTTTTCTTATAAAATAAAACCATTTCAGAGGATGTAATAATAAACAATAAGCCGCGTGCACACTTCATTGAGCATTATATCTTTGTATTTTTAAACCTGCAGTAATGTTTTTATGGCCTCTTGGGGGAAGCGAAAATAAACTGTGAACTTAACACTGGCATTTTATGTTGTGAAAGGCAAACCTGTTAGCTAGCAGTGGCCTATTTATACACCCAGCAGCCATGTAGCGTGGTGTCGTGTTTCTGGCCACTAGGGATGCCACAGTGTGGAGATAAACTAATAATAATCACCGGTGTTACCGATTGCAACGGGCACTTTACAAGAAAACACGGGATGGCTCAATATCTGTAGATTAGAAGTGTTACCCCCAGATGTTGCCAGCTTGCCACATTAATGTTATAAGGTTTCCTGTCAGCTTTACATTTTTCTGAAAATCTGGAAATGATGATAAATGAAGAGTAAAGCTGCGGGCCGGAGAACCAAAACAATGAGCTGAAAGACGCTAAAAATCTCCATGCAGCTGTAGGGACGAGTTGGGTGGTAATCCTCTTTGGGTTCATCACGAGGAGCAACACCTTCTACATACATGTCGTCAATTGCCTCATTAATATAGAATATTAAGAAAAAAGCTCTCACTTCCATCATTGGGCTGTTCCCGAAACCTACTGTTGCACCACTGGTTGTTCCTTAATCCAGGTAAGTACAAGCAGTTATTTACACTCCCCTGGCATCAGAGGTGTAAATCAATTTCTGTTTACACAGCTAAGATGAAAACCAGCAGGCCTCTAAATCCTGAGTCCTGCAACCAACAGGCAGCAATGAAATGCCATTGTATTACAGAGTATACTGTACATCGGGCAGTGGCTGCAAGAGTACAGTATGAAATGAGGCTACAGTGACTATATTGATGGTGCAAAATGGTTCCACGTGCTTGTTCCTGTTGGGATTTTTTTTTTCTTACTTTAAATACAGAGAAACAATTTCCCCTTCTGTTTCGTACAACATGTAAAAAATATAAAGGGAATGGTTTGCTCTTATTTCTACTGTAGATAGTACTTTCCTTTATAATGGAGCTAAAACAAGCAAATAATAATCAATTAGTTGATCTTCAGAAAATTAATTGGCAACTTCCCAGTTCCAACCTCTCAAATGTTTAATGTTTTATGTGAAAGTAAGCTGAATATCTTTTTTGAACTGTTTAGTTAGTTAGTCGAAGATGTTGCATTGCCTATTTTTCACATTTTTCCAACATTTCATAAACAAAATGATTAATCGATAACGAAAATAATCATTAATTATGCTGACCTATGGTTTTGACTGAACTAGGCTATGTAAAATTAATATGAATGACTACACAAAAACATACATCTGCATCTTAAGAGCTAACAGGAGTTCTCATACACAAGTTAAGACATTTGGTTTGTCCTCAGAAGTCACAGCTACTCTGTGCACAGCCACTCAGAGGTTATGTATAATTAGTGGTGATTTGTCAGATTAAACTTGGATGGTTCGTTTCGTTATGTGGCCTCACATCATCAGAACACATGAGAAATTATTCAACAGTCCATTACTGATATAACAAGTTGACTGCGGCTTCCTGCTCCCAGGAATTCCTCCCTAATTTATGAGGATAAGAAAACACAGCCGTAAAGAATGAATGAGACATAAAAGCTACGCCAAAGGAACTGAGGAGAGAAAAAAAAGGAAAGGGTGAAGATGTGTAAGGAGGCGTGTTGGACAGGAATAGAGAATGATTGTAAGTCTGTCATAGTCTTTGAAGCGAGGTCTTTGTATCTTAGCTTTGCTCTCAGAGAAATGACAAACACAGAGAAAAGATGTGCCCGTCTTCTGCTTGTGAGTCAGTCTATTTATCTTTCTCTCCCCACCCTCCTCTGGTTGTTGTTGTTGTTGTTGTTGTTGTTGTTGTTGTTGTTGTTGTTGTTGTTGTTGTTGTTTTTCAAACTACCAGCAATCCAATCAGGATATTGGTGACCCAGAAGTGGCTGTGACGCATCTCTGGCCAGATGGAACCAAATCTAATACCTCTGTAATGCCTCAGCCTCTGTAGGCCACAGCAGCATTGTTATGTGTGTGTGTGTGTGGGTGGGTGAGCGTACGAACCTTGCTTCACTGCACCCCGCCCTTGCAAATATCCCTGGGTAACCCTGTAGTCGGGAGGTCACACAGTCATCAGGCAGGATCAGTGTGAAAACAGCTGGGGTTGTATTTGTAAAGCTGCTCAGTACCAGACTGTGGATCTGGGGTGCTAGGCAGGTCACATGACCCAATAAACCTCCCTTTAGCTTCAAAGGACAGAGGGGAAGAGACTGGCCTCGGATCAGATCCTGAAAGGCCGATAAAAGCTGATTTAACACTGAACTCTCTCTGGTTGAGGCCAGTGGCAAAAACAACAACCTTAAATTCAGTGAGATTTTAGAGGTTTTGCATCACAAAGATATTATTAGTGGAGCATATTTTAACAGAGGTATGACTTCCCACAAAAACAGTCATTGTCCTTTAAATTATAATCCTTAAGATTTTAATCTGGAGACTGCTGCTCATTTATGTTGGCACTGCCCTTTTGTGAGACTTTGTATTTTACTCACTGCAGCCATATTGATGAAAGTTTTATATTCTTTTGGAAACATATACTGCTTGTCATAGAAACTATAATCTGTATGTCACAATTTTTTTCATTTTAATGGATGAATTTCATATTCATGAATAATAATTTACAGGTAAAAAGCCAAACTTCTTCCTCTTGGTTGTCAAACAAGGACCTCAAACAGTACATTGATTCAATTTATAAATCCTAACACTGTTAAAACGATTAACCCTGTTTTTTTGTTTAAAATTTGTATATGTAATTGTAACTCCGCCCCACTCACAACTGTTGATTTTCTTTCCTTTACAAACCATATGGTCTGAATTTTCTTTATGGCCATTTAACTGCAAAAAAATAAAGACTTAAGTGCTGGTTGATTTGGCAACACCTGTGGCTGCCATAGCAAAAACATGTGCAGTTTAATACTACAGGTCCCAGAATTCTGTGGGCAGCAAACACTCCTCCAGCAGCTACTTTGTAGTCTTGTTTTGAGGTAGAATCACTGTCACGCACAAAGACACTGTGTGTCCTGAGACCGCTTCACAAAAAAAGCCACCAACTGTTTGATCAGATGAAACAGCAGTGGGAAATGTTTGTTAAGTTAATACTGCTCTGGCATGGATGTAAGAGAGTGAGCAGTAAACAGTGAGGTTAATATTAATGAGATAAAATCAAAAATAGTAATGACCAGCATGCATTGCTTTCTGTGAATCCCTTGTACCAGCACGGAAATGGCAGACTCTGCCACTTCTGTAATTATAGAGGTAATTACAAAATGTAATCAGCGCTAATCTCTGTGACAAACACACTGTGTTTCCTATGACTGCTTCACAATAAAAGCCACCCTGTGTTTTGCTGTCTTGAATGTTTTTGATGTGAACCATCAGCGGTAGGAAATGTTAGGTGAGCATTAGCAGTAACGTCATACAGCTCTGATACATCTGAGTATTTCTACTGATTACAGAATGTAAATACATTGAATGGCTGAAAAAATGTTATCCATAAAAATTGTAAAAAAAAAAACAGGGTTTGATTCACTTAAAATCTTAATTGAATTATAAATTAAAAGCAGGATTACAAGTTTATACTGAAAACTAGCATCAAAATGCTACATGTTATTATTAAAGACAGAGGACTGTGATCATACATTTATACAGCACTGTGTGTTTAATTTCCATTAACTGATCTGCGCTAGCCATCATCAACACCCCCTACGCTCTGATGTTTGACTACAGATTTCATTATTTCTCTTATCCTCTGTTGTGTTCACACATCACTTCAAGACAAATTCTGTCTCAACCTTACAGCTGGAAACAAATTCAAAGATGTCGCAGCAAATTGACCTTTTCAACTCCCACACTGTCCCATTTAAGAACAAATGGAGCCATCTGCAAAAATGTTTTTGTTTCACTTAATGCCTTGAACTTGAACCAGTATATTGTGAAAAAGCAATTTCTCAGTCCTGTGAGCAAGTGAGCAACACACATCGAAATGTGTATCAGCTGAGTGTATCCACAAGCAACAGCAATCTTTGTGCCCGTGTCTCCAGAGGCATGTAAAACTTATACACTGATAGTCAACAGAACAGCAAGTCTTCTTCTCTGACCTTTTTTTCCCTTTCAAATGTCAACGGCTGTAACTCGCTGGTGTGTCGCAGCAGCTCGTCCTGGTTATTCTCTCCCTCTATCTACCTGCTCATCAGTACAGCTAAAACACACACTTGAACAATCACTCAGTACACTGATACAGTATGTGGATGTCTGTGTTTGTGTGTGTGTGTGTGTGTGTGTGTGTGTGTGTGTGTGTGTGTGCATGCGTGTGTGTGTGTGTGTGTGTGCCATAATCTCAATACAATGGCAGCTTTGACTACAGTATGTGGCGATGTTATTGAGTCTAGTGGGACTGATTTAATCAGTGCAAAATGACTGACAGCTCTATGAATGTCATGTCACGAACTGGTGGCTGCTGACAGGAATGACTTGTCTCACACACACACACACACACACACACACACACACACACACACATACACACGCTCACACCCCCTGCATTGTACCCATACACACATACACACAGTGGTTCAAAATGTACGCAAGCACCATCATTGTGAATGAAAGTGCAAGCATGCCTTTTGCTGTGTGTGTGTGTGTGTGTGTGTGTGTGTGTGTGTGTGTGTGTGTGTGTGTGTGTGTGTGTGTGTGTGTGAATGACAAGCCTCCCCACTTAACAGGTATATGAAATAGAAAGAGACTGTGCCTCCCTCAGCAGAATACACAATGAGGGTTCAGGCTGTGCTGTATGTCTCTGTCTGCAGTGGTGCGAGTGAACGGACGTTTTTGGGATTATTTTTAGAGTTCTCTGTGAACCCTCGACAATAAAAACCACTTGAAAAGCTCCAGTGCAAAAATTACAGTGGGCATCCATCATATGAAAAACATGACCCCGGCTCCTGTAAAATGGTATAAAATTTTTGTGCTTTTCAAAAGGCCGGCAACTCAGGTCCTTGGCTGACACAAAGACATAAAAGGCTTTTGCCCGCTGAGGTTTGCTGTATTTTACAGGCCCTACATGATTACATCTTTGCTTCCTGGCCGTGTTGTATTTCTCGTTTTTCCAGGGATCCCTCCAAACTTAGTTAAGCAGAGAAAGGCTGTTTGGTGGGATGGGATTTGTTCAACAACTGTGATGTAGGGCTGCAACTAACCATGATTTTCATTATTGATTAAAATGTCAGAAATACTAAAAAAAAAAAATGGTGA
This sequence comes from Seriola dumerili, assembly GCF_002260705.1. NCBI lineage: Eukaryota > Metazoa > Chordata > Actinopteri > Carangiformes > Carangidae > Seriola > Seriola dumerili. The sequence continues at coordinate 5,069,305 of NW_019174295.1, read as the reverse complement.
TCACACATTTCCAGAGCCAAAGCTGGAATCTTTAAACAGCTTTTTTTTTTTTTTGCCCAACCAGCAGCCCAAAGTATAAGATATTTAAAGGAATAGTTCAACATTTTGGGAAATACACTTATAAATCTTTCTGTAGAGACTTTGAATAAAGTATTGATACCACTCCTAATGTCTTTATTGTATATATTAGACCACAACTAGCATCCAGATAGACTAGCATAGCATAAAGACTGGAAACAGGGGGCAACCGCTAGCCTGACTTTGACCGAATGTTTTTTGTAGACTAAAATTTACCATATAGACATGAGAGTGGTTTCAATCTTCCCTTCTAACTCTCAACAAGAACACGATTATGCATATTTCCCAAAATGTCAAACTTTTCCTTTAAATTTACAACAACTCAAATCAGATTTAAGAAGCTGGAATCAGATATCGTTTGGCATTTTCTCCTGATAAATGGCTTAAACAATGATTTAACAATCAAAATCTTTGGCGATTATTTTTTTTGATGGTCCACAAATCAATTAATCAACTATTCATTTCAGCAGAATTGTGGTGGCTTTGTTGAAGTCAGGTTTTCCAAGAAGTTTTAGTTACAGATAGAAAACCGCAAATCTCAAGTAATCATTGTAAACTAATCCCCGTTCTGTAACATCATAAAGTCGCATTAGAGTCTAAGCCAAGTATAGGCTACTGGCCCAGATATTGTTGTATGACTGTATCCTTGTGATAATAAGATGAGAACTAAGTGGTGCAATGATGTTATGATTAATTTTGTTCTACAATAAAAGATTGATCAGCAGCTCAGACTAGAAATATGGATTCACAGAGGTGTAAAATGAAATCATCAAACCATAACTGTATCCTTGAAATGATCCAAACACTGTCACACAATGGGTGAATAATAAAGCTTTCATATGTGCAGGAAGCATCAATGAGCTTGCCTATTGTCTAAATCCATTAATTTTCATAATGTGCAATCAGCGCAGCTCTCTGTCTCGACCCCATAGAAATACCAATCGGCTCTCCACGTTGCGGTGCCACCATGGTAACTGGATTAACGCACGGCAGTGCACTTACTATGGGATGTCGAGATGATAAATGACAGCCTGTCTGGCACCAAATCTGTCTCCTAATCTCAGCTGGAAAACAAAGGACACGGCTGGGAGACAGCAGAGATGAATGAATATGTGAATGAATTAAAGAGAGAGAGAGAGAGAGAGTGTGTGTGTGTGTGTGTGTGTGTGTGTGTGTGATGTGTGAGGGAGGAGGGAGGGAGGGAGGGGGGGGGGTTATTCAGCATAAAAGGGTTTGAGGATGGTGTAGGACAACAACATTGAGTTAATAGTGACAGAGGAAGATTTAAGAAAATGCAGACAGATGCACAAACAAGCAGGAAAACTCTCTCTTTCACACACTCACACACCATTGGGCCGTAGCTTCTCACCTTGTCAGGTGCTTGGCTCTGGAGGCTGCCAACATCCAGTGGAGTGATGAGGGGCACATTTTGAAAGCCGTCCTCCACGCTCACAGGTTTGGCCCCTTTGTCTTGAAGATTACTCCCCAGTTTCACCATCTTTCACCGACCTTAGATATATTCCCTTATTTCCCTGAAGACTGCTCCTGAACAGAGGAGGTGTTGGAAAAGGATGGTTTTACCTACACAGCTCTTTCAGGTCAATGAAATCTGGCAGACACCTACAGGCTATTTGTTGGAGAAGCTTCTAGTGTGTTAAAATGATATGATGATGAGATATTGATTGTAAGTACACAATAAATATGAAAAAAAATGTTTTTAAATTACTGTTTTGTTGAGAAACATGCGACTGATTGGTGACTGATTAGAGGAGCAAAACACTCCAAAAAGCAAAATGACGGGAAACCAAACAGAGGAAAAAATACCTTCGTCAACAGCTTGTTAATGAATCGCACAAAAACAAGAATAGAAAATTTATTGAAAACGGGTAAAAGAAGCAGTTACTCACAGCGGATCGTCCTTGTCCGTCCGTTCCCTCTGTGCTGCGGCAGTGTTTGTGTCTGGACGGAGGCGGAGGGGAGCGCAGATGATGAGCAGAGCAGGAGGTGAGGCTGGAGGCTGCGCTGCTGTGTTGCTGCTGCTGATGGTGCTGATGCTGCGGGAAAGCGAGGCTGCACCGCCGGAGACAAACTGGGTGTCTGGCGGCAGGTTTTCCTACCAGCAGGCAGTCCAACCCCCTAATCCAAACACAGCCTCTTCTTCACCGTGTGCTGCTACACACCCAGCCGCTGGAGCTGCCACTAGGGGGAATGTTTTTTTTTTTTTTTCTTCTTCTTCTTCTTCTTCTTCTTTCGGGAGTCTCGTTTGTTTGGCTAAAGTGGAAGCCGAATTAATGTTGCCTTTCATGGCCCCTCGTAAACTCCTGAACTCCAAATTGTAATTAGTGTTTATTATGATTGTAAAGATATATGCTCCGTTGTATGTTGTAGGCCTGTGCTGTTGTTTCATCTTTAATAACCTGGGCTAATCATAGCTTGGTTTGACTGTGTGAATTCAGATAGCAAAGTAGGATAGTGATTGTAGCTTAATGTCTGGGTGGCAGCTCAAATTTAACCCAAATTAAAGACAACAAAGTACATGAGCCAAATTAATTAATCAATGTATTTTGCAAATATTGATTCAATATCAATGATCTGCGCCCCCTGATTGTAGCTCTAGCAAAAGTAGAAAATTCAAGCTTTCCTTATTGTTAATTTCAAGCATTTCTAATGAGGCAACAAATAAGACACACAATATTTCCCACGATACTTGAAAGCAGTAAAACATGTGGCGCTCAAACTGGTTCTTTTGGTCCTACAGCGCCATCTGCCGGTTTATTTAGTGACACACAGGCAGTCTGTTCAACAGGAGGGTGTGTCTGTACAAAAACTCTATCTGTGACAGAAACCATTGAGAAGATAGATGTGACTGTGTGAAAAATATGAAAAGATTTATGGTTTGCCAAATTGAATAAGACATGCTCAAATAATAGGCTATAATAAAACTCTAAATGGCAAGTGAATGCAGCATAGCAGAAAAAAGGCAAATTTGTGCAGATGTGTTATAAAGATAAACATTTCCTAAGGTGGTTTAGAGGCTCGATAACAGGGAGGGGCCTGGTTAGCATGATCCTTTAGCATGGTGTGCTAAACAACCTCAAAAATGTCATCACCTGCTCTGTCTCTCTTTCATCTGACTAAATCTTTGTTAGATGTTTAAAAGAGAATCCTAAAGTCAAGATTTTCTGCTTCTCTCTCTTTCGCAAGAGTTTGTTGATGAATGTCTGTGACAATATAATCAGATTATCCACATTATCGGTTACAGGGAATTAAAGGTGCTAGGTGTAGCATTTATTTATCACCATCAAATTAACTGTGATAACTTCAGTAACAAGAACCACTTCATCTAATTACTCCCAGCCTTCTTGCCTTTGTGGACACTGCTCACCAGCAATGCTTAACGTGTTCCCATCCAGGTTTTCTTATCTATCCGGTACCTGAACCATCACTTCCTGTCTGGTTTCCTGGGTTTCAAGCACAGTTGCATGCAGGGACAAAGAAGACATATTGTCATATCTTCCACAGGGGGGAAGCAGCATTCTTTCCTTTGCCGGTGTTCATGCAGGACTTCCTCAACTAAAATTGATTGATTGTCTACTGCTGTTTGCAATTTTTTCCCTCCCTGCGTTGATGAGTTGTGGTATCTCTGGAAGACTGACAAACTACAATGTGGCATTCCTTTAGGTAACAACATGCTATCCATCCACCTCATCTCTGGATCTATCTGAAAGTAGGGAACATAACCTTTCACAGATTAAACACAAGGAAATTGAACAATTTAACAACCCAATCCTCCTTGCTGCCCAGCTGGCAATGGCACTTAATGACAGGGTGTTATTTGATGTCATCCTTAAAGACATGCAGGTAACAAGTCTGTCTCAGTCAACACTGATAATGCCATGGGCCTTGTCATGTCCCTACCTATTAAGCAAGTGCAAAAGATTGGTATCAATATTGGTAGGGACGGAAGAACCCCGCTACCCCTCCAAAACAAAGAGATTGACTTTTTAATGCCGTCAACCAAACGGTATATTAAATTATAAGATCTGAATTTACATTCAGAAATGCCCATACACGAATGAAATATATGTACATGTATTGAATATCTTAACACATGCTAAAATATATATAATCTAACATTTAACTATGAAAGATAGACATGTATGGTAAAAAAATAAAGAAATTATTAGTAAAATCATATACAGAAATATATCATTTTAATAGGTATGTTGTTTTAATAAAGTTGAATTTAATTATGGGTATTTCATATAAATTATGAGATTATATATTCATATATCGAGAAAATGTATATGTGTCATATTAATATGTCCTCTTATAATTGAAATATATGGTAAAATCACTCGATATAGGGACAAATATGTCATATTTATGCCATACGTCATAGTATAATAGGGCATGAAAACGCCATATTATGATAAGGTATAAAAACTCATAGTATAGTAAGGCATAAATAGCTCATAGTATAGTAAGGCATAAAAAAATCATATTATAGTAAGAGAATAGAAAGTCAGCAATGTAAGGCATTAAAATTTCATATTGTAGTAAGGCATGAAAAAGTAGTATCGAAAGGCTTAAAATATCATAGTATATGAAGGGATAAAACATCATAGTAGAGTAGGGCATAAAAATGTCAAAAAACTTCATAATATAATGAGGCATTAAAACGTCATCAAACATCAAATATAGTAAGGAATAAAAAGTAAGTATTAAGAAAGTAAGGCAATACACAACATAGTATTGTAAGACATTAAAATTTCAAAAAAAGTTCATAGTATAGTAAGGCAATACACAACATAGTATAGTAAGACATTAAAATTTCAAAAAAAGGTCATAGTATAGTAAGGCAATACACAACATAGTATAGTAAGACATTAAAATTTCAAAAAAAGGTCATAGTATAGTAAGGCAATACACAACATAGTATAGTAAGACATTAAAATTTCAAAAAAAGGTCATAGTATAGTAAGGCAATACACAACATAGTATAGTAAGACATTAAAATTTCAAAAAAAGGTCATAGTATAGTAAGGCAATACACAACATAGTATAGTAAGACATTAAAATTTCAAAAAAAGGTCATAGTATAGTAAGGCAATACACAACATAGTATAGTAAGACATTAAAATTTCAAAAAAAGGTCATAGTATAGTAAGGCAATACACAACATAGTATAGTAAGACATTAAAATTTCAAAAAAAGGTCATAGTATAGTAAGGCAATACACAACATAGTATAGTAAGACATTAAAATTTCAAAAAAAGGTCATAGTATAGTAAGGCAATACACAACATAGTATAGTAAGACATTAAAATTTCAAAAAAAGGTCATAGTATAGTAAGGCAATACACAACATAGTATAGTAAGACATTAAAATTTCAAAAAAAGGTCATAGTATAGTAAGGCAATACACAACATAGTATAGTAAGACATTAAAATTTCAAAAAAAGGTCATAGTATAGTAAGGCAATACACAACATAGTATAGTAAGACATTAAAATTTCAAAAAAAGGTCATAGTATAGTAAGGCAATACACAACATAGTATAGTAAGACATTAAAATTTCAAAAAAAGGTCATAGTATAGTAAGGCAATACACAACATAGTATAGTAAGACATTAAAATTTCAAAAAAAGGTCATAGTATAGTAAGGCAATACACAACATAGTATAGTAAGACATTAAAATTTCAAAAAAAGGTCATAGTATAGTAAGGCAATACACAACATAGTATAGTAAGACATTAAAATTTCAAAAAAAGGTCATAGTATAGTAAGGCAATACACAACATAGTATAGTAAGACATTAAAATTTCAAAAAAAGGTCATAGTATAGTAAGGCAATACACAACATAGTATAGTAAGACATTAAAATTTCAAAAAAAGGTCATAGTATAGTAAGGCAATACACAACATAGTATAGTAAGACATTAAAATTTCAAAAAAAGGTCATAGTATAGTAAGGCAATACACAACATAGTATAGTAAGACATTAAAATTTCAAAAAAAGGTCATAGTATAGTAAGGCAATACACAACATAGTATAGTAAGACATTAAAATTTCAAAAAAACGTCATAGTATGGTAAGGCATAAAAACATACAAAAAATGTCATAGAATTGTAAGGTGTATAAAAACATTAAAAAAATGTCATAGAATTGTAAGGTGTATAAAAACATAAAAAAAACCGTCATAGCATAATAAGGCATAAAAACGTCAAAAAACGTCATAGTATAGTAAGGCAAAAAAATGTCAAAAAACGTCATAGTATAGTAAGGCATAAAAACATAAAAAAAATGTCATAGAATTGTAAGGTGTATAAAAACGTAAAAAAAACCGTCATAGCATAATAAGGCATAAAAATGTCAAAAAACGTCATAGTATAGTAAGGCATAAAAATATAAAAAAAATGTCATAGAATTGTAAGGTGTATAAAAACGTAAAAAAA
>NW_019174295.1:5060855-5062154 GCF_002260705.1 Seriola dumerili | reverse complement strand
AAAAAAAACGTCATGGCATAGTAAGGCATAAAAATTTCAAAATACGTCATAGTATAGTAAGGCATAAAAATGTCAAAAAATGTCATAGTATAGTAAAGTATAAAAAATTCAAAAAAAGGTCATAGTATAGTAAGGCAATACACAAAATAGTATAGTAAGACATTAAAATGTCAAAAAAACGTCATAGTATAGTAAGGCAAAAAAATGTCAAAAAACGTCATAGTATAGTAAGGCATGAAAACATAAAAAAAATGTCATAGAATTGTAAGGTGTATAAAAATTTCAAAAAAACGTCATAGTATAGTAAAGCAATACACAACATAGTATAGTAAGACATTAAAATTAAAAAAAAAAACGTCATAGTATAGTAAGGCATAGAAACGTAAAAAAAAATGTGATATTATAGTAAAGTATAAAAATTTCAAAAAAGTGTCATAGTATAGTAAGGCATAGAAACGTAAAAAAAATATCATATTATAGTAAAGTATAAAAATTTCAAAAAAGCGTCATAGTATAGTAAGGCATAAAAATGTCAAAAAATGTCATAGTATAGTAAGGCATAAAAATTTCAAAAAACATCATAGTAGAGTAAGGCATAAAAACATAAAAAAAATGTCATAGAATTGTAAGGTGTATAAAAACGTAAAAAAAACGTCATAGCATAATAAGGCATGAAAATGTCAAAAAACGTCATAGTATAGTAAGGCATAAAAACGTAAAAAAAAATGTCATATTATAGTAAAGTATAAAAATTTCAAAAAAAGGTCATAGTATAGTAAGGCAATACACAACATAGTATGGTAAGGCATTAAAATTAAAAAAAACGTCATGGCATAGTAAGGCATAAAAATTTCAAAATACGTCATAGTATAGTAAGGCATAAAAATGTCAAAAAATGTCATAGTATAGTAAAGTATAAAAAATTCAAAAAAAGGTCATAGTATAGTAAGGCAATACACAACATAGTATAGTAAGGCATTAAAATTAAAAAAAACGTCATGGCATAGTAAGGCATAAAAATTTCAAAATACGTCATAGTATAGTAAGGCATAAAAATGTCAAAAAATGTCATAGTATAGTAAAGTATAAAAAATTCAAAAAAAGGTCATAGTATAGTAAGGCAATACACAACATAGTATAGTAAGACATTAAAATTTAAAAAAAACATCATAGTATAGTAAGGCAAAAAAATTTCAAAAAAACGTCATAGTATAGTAAGGCATAAAAACGTAAAAAAAATTTCAAAGAATTGTAAGGTGTATAAAAACGTAAAAAAACCGTCATAGCATAATAAGGCAT
>NW_019174295.1:4967055-5059531 GCF_002260705.1 Seriola dumerili | reverse complement strand
GTATAGTAAGGCATAAAAACGTAAAAAAAATGTCATATTATAGTAAAGTATAAAAATTTCAAAAAAAGGTCTCAGTATAGTAAGGCAATACACAAAATAGTATAGTAAGACATTAAAATGTCAAAAAAACGTCATAGTATAGTAAGGCAAAAAAATGTCGAAAAAAGTCATAGTATAGTAAGGCAATACACAACATAGTATAGTAAGACATTAAAATTTAAGAAAAACGTCATAGTATAGTAAGGCATAAAAACGTAAAAAAAAATGTCATATTATAGTAAAGTATAAAAATTTCAAAAAAAGGTCATAGTATAGTAAGGCAATACACAAAATAGTATGGTAAGACATTAAAATGTCAAAAAAACGTCATAGTATAGTAAGGCAAAAAAATGTCAAAAAACGTCATAGTATAATAAGGCATGAAAACATAAAAAAAATGTCATAGAATTGTAAGGTGTATAAAAATTAAAAAAAAAAAGGTCATAGTATAGTAAAGCAATACACAACATAGTATAGTAAGACATTAAAATTTTAAAAAAACGTCATAGTATAGTAAGGCATAAAAACGTAAAAAAAATGTCATAGAATTGTAAGGTGTATAAAAATTTTTAAAAAAAAAGGTCATAGTATAGTAAAGCAATACACAACATAGTATAGTAAGACATTAAAATTTAAAAAAAACGTCATAGTATAGTAAGGCATAAAAACGTAAAAAAAATGTCATATTATAGTAAAGTATAAAAATTTCAAAAAAAGGTCTCAGTATAGTAAGGCAATACACAAAATAGTATAGTAAGACATTAAAATGTCAAAAAAACGTCATAGTATAGTAAGGCAAAAAAATGTCAAAAAACGTCATAGTATAGTAAGGCATAAAAAATTCAAAAAATGTCATAGTATAGTAAAGTATAAAAATTTCAAAAAAACGTCATAGTATAGTAAGGCAATAAAATGTCAAAAAATGTCATAGTATAGTAAAGTATAAAAATTTCAAAAAAACGTCATAGTATAGTAAGGCAAAAAAATGTCAAAAAACGTCATAGTATAGTAAGGCATAAAAACATAAAAAAATGTCATAGAATTGTAAGGTGTATAAAAACATAAAAAAAAACGTCATAGCATAATAAGGCATAAAAACGTTGAAAAACGTCATAGCATAGTAAGGCATAAAAACGTTGAAAAACGTCATAGTATAGTAAGGCATGAAAACATAAAAAAATGTCATAGAATTGTAAGGTGTATAAAAAATTTTTAAAAAAGTCATAGTATAGTAAGGCAATACACAACATAGTATAGTAAAAACGTCGAAAAACATCATAGCATAGTAAGGCATAAAAATATAAAAAACATCAGAGTACATTAAAGCATTAAAATTTCAAAAAAACGTCATTGTATAGTAAGGCATAGAAACGTAAAAAAAATGTCATATTATAGTAAAGTATAAAAATTTCAAAAAAAGGTCTCAGTATAGTAAGGCAATACACAAAATAGTATAGTAAGACATTAAAATGTCAAAAAAACGTCATAGTATAGTAAGGCAAAAAAATGTCAAAAAACGTCATAGTATAGTAAGGCATAAAAAATTCAAAAAATGTCATAGTATAGTAAAGTATAAAAATTTTAAAAAAACGTCATAGTATAGTAAAGTATAAAAATTTTAAAAAAACGTCATAGTATAGTAAAGTATAAAAATTTTAAAAAAACGTCATAGTATAGTAAAGTATAAAAATTTTAAAAAAACGTCATAGTATAGTAAAGTATAAAAATTTTAAAAAAACGTCATAGTATAGTAAAGTATAAAAATTTTAAAAAAACGTCATAGTATAGTAAAGTATAAAAATTTTAAAAAAACGTCATAGTATAGTAAAGTATAAAAATTTTAAAAAAACGTCATAGTATAGTAAGGCAATACACAACATAGTATAGTAAAAACGTCGAAAAACATCATAGCATAGTAAGGCATAAAAACGTTGAAAAACGTCATAGTATAGTAAGGCATGAAAACATAAAAAAATGTCATAGAATTGTAAGGTGTATAAAAAATTTTTAAAAAAGTCATAGTATAGTAAGGCAATACACAACATAGTATAGTAAAAACGTCGAAAAACATCATAGCATAGTAAGGCATAAAAATATAAAAAACATCAGAGTACATTAAAGCATTAAAATTTCAAAAAAACGTCATTGTATAGTAAGGCATAGAAACGTAAAAAAAATGTCATATTATAGTAAAGTATAAAAATTTCAAAAAAAGGTCTCAGTATAGTAAGGCAATACACAAAATAGTATAGTAAGACATTAAAATGTCAAAAAAACGTCATAGTATAGTAAGGCAAAAAAATGTCAAAAAACGTCATAGTATAGTAAGGCATAAAAAATTCAAAAAATGTCATAGTATAGTAAAGTATAAAAATTTCAAAAAAACGTCATAGTAGAGTAAGGCATAAAACGTCATAAGGCATAAAATCATCAATAAATGTCATAGAATTGTAAGGTGTACAAAAACATAAAAAAAGTCATAGTATAGTAAGGCATAAAAACGTGAAAAAAACCTCATAGTATAGTAAAGCAAAAAAAACGTCAAAAAATGTCATATTATAGTAAGGCATTGAACATCATAGTATAGTAAGGCATTCAAATTTCAAAAAAAATGTCGTAGTATAGTAAGGCATAAAAACATCAATAAATGTCATAGAATTGTAAGGCATATAAACGCATAAAAAAAGTCAAGAAACGTCATAGTATAGTAAGGCATAAAAATGTGAAAAAATGTCATAGTATAGTAAAGCATTAAAATTTCAAAAAAACGTCATAATATGGTAAGGCATTAAAATTTCAAAAAACGTCATAGTATAGTAAGGCATAAAAACGTCTAAAAAACGTCATATTATAGTAAGGCATAAAAATGTCAAAAAATGTCATAGTATAGTAAGACATAAAAATTTCAAAAAAAGTCATAGTAGAGTAAGGCATAAAACGTCATAAGGCATAAAATCATCAATAAATGTCATAGAATTGTAAGGTGTACAAAAACATTTAAAAAAAACGTCATAGCATAATAAGGCATAAAAACGTCAAAAAACGTCACAGTATAGTAAGGCATAAAAACGTCAAAAAAAGTCATAGTATAGTAAGGCATAAAAATTTCAAAAAAACATCATCGTATAGTAAAGCAAAAAAATGTCAAAAAATGTCATAGTATAGCAAGGCATAAAAATTTCAAAAAACGTCATAGTATAGTAAGGCATAAAAATTTTAAAAAACGTCATAGTATAGTAAGGCATTAAAATTTCAAAAAACATCATAGTATAGTAAGGCATAAAAACATCAATAAATGTCATAGAATTGGAAGGCATATAAAAGCATAAAAAAAAACGTGCTCTACTTGTGTTATGTAGGGCCAATTATGTAGATTTTACTCTTCAACACAGGATCATGAACATGTGATGATTCTCTCATATTTACAGCTAACGCTAAATGTTCAGACTGACTGCTCATGTACATGAAAATATCACACTACATGACAGCACAGAAAGATGTGGCGAAACTTATCAGGGTCATGTAGTGGTTAGTAAGACCATCTTAAAATAGCGTTAAATGTCAGAGACCTAACGTAAATAAGCACACCAAGCACATATTTTCATCACAGTTAGGATTTATTTCATTTAACATTTCACATTACAAATATTTAAAAAATTATGCATACTGTTATAAATAGTTGGCTGCAAACAATTAAATAACATTAGATTTTTCTTTTTTGTTTCACTAGCACTTTTACAGAGCAACTCCTAGAAATATGGACATATCCGTATTACATAACTTAATTAGAAAGGAAAATACAAAAATAGGAACTGAGTGAGTGAAATAACAATACAAATTAAGGTGATATCTTAAGTAAAAAAATGCTATTAAAATATCATAGTAGGCTATAGTAAGGCATAAAAATTTCAAAAAATTTGATAGTAAAGAAAGGCATAAGAATGTCATAGCACAATAAGGCATAAAACATCATAGTATAGTTAGGCATAAAAATTTCAAAAAACGTCATAGCATAATAAGACATAAATCATCATAGTATAGTAAGGCATAAAAACTTCAATAAATGTCATGAATTTGTAAGGCGTATAGAAACATCAAAAAAACATTATAGTATAGTAAGACATAAAAACGTCAAAAAACTTTGTGGTAAAGAAAGGCATAAAAATGTCAAACTACGTCATAGCATAATAAGACATAAACCATCGTAGTATAGTAAGGCATCAAATGTCATAGTATAGTAAAGCATAAAAATGTCAAAAACATCATGGTATAGTGAGGCATAAAAACGTCAATAAATGTCATAGAATTGTAAGGCGTATAAACATAAATAAAACATCATAGTATAGTAAGGTATAAAAATGTCAAAAAAAGACAATAAATGTCATAGAATTGTAATCATAAAATGCCATAGTATAGTAAGTAATCAAAACATCATAGTATAGTAAGGCATAAAAAGAGACCAACTTATCACCAGCTGAAAATCACTGACCTCTAGGTGTTCAACTTCTCACTGTGTTGTGTTGATGTAGAAGTGTACCACAGGGAGTGGCAGTACACTGTGACATCATTGTCAGGACGATTTACAGACTACACTTCTAACCACACCCAGCAATGAAACACCACCTTTCAGCCTATTGCTAAGTTACTCTCATGAGTAAAAACCTGCTTCAAAGCCAGTTTTAAAGAAGTAGTGATTGTTGGAGGCTCCAGCTTTAACCTGCTCCACTTGTGTTATGTAGGGCCAAATATGTAGATTTTACTCTTCAACACAGGATCATGAACATGTGATGATTCTCTCACATTTACAGCCAATGCTAAATGTTCAGACTGACTGCTAATGTATATGAAAATATCACACTACAAGACAGCACAGAAAGATGTGGCGAAACTTATCAGGGTCAGGTAGCAGTTAGTAAGACCATCTTAAAACAGCATTAAATGTCAGAAACTTAACGTAAATAAGCACACCAAGCACATATTTTCATCACAGTTAGGATTTATTTCATTTAACATTTCACATTACAAATATTTAAAAAATTATGCATACTGTTATAAATAGTTGGCTGCAAACAATTAAATAACATTAGATTTTTCTTTTTTGTTTCACTAGCACTTTTACAGAGCAACTCCTAGAAATATGGACATATCCGTATTACATAACTTAATTAGAAAGGAAAATACAAAAATAGGAACTTATAAAGTGAAATGACAATAAAAATTAAGGTGATATCTTAAGTAAAAAAATGCTATTAATAAATACAACAACCTTCCCATACACAGTTAAAAACTATTGAAATCTTGCCATTAAGTAACATCATTAAACAGACAAATATTTAAATATTTATTTTCCTTCAGAAAATGTGAACCATATATTGTGGAGCACAATATAGCAATTAGTAAAAACTAGACACTTTAACATATTAAAAGCTTCACCTCAAAAATATAACAAAAATCTGATCAAAATTATAAAAATCAATTATACATTCCAATTAAAAATATACCAATAAACAGCTAAATACATTGTTGACCTAATAATTACAATGCAATCAATCACAGTAGCTTAAAATAAACAAAATAAGCAAATGAGCACAAAACCTTTAATGTTTTAAAAATAACTTCAATTATTTATATTAGTACAAATAGTTTGATTTCTTTTCTTTTTTACAAACACCAGCATGAAAAGGATTACAATAACAGTAGAAAATGACTGTGAAAAACATATTAACATCTTCTTTAATTAAATGTCTGCAATTAAAAATGGCATTAAAGAATTACATTGCAAAGAGTCTTTATCTGGAAAAAGGTTCAAAAGAAGTATTGCACATAACAACTTGAAGTTAACTTGCAACATTTACCACATTCAAGTCTTTAAGCTCCCCTTCCTCCAGATAGGTCTATATAAGATCACCTCGACAGACAGCGGGGATGAGTTCTCAAGTCTTTTAAACAGTGTTCTATAAGGATGCTCAAAGTCATGCACTGCCAAATCGATTTTAAGTTAGATTCTGTCTTGTTTCTCGTCTTATCTCTCTGTCATGTGCATCCTGCAGAGGTCTGCGAATGGGGAAGCAAGGAGATCAACACATGTGGAGGGGATGTGGGGAGGAGGGTGAGGTGAGGTGAGAGTGGGTTTGGGGGGTGTCCTTATAACAACTTAATAGTTGAGAAACATTTGGTGCACACCACAACAATTAATTTTAATAGCTAATTCATGTACTTGTCATTTTCTCTTTTTTGTCATGCATGCTAAGGATTACAATAGGTGCTAGTTGGCAAGTTCAAGAATATATATATACTTTTTTTTTTTCAAATATTAAAATATCTAAACACCAAACATCCATTCTTGTGATACGAGATTCAGCGTTAAGCGTGAACCAAATTTTGCATTCTCCTTATAATAAGTTATGCTCCATCTATGGAGAGGAAACCAAGACAGAAGTTACCATTTCCAACTAGTATAGCCATGTTTAGAGACATTAACATCAATTTCAAATTACAACTTGTTTATTTTTTTCTCTCGCCATGCTGTAATTGACCAGATTGACTGGAAACATCTAGTGTACGAAAAGCTAAGACCAAGAGAGCAATACACTTTGGTCTCTCCTCTGCAGATCTGAAGTCGCATCAACACAAGTGCGCACTTAGTTGTAAAGATTCCTCAGCACTGAAATGTATAAAAAGCATAATTGAAAATAATATATATTGAAATCACTCAACTTTTTTTCTTAAAATGAACATTTCCATATATGCAGATCTCTCAGTAACAAAAGTACAAAAGCTACCTTTCACAATGTGAAAAATTGAGGTATTGCAAAAAGGAGTTTCCCCATTTGTGAAAAATGTGCCTAAAATGACTGTTGGAAAAAGAAAAAATATTTAGAAAAGTAGTGCATAATAAATGTTTATATGTGCATGACAAAATAATTTAGCTAGAAAACACTGTACCAAAAATCAGCAGGCCATGTATAAAATAATCTTTTTTTTTTCATCTCATTTAACAGCAAATTCTTCACAAAGTGTTTTAACTTCTAAAATGCTCACCCACCACACCCACAAAACTAATGTCCAGGGTGCAAAACTGGTGCAAACGACACCATGCCGATATGAGGATTCTCACTAGTGTGTATAATCAAGTTTCTGTACTAACTCCCTGACATATTTAAATGCTCGGCTAGTAGGATGCCACTGAGTGACCTAAAACGTCAAACAAATGTGAGGATTAGTTTTACTTTCGCTGTGTTGATGTGCACTTTATGTTTTCCCAAACACACAGACCTATTTGAAATTAAAAAAAACTAGTGCCAGCGTGCACCTCCATTTTGGGCTACGGAGAGTGTGAGGCCTTGTGTGTGTGTGTGTGTTGTGTGTTGTGTGTTGTGTGTGTGTGTGTGTGTGTGTGTGTGTGTGTGTCTGCGAGCCCTGTTGTTTTTCCACTGGTGTTCTAATGGGTTTTGACTGCAATACATATAAATATCATCAAGGCCAATCTTTGGTTCGCTGGAGTCCATCAGGGCTTGACAGTTAAGTAAAACTGGGTATAAGTGACAGATTCTTGAAAAAATATATATGAAAAAAACATCCTTGAGGAAATGAAAAAAGAAAATAAGAATAAAAACCTAGACAAGAAATGAGCTACAGTATGACCCACTACTGCACAGCCATCTTTGGTTCCCAAAAGCCACTGGGTACAACCGACTGGACCTGCAATCTAGTTATCAAGAGCAAACTGCATGTGGGTCACAAGTGTGTAGTAGTAGAGCACACTGCAGAGACTATCTTCATTTATGCTTCAAAAACACTGGATGCTGAGTTGGATTAACTTGGCAGGAGAAAGGATAGAGGGTTCGCCGACAGGGCAGATCCCTCCATGACTCAAATGTGTGCTGACGATTCGGAAATCAGATAAACTTTAAATTGCTTCTTTAATTAAATGTCGCTGACTGTTGGATGCAAAGTAGTACTTTTTCATTAAAGACTTGGGAGAATTGCACAAATGCATTTAAAAAAAAAAAAAACGAACAAAGACAGGCAACTCCCGTTTGGCGGTAGCCCCTGTGAAAACTGCAATAAAGGCTGCCCACGCAACCAGCCTTCTCTCGAGGAGTTACTTTAGCCTCAGTCCTGAAAGATCTGTATCCAAGCTCCGCTGTGTGCAGACACAGAAAGTGGGTTTTGATCTGTGAATGAGGCCCTACCCTCTGTTAGCTGCTAGCTTAGCAGCAGGGGCCACAGGCAGACATGAGGAGGGGGGGAGTGGGGCTGGATTTATCTCTTTAGCAGTAAGCCTGTCTGTCTCTCCTGTAGCCTCCCTACGCCATACATTCCCCTAATACACTGTATACTGTACGATGCTCTGCTCTGTCCTTAGCACAACCCTGGGTTTGATTACAAAAATAAGGAGGTGATGAAGCAAGTGAGTACAAAACTGTACCAGTCACATCAGACACTGCCTGTTACATCACTTCCCTTTGATTACACTTCTAAGGAAAGGAGAACAGCAGCAGGTGATGATGGTTTCTTTCTTGCTTTCTTTCTTTTTTTTTTTTAACCTGTATTCGGCACATTAGCAGCTGAGTTTGAGGTATTAGTTTTTGCATGTCAAAATGGAGATCAAAACCCAAATATGTGTTGCTAAAATTTTGTTGTGATTTTCAAGTAACATCAAAATATTTGTATGGTCTTGGAAATCATAAAAAAAAAGAGAGGTTAAAAAATTTTGATCTGGGAGGAAAAAAAGAATCCATTTCTTTCTGCAGTGGGCCCTTTCTGTTCGTCAAAGTTAATTAAGATTCAGCTTTGGTTAACAACTAAGGGTCTCATATAGCGTATCTGCACTCTTTGAATTGGAAATAAGTGCACTCTTCTTTAGCAACACCTTTTTCAATTCACATTTGCTCTGGAGCCTCTTGTATCAATAAACTTAATCACACCTCTCAGAAAGAAATAGCCAATGAGATACTGTTTCAACAGCATTTGCTCTGGAGACTCGATACAAAACAAAAAGCAAACAGCTCTGCTACAAAACAAGTCCGTCAAATGCCAAATTAACATTATTTGTTTTGGGGCCTCTTGTATCAAAATTAAAATCAAATACATTGTTTAGAAAAATATGCCAATTGAATAGCAGAGTACCATATCACACCTCAAACTTTCCTATATATGTATTTTTTGAGAACTAATAAAAATATTTCAAAAATCAAACGCATAAATAAAATTATGTTACACATCTTTTTTCCTTGCTGGACATATTTGGATATAATTCCAGTTTTTCTTTTCTATCTTCAAAATATAGATATATATTAACTTAACAAAATGAGAAAAAGGTTCGGTGAAATTAGAGCAAAAAGGAACCAGCAACAGAAAAGTGCATTTATTTGTACAATGATTTGCGACTCCTGCACTACCTGCCCTCCTGCTCCCCTGTTGCCTCTCCCTCTCTGTCTTCTGCTCAGTTCCAGCGGAAGGAGATGTGACGGGGTCGGTCGCCTCCCTCCTTCACCAGGGGTTTGTGAAACTCTCGTCCGGCGCGCGAGTGGATGGCCGCCCAGCAGTACTCGCAGTAGTACTGCAGACAGGTGACGTTGGCGCAGAAGAACGGTGCAAACTTGCCGCCGCAGCGAGTTCCCTGGCACTCATCGCACAGCTGGTCATCCAGCACGTATGGCTTCACTTCCACCTGCAATCAGAGGTGGGAATGATTTCATCAGCAATGTTATTTTCTTTATGAATCCTGTTTCTGTATCCCCCACTTCTTAGTATAAGTATATGATTTCTTTTTGGTGGACTACAACATAGAAAACTAATGGTAAGAATTCAATTCATTATAAAATAACCACAACATAGCTGAAGAGATTTTCATAACAGTTGGGCAAATGATGAAATTTGTGGATTTCAAACTCACTTTCAAGATCATACTGAATTTCAAAACACCTTTTACTTGCTTTTTCAACTGTTCAGTGATGAAGAGTTCTGCTATTAGCAAGTGAATGTCACCAAGGCACCCAGTCTACAAAATTTGCACACCAATTATGCAAATGAGAAAGCTGCAAACTTATATCATGAAAATACTTCTACACAAAATATTTCTGTTGGATTTCTGCTGAAATTAACTTGTTCCCTCACGTCTATTGTGCAAATGTGAATATTATTTGTGTCGATTACAAGCCACCGTAGGCTCTGCGGCAGACCTGCAGATATTACTTTAATTCCTTGGCTGCTGACAGGAGTGGGTGGTAAGACATTGTTAGGCTTAGCTCACAAGTGCATTTGCATCACCCAAGTGTACACTGTGTGTGTGTGTGTGTGTGTGTGTGTGTGTGTGTGTGTGTGTGTGTGTGTGTGTGTGTGTGTGTGTGTGTGTGTGTGTGTGTGTGTGAGACTGTAAGGTCATTACATACAGCAAACTGGTGAGACTGAGTAGTAGTGGCGCGCACAGACCTTTTTTCACACACTTTCACATTTGGACATACAAACAAGAAATGTATTTTAATGACGGATAAATTCAATTCAGCAGCTTCAGTGGTGTAGGTATTGTGCATGCTGGTTCACTGTCATCAATTAAAGAGAATGGAGGCATCATTAATGTCAATAGTTACACCTTTGCTCTCCCTATGTCTGCTGTGAAAATGGCCCAGAACAGGTTGTTGCAGAACAAGTTGAAGCTAACAGCCAAAAGATAGCTTTTTATTTTCCTGCAGTGGTCTCCTGGAATAATCTGCCTTACATCTCTCTGTAACTTCAGCACTGTTCTCATTGACCGTCCTGCATCTGCGTCTTTTAACTGAATCTTTGTTAATCATGTCCCACTAACGACCATGTCTGTTCCTGTAAGTTTACTTCTCATTGTAACTGTTAACAGAGCAGTGTTAAAAATAAGCATGTACGCTCATCCAGCCTGCCCTGCACTGCAGAAGACGAAAGATTCAGTAAAAATAAATAAGAACGAAGACGGATTAAATTCTTAAAGTCATTTGAGAGAAATAGAGCAGGAAGTGAGCTGTGGGGAGATAAATGAAGAAAGACAGGGACCAAGAGCGTAGGCCGAAAAAACACCGAGCTCTCTATTCTTTCAGCTCACCCGTTTATCGATTTCTCCATGCTGCAGCTGTACAAAGCGAGCACTGATAGCAGCAATGTAGCTCTGCTGATTAGAGAAGGCGACACGCCCCGCTCCCTTGGGGTACTTCAGCTCAGGGTCTGTGTCAATGCCAGCGTAGCAAACTCCACCGTACAGGCGGTCCATGATCATGGCCAGCTCCACTGCAGAGGGGAGAAAGAGACGCATTGAATGAGCTGAGCAACATATTTACAAAAACAAGTCTGACACACAGAGACGTGAACATAATGACAAACCCTCTTGCAAAGTTGAACAACACACACACACACACACACACACACACACACACACACACACACACACACACACGCCTAGTACTCATGTCTTTGTAGACAGTGAACACAAACACTGTAAGCTGATGTGGGTTGTTTGATGCAAATATGAGGGCAGTGCCCTGTGGACAGCTGCTAAAATGGCTGCATTAAATCCCAACAAGTTTATTTGCAGTCTTTATTGTGTTATTCTTAACTGCTGTTAACAAATATTCATGGGGCAGGGGGGAGGAAGTGACTCTAAAATGAACAGTTTAGCTTTACTTATTAAAAACAAGTTAAATGGCAGGTTTTTTTTTCCCAATATGTAGATTTTTTACAAGTAAATTTAGACCCAGATATTGCACAGGGTCATAAATCATTTAATGCACCACAGGGCCTCATGACCTTGGTCATGACCATATATGTAGCACAGCAACCAGAAGAGCAGCAAACTTGAGCACGAACTACTCATGATGTTGGTATAAGGATAAAAAGGAATTTAATATTCAACACAGCACAGCGTGCCTCAGAGCACTTCCTGTTAGGACCAGTTTAGGTCAGCACCTCTTTTAGCTCTACCCTCCAGCAGACCTAATGCTTATTATGAACACAAGCTGATCACACCGCAGTGTCTTGTAGAGAAAAGATTTCTGCCAACAGCTGGCACTTCAAATAATGGGAAGAAATAAAGCAGAAGTGAAGTGAAGGGGCAACTTAGCTTATTTGTGGCTTACAGTATAAACATAGGCACAAATATAAAATGCAGAGTATTTAAAAAGAGATGTACTGAAAAGGTGACTGAACATAAGGAAAACAAAAACAATAGTGGGAACATTTTGAAGGCCTTTGATAAATGATTCAGCCTGTATGCACAGTATATACTTCAAATGTAAATGTTGTCAGTACAAACACATTTGTTGATAATTCACCTGGTGGAGAAAGTGTCTTATGTACAAAAAAACAAAAAAACAACATATAAATGAGGGATACCTGCACGGAGTGGACGAGGGACACCTCCCACAAAGATGGTTTTCCTCGGGTCCAGAGGCTGAGATCCATCCATCACAAAATCGCTGTCGTTCAGGTTCCACGGGCGGATCTGGACCTGTCACACACAAAACCTACAGGTTTCAGCTCTAGTAATAAACTAAAGTCACTAAAGTCAAGTCAAAGTCATAACCACACATTTCACAGAGTTCAGTGGAAACAGCAATAGATGTGTGCAGGCAGGGGTGTTTGTGTGCGGGTTTCCACTGACCGGCTTGTCTTTGATGGTGGGGCTAGACACACAGAGGTACAGCTTGCCGTCCTCCTCGATGCAGGCATCAATCAAAGCCTGCACTGAGCTCTCATCCTGGAACAGCAGGAAGGCATAGCCTGCACAAAATACAGCAGGGTTATTCCTGCCACTGGGGACTCGAAGAACTGACAAAGAATCATGTTGGAATTTAGTGCTCTGATTACTGAGACTCAATGTTTGATCGTGACATACTGCATTCACAGCAGGGGGCCATAAGCTTTTACAAACAGACAAACAGTCCAGACATGGTTAACAAATGCTTCAGATAACAGCCTGAAGACAAAGACCAGACAGCACGGATGCATACATGTTGATAGAGGGAGCACATCATCAAACATATCTGCCTTTCTTTAATGCAGACAGATGTTCTGTCAATTTTACACCAGAAACACAGACAGACAGACACAGTATGGCACAATATGAAGAACCTCGGATGACAATTTCTCATACCTTTGGGGGGGAAATAGGATTTGCTCTCAGCTTTGTGAGGCCAGTCCACAAACAGGTGTCCAAAACGCCGGAAACTGGCTGTTATCTCATCTGAAATAAAGCAGATTTACAGGTTTATACTCAGTGTGCAGTAGGATGCTTAACATGTTTTCAGGTGTAATTTTAAGATAAAAGTTTAAATCATGACAGACGCTGACTCAAATGGCAGAGAAATGATATCATTTTGACTGTAATTCAACTACTGTACCTTCATCTATATCTGGGGGCAGTCCTCCGACAAAGACCTTGCGTGAGTAGCGTTCGACGCGCTCTCCGTTCTGGTGTGGAAAGCAGTGTGGAGATCCCAGGCCCGCAAGACCCTGATCGCCACGTTCGTCATCGGGGAAACCATCCTCCATAGGGAAGAGAGAGGAGTGGCCTGAGATGGAAAGAAGGAGAGCAGGAGCGGTTTATTTCCTGAGGAGAGAACTAGGAGTAAAAATAGAGGTGGGGTCCATGTTGTCATGGTAACACTAGAGCAGTAATGACAACTGTATTTTATAACACTTTTTGTCACCTGGCTGGTGATGGGTGGAAGGGGAAGAGATAAAGAATTTCTTTTAGATTTGTATTGATCTGACATCATTTATTTGTATGTTTGTAGGATGTAATGCACCTTACTGAGGATGCTTTAAAACATACAGCATTTCATCTATTTCCCTGAGCGCGTGTGTGGCTTAAATACCATCTGGTGAGAAGAAAATATGGTAAATATTTCTATAACTCTTCAGCATCTGCAAATGTGTTCAGAAGCCTGCAAATATTATGAACATGCTGCTGTCTGGGGGAAAAAAACACACGGAGGAGTGAAGAGTAACAAAGGAGAAACAAATATAGACGTAATCATGAAAGTCCAGTCAAATGGTTATAAGATATTTCCAGTGTAGTCTAGCATGTAGCAAGTATAAATTACCATTTGAAAGTACTATTAGAGTCATATCCAAAGTAATTGGACTGGATGAAAAACAAAAAGTAAGAAGAGAACAGAATGTCACGTTATGTGTTATTTTGAGTAGATTCTTAATTAGGTGACGTGCCTCACGCGCAACCAGCAACTGTAAAGTCTGTGGAGAAGTGAAGAAACGCAGCAGTGAGTGAGTCTAAATAGTTTCACAGTGGACTGGGCATGTGTGTGTTATAGAGGTTAAGCCCTCCCGCCCTGAGCTGCTTTATAAAGATTTATGCAAGGGAGTTAGCCTCAGATTACAGTATGTGATGTGCGCGAGCTCGTACGAGTGTCTGTGCCTGGCCATGTGTCCGTGCCTCTGTTGTGCTGCGTGTAAATCACATACTACACTTTGTTTGCCTCATTAACTTTCAGCTAAATGTGACACCGGCAACTTGTACTGTCTGACTTAACAATGTTGTAACGTGTGTGTGTGGAAATGAGACAATGCAAGCAGATTCGAGCATAATGAGGGACACACACACTAAAAGGATGAAAGAAGCATAAGATCACTTCACAAGCTCGTAGCGAGGCTCGGCATTTAGACGATCATGCAGACAAACATGTCACTTCACTGTACAGATAAAAAGCATGGGGGCGTTCAAAACTTATATGAGCTTATGAACAACAACCCAACACCACCATAACCAATAAAATCATAATATAACAGTTTAACATGACAAAATCAGTCAAAATATTGAGATACACAGTTTAATTTATGCTGAAAAAGTGACATAATATATCCATGATTATATGTTACCTCGTCTCCTGCTATAATTCCTGGCTGCATGTGGAGTAAGGACAAATCAAAGGAGAGGATGATTATTAAAAGATGCATAATACACTACACTAACAGAAGTGCCAGGTGGTCTATAACAATGGGGGGATGTTAAATTGCCTCCCAGCCTGTCCTTTATTTTATTAATCAGCTGTGAATCATAATGAGTCTGCGGAACTGTCAACATGTTCTTTTAGTGACACCAGAGTATCAAGTTAAAGTACAGTTTCTGTTTTTTTAATATGGGAAAGTGTGTGGGCGGACATTTCAGTGAATTACTTACAGATTGATCATGTCACACACAAGGATTTTGTCTCAATGCGTTTCACAAAAAGGTTGAGAATGTGTGGCACATTACAAGGTGCTCACTTGCCACCTGGCTATTTATACAGCACTTACAAAGTGAAGTTGAAGAGTGTTTCAATGTGAAGAGACACAGAGAAGGCAAAGGACATATCAGTATGACAGAAAGCTCAGCAAAACTAACAACAAATAATAATAATTCCTAAAGCAATAATTCAACACAGACGCTAGGATAAGAACATTAGACAAGGCAACTGAGAACCAAAGTGAATATAAAAATGTTTTCTGAAGAGTTTCGAAAACTGATGCTTTGACTTTGCTGACCTGAGTTTCCAAGCAGGCCATTCTGAACCCTGGTAACCTTGACAGAAATAGCACAGTAACCTTAACTCTACTCGGAAAATAAGAAATAGTCATGAGGCTCCCTGCTCAGTTCCTAACCCACAGTAAGCAGCCTTCTCAAGGAGAGAACAGATGACAGCAAAGAAGCTTTTGTAACTTTTTTTTTTTTTTTTTTTAAATAATCCTTCTGGAAATAAGTAGAGTAGTGCAGTAACCTTTATGTGTAGGAGAATTGTGAAAGTTTTTTCTTATTCCTGTTTCTATGATGCCGATGACATTATCAAAATGCCTCAGTTCCACTACAGAAATATCCCTTCACTGTTAAAAGCCTTGATGTAGCTGCAGATAAAATTTCAGTAGTCAAGGCAAATGATATGAAATCATTTATAATTTTCTCTGAATCAAATAAATTTAGCATTTTACTGGTTTTTGTATTGCCACTTTACAGATTAACCCTGACTAGAGCAGCTTCATAAACGCAGATAACAACTGAGGCTTTAGTCCAACTCTCGAGTTCCTCAAGACAGGCTTAGTGTGATGAATTTGAGAGCCAAGGTCACATTTGTGGGCCCCTGCGGAGGAAATGCAAAAAAGTGCGGTGAGCACAGAAACGCGCTCAGGGCCAATCGCAAGGACAACAGCTTCGTTGGAATTTAATTGCAAAAATAACTAGGTAGTGAATGGTGACTGACTAAACAGCTGTGCAACTTCTCTAGTTCACTCAGCTTGACTAAAAACTACAAATGTGTGTCATCATATGAAGGGAAGGAGCAGAGAAAGAGGAAATAACCTTGAGGCAAAACACAGGTAGTCAGGCACAGTAGTACGACAGTCAGATAGTCTAGTAAACACGCTGCTTCAGTGAACCAAGGCACTTCTCTGCAAAGCATCAAATGAACATTAGAACTGAACAAGAACCATGATAACAGCAGATACAGTCACTAAAATTCAAGCTTCCCCAGTCGCAGAGATTTAGTTCAATTCTGTTGCTGAGACCACTGCAGATGAAGGACCAGTACGGACAACTATGGGGGGCCTGAAGTGACAACCCAGCAGTTGGCATTATGTGTTTCTGGATATGGCCAGTCATGTCTCAACACGTGATTCCTTGTGCTTATGGTAAAAGTTCAGCTCTAATGTCTAAATCTAAACCCAGTGCATCTGTGACAGCGAGCGGTTACCATTGCAGACTCCATTGTTTGCCGTGTAAACACGATAGCAGCCCTGTGGCAGCAGTGTCACCAAGGAGAGAGAGGAGCAGCTGCCCTCATCACGTACTGTACGTAGTTGAGGGTACAAATGAATTCAGTTGTGTCAGGCTGTGTTAGCTGGATGCCGCCTTAAAAACGGATGTTTCACATTAAAAAAAAAAAATCTCTTGAAAAATTTGATCAATCTTAAGAACACATTTGACAGCAAGTAGGGTGGGAACAATGTGTCTTTTACAAGAGGGTATTACAAACCACACCTTGGCTGTACATTTTCCATGCAGGAATAATCAAAGAAGTCTTTTTTGTTTTGTTTTCTTCATGCAGAAATCCACTTCCTTTTTCTGCCTTAAAACATGTCTATCACTCATCTAACATGTCCATTAGCCCACAATGCAGTTTAGTGTTATATGTGTACACACTCTTTTTACTATCTCTAATGCTAACATTTTTTCTTTGCACAGAGCTGAAGTGAAATCATTTAAAATGCGGACACTGGAGAGACTGAAGCATCGAACCAGCTAAAAGTATAAGAACATGGAGAGGATGAAGAAGTGGCCAGAGCACACAAGCAATAATCCTCAGTTCCCTCAGTGGACTTTCCAACCCAGATGGACATTAACTCTGGGGGGGAAGGTCAAAGAGAGCTAGCAAGAGAGAGAGGAGAGAGAGAGAGAGAGACAGAGACAGGAAAGCAGATTGAAAGAGAGCGCAGAGGGCTATAAAAAGATGTGCATGTATGCGTGTGTGAGGGAGAGAGAGAGAGAAAATAGATTGGAAGAGATGGAGAAACAAGCTGATAAAAAGCTGTGTGGGGGTGAGAGAAAATGAGAGTAAGTGAGAGAGATCAAGAGAATGGGGAGTATGCAATCTGTGTATCTGCTTATGGGACAAAAAGAGGGGGGGGGGTTGAGAGAGAGAGACAGAGAGAGAGAGAGAAAGAGAGGGAGAGAGAGAGAGAGAGAGAGAGAGAGAGAGAGAAGTGGTGTTCAACCTCTATCCGCTGGCACCATCTGTTTCAGGGCTTGATGACAGCTCCTGACCATGTGATCTCACCATGTGACCCGGCAATCTTGTGAAGAAACTACTGGCCTCTCCTGTTTGACATCCTGGCCCAAGACCAGAAGGCAAAAGCTACAACAACACAATTATACAGTGATAAAGGGAATGAGAGTGGGCAAGGGCAAGGTAGAGGCAGCTGAATATTAAACTGCTGTTGTGGAAACTGCAGCACATGTCAAAGGGATTTGCCAATTTTTTTTTTTTTTAACAACTGTTCCACCATTCCAGACAGCCAGAGTTATTTATATATAATTTTAAAAGGCATTGACAGTACCTGGAGTCAAAGGCAGCAGATTGAATTCAAAAGTAGAAAACAAAGCACAATATAGCCTCACGTTTTGAATCAAAAACCCTGTAATGAAGGGTATCACAGCAGCCCAGAGGTCGGAGACGCATACCATGTAAGTGCAACATCCCTGGTTTGAATCCAGCAGGAGACCTTTGTTGCATGTCACCCCTACAGCATTTCTTGTCTGCTTCTCTACTGTTTCTGTCAAATGAAAGTAAAATGCCCCCCCCACCCCAAAAAAAACAAAAAAACAAGAAAATCCTGAAAAAGACCTTAAATCTAAACCTCAAATATAAAACCCCTGAAACCAGAATAACAGGACATTAACAGGACAAGGTTTTAGTACACATACAGCAAGTCCCATCCTGAGGCCACCTTTCTTTCTCGCTCTATCCCTAAATCCATCCCCCCACCCTCCAAAATCCACCCACTTATTTTCTGGCATCGAAAACCCCTACATCCTCTCCCTTATCTACTCATCCTCTTTCATTCCTCTCTTCATTCATGTATTTGTTTAAGGGACAACGCAATATCAGCAGCCAGATGAAAGGGAGGGACCCAACAGAAGTTACAAAACTAGGTGAAAGGTCATCACTGAAGATGCTTGTTGGTTAAAACTACTTTTAAGTGGAGAGGTGTGGAAATGGCATTTTTATTTCATGTTGACATTACAAATCAGAGGAGCATAGAGGAGAGACACATCTTTTTTTAAATTGGATTCTATCCCAGGCAAGCAAGGTGACACAGGGCTCCAAAGTCACCAGACTCAAAAGTCGCATTTGCTTAGCATCACTCCAACTATCTCGACCTACTGTACTCAGTGTCACCTTCACAGAGAAAAACTGTGTTAAAAAATTGGGTGAATCATACTATGTCCATTTGGGTGGGGAAAAAGTGACATGATTTTTCCCGAGGGAGCATGTTTTTAGTTCAGGAATGATAAAAAAAAAAACATCAAAATTATTAATCATTTATTTGATTAATTAATTTTTTTATTTTTTACCTTTTGTTTAGCCTGTCAGGTGGGTGCATGTTTTCAGATTAATGAGCAATTTTAATTCATGTAGAACACCAACTCCATTTAAAAAGTAATATCTTCTTGTGAAACGAATGACTGCTTGACATTTAATCAAATTATGTTTTCAAGGCATTCTGATCATTTTTAATTGAATTTGTCAAAATAATCATCTATTTCATTTTGTGCACAAACTCCTTGTGATTTATGATTAAAATGTCTAATCTGTAATGTTAGTGCACGTGGGTAGGCTACTATACGTACCATTGAGGGGCAGAGGGTTGTCCCCGCCTGGATGGGGGAACCCAAGACGACCTGCATGGGGAGACACAGAGCAGAAACATTTAACATGATGGGGCCTACATATGACTACATGCGATAGATGGAGGGAAAAACTGTTTTAAAGTCGTGTCTGTCGTGTCTTTTTACGAATGGACAGAACAACTTTTTATGTTGAATCCTTATTCTATGCAAAAATCTGTTTCAGTGAGTGAGACATGCAAATACATGGAGAGTCTCTATGCTGCTGACAGCATAACCTCCAGAAAATATCCCACATGACTTTTTTGTTTTTTTTTTTCAGCTCTGCACACAGTGTAGGACATACTCCTTATAAAAGTTTATGTGTTTAGTTTTAAATAGCTGCCTTACACAGAGGTATGTATTAAAAGTTTGGTGAAAGTGCTAATGCAGAATAGGTTTTGGCTGTGACGGCTATGAGTACACTGTGTTGTTTCCACATCAATCTCATTAGAGACTACATCTGTGGGACACCAACAATCTCTCTCCCTCTCATCCACCTCCATTTTCCCAATGTGCGCCTCTCTCTCCTTCCCTGAGCCTCATGTCATACATTTTACATTGAGCCAATTGCCAGGCCCGTCTCGAACACACACACGCACACCCACACAAGTACATGTTATGATGCCAAACAAGCTTCAAAGTTATGCAAGGCCCGCTTGCTGCAGAGGGATAATGAGATAAAAGAGCTGAAATAGTACAACCATTGTTGTATGGGTACGGACCGCCCTGTGATTGGTGCATTCCAATGCCTCAGTCACATGGAAATCTGCTGGC
Organism: Seriola dumerili; assembly: GCF_002260705.1. Lineage (NCBI taxonomy): Eukaryota > Metazoa > Chordata > Actinopteri > Carangiformes > Carangidae > Seriola > Seriola dumerili. Next base: position 5,039,313 of record NW_019174295.1, on the reverse strand, counting down.
CCCTCCCCCACACCTCGCCTATTGAGCCCCACAGTACTCAGTAGATGTGGTGCATGAAACAGAACTGGGACTCACAGACCACAGAAACCAGGGCGGACCACCCGTGGCTTCAAGAGCTACTATACAACAGATTTCCATACATTCAAACACATTCATCACGGTCGGGACGCTATCGGCTTCAAAATACAACTCTGTCAGTAAAATGTTTGGTTTAATCAAGATAAAACCATATTACACAGACAAGGACAATTCTTCCAGACAACACTACCGAATTCACCAGTTTATCTCCTCCTGTAATTTAGTTTAGTAATCTGTGCTGTTAGGTGCACCACCCAAAATCAAAGTCCATTTGAGCAGAACGTGTCATATTGGATTTAAAGAGCCTTTAATAGTCTCTGTGGAACAAGTGCACAGGCACGTAAGCTCATCCCATCCCTGTGCTCCTGCAGGGTTGTGTGTGCCCTCTCTGTGAACCTTATTTGCATCCCACTGCCTGCTGGCTGCATACATGTATAGTACAGTAACAGTTAAAGAACATGCATGCACAAGTTGTGTGTGTGTGTGTGTGTGTGTGTGTGTGTGGTGGCTGAACAGAGGGATCCTTTCTGTCAGTCAGGACAATGCTGGAAGCGATTCAAAGCCACTTCTACTGTAGACATTTTGTCTCGCCTGTTCCCTTGCTTCATCGCTCTCACTTTGTTCAATATGTTCCGCTGGAATGAGAAATTTCTGCTCTGCCTATGTGTATCTAAATGTGCTTCCGAAATCACACTGTCTGTGTTTATTACATTTGTGAGCGCATGCATGTATGTGTGTCACAGAGAGCAGGAGAGAGGGAGAATCAGTTGGCCTGGAGAAGAGTCAGCACTCAAAGAAAATGTGCTGTAATTATGTTTTTCTTTTTACTTTGCTGTGAGGGAAAAGGGAAGGACTTACTGAAGGCACTGCTACAGCACACAGCTAAGTCTGACAAGAATTATGAAAATAAGGAATAAATAGCAAAATATTTTATAGCAGGCCGAGGGCTACAGGACAAAAAAAGATAAGGAATAAGGGATGAGATATGGCGTGATGCATCATGTGAAAGCAGTGGAGAATGGGGTACTATACAAGAACAAATTTGGGAAAGATGGAGGCATACAGGCGCCTCGAGGTTGTACGCCTCCACCAACCAGTCCAGTTTGCAGTTTACAAGCCTGTTTGTCCAGACTCAGATATGCTTAACACACATCTTCAACACAGCAGCACAAACGATGATCGATGATCACCACAGTTCATGTCACACTGACACTGACCTTTGACCACCAAATTCTAATCAGTTCATCCTTGAGTCCAGGTGAACGTTTGCACCAAATTTGAAGAAATTCCCTCAAGTTGTTACCGATATTATGTTAATAAGAATGGGACATACGTACGGACCGACAATCCGAAAACATGATGCACCCAGCCACGGCTGTCACAAGCTCAGAGGCATAAAAAGCAGGTCAAATGAAAGGAGTGATAGGAAAGTTAAATGTGCAGTGATAGAATATAAAATATTGGAAAAACTATAGAATGTAGCAGTAAATGCTGTTAGTCTTTCCTCAAATAGTTGCAGAGCTGAGCTGTAACACAAATGGAAAAAGAATTCACATTTAACTATTTTAGGAAGTTAAGCACAACAGTACTTCTGCTAAACTATATGTAATTTCATATCAGTTTAAAAAACATGGTTTCATTCCTAATGAAGCAGAAGCTTGTGGTTTTTAAGAGGACTTGTTTTGTCTTCTGATGCCAAGCTCTTGGATCTAACAGTTGCAGGAATCTGTGCCAGCATGGTTGGAGCTAGGATACCTAAACGTGGCTAATGAGGTAACTTTACAGTCTTCCTCTATTATTATTGAGGGAAGATTTACTAAAGTTTGACAGCAGAACATTAGACACCCACTGGCTTCAGCCAGTGGGTGTGAGGCTGAAATAGATAGGAGGTAATAGTGAAGTGTCTGGAACTCTTGACTTTTCACTCATCATGTTATTCTGGTAGTGAAACGGGTATGTATGTGTGTTTTATTTTGGTTACGCCTCTGTTGTAGAACACATGGCAATGTACACATGCGATGCAATTAAATTTGCTAAAATTTATGACTGAGATTTGGAGACAAGGAGTGAAGAATGTGTTATGTGCAATGTTCAAAACAGAAAGCTTTTGCTTGGAAGGAAAGCAATATCTGTGCCACTGCCATTTTGAGATCTTTTACAGTGAGGTTTGAATTCATATACAAGTTCATCAGTTTCTGGTGCTTAGCCCATTGATAGATTGCAACAACCTAACAAAAAGCAAATTTGTGCATTGGTTGTTCTCCAGGATTAGCAAAAAAAACTACTAAAGAAATATGGCTGACATTTTAAGCTAGTCTAAAGCCAATCAAGCTCCAGCACCACACCCGAATCAAAATCTTGAGAAATCAAATGCGTTTCCTTCCAAACAAAGATCATTACCAGAACTGCTCCTACAGGCGACTCCGTCTCAACCATTAGCTAGAACTTTCTGTTAATTAAGCATTATCTATGTGTAATTACTGTCAGTTACACCCTATGAAACAATAAACAGCACCAGCTACCTGCTGTATTCAATAATCCATTTTCTGGGTTACCATCGACCAGTTCAGCACTGAACACCGTTCAGCCAATAAGAGACAATGACTAGTCTCTATTAATCAATAACCAAAGTCAGTTATAATCCAATCTCAAATGGATGGTTTTCTTTTTTTAGGTAATTGTGAGTCGCTACTTTGAAATGTATAGAATACTGTACAGGCGTGTAATCATCTAATCCATACAGGGTAGAGAGCTTCAAATTACACTGATTTACAGTGACCATTGAAACAAACTAATGTCTTTTGAAAGGTGCAAAACTGCACCTGTAAGCCTGCATCAGTTGTTTGCAAACATGCCAGATAATTGAAATATGTTCATTCTGGTGACCTGATACCAACCACAACTTCACGCTGTCACTGTCTTTTTTGGCTTGGGAGGGTTCCTAACTGAGTGAAATGACCCAGGAGTATCCAAGTGGCAGCCATGATCAGAGCGGCTCAAATTCTATAAATGCTGAGGAAAGGAGCTTCAGTGCTTCCTATCTTATCTCATTTAGCACAGGGTACACTGGACTTTCTTTTTTTAAGAAAGGAAAGTCCAGGAAACAACAGAGCACCTATTTTATTCCTGTGACATGATCCAAAACTTCTGGAAATCCTTGCATGATTGGCTGAGCTCCAAATCCATAAATATAGATTTCTTCTCTTAAGGAGTTAGGTTAGGAGTTAGATAGGAGTCATCTTGAAAAACAAGCATTTTGAATTTTGTATATATCTATATCTATATATCTATATATATATATCTATATATAGATATATATATATAAATAAATGTTGTATCACTAACCCCCACCCATTGTGTAATGCACGAAAAAATAATTTTCTTAGGAAAGGAGATTTTTTTTCGACTTTTCAACTGCAGCCATTGTGTTCAGAAAACGTACCATCCTTCAGCTCTGCAGCCATGATCGTGAGAAACTAATGAAGGCCAACAATTTCGGTCCAGATGAGTGGGAGTCTTCCATCTCTCGGACAAATCCCCTCTTAAATACAAAGCCTCAGCATCTATCAGCCCTCTATTCTTTCAGCTTCTCCTTCTCAAAATGCATGAGAAAAAGAGGTCATACTTATTGCACCATGCTCAGGCACAACGAATTCTCTCACAAGTGAGAAAACGTTTTGGTGTTGAGGAAGTAGGAGGACAGAGGTGTCAGCTGACTGCTGCACACACCAACTTTTCCTAGTATTGTTGATCATAACCCTAAAAGATCACACAATGTCTAGATGTCTGATCTGTGGAGGAAGTGAAGCGTCTCTGATAAGAATTGAGGTTTTACATTGTGAATGAGTATGAATGTGTGAGCTCTGATCCAATGTGCAAAACAATGAGAGACAATCATAACACACCCTTATCTTTATGTTCATATTCATGTAAGAGGATGGTCAATTTACATTTTATTCAATGCCATAACACTGTGTAATCCATTGAAAGCATTTGAGATTATTTTTCGACAGCAATCTTAATCTTGAAAGTAATCTTAAATAAATTGACAGATATTTGGTTATTCTCTTATTAGTGTTTTGTTTTCTCCATGGCACACCATGATGTTCAATTCTGTGCACTACGTCTCTTTTGTCAACATTATGTAAAACAAAAAGGGTGGTGTTGCCACTTAGTGTTTCATGTTCTTGACTGGCGGCTGACATCCTCACCTTTCAGGGTGTCCTGCTCGGCCCTCATGATGTCAATCAGGGAGCTCTCCAGAGTGTTCATATTGAAGCTGTCAAATGACCTGGTGCGTTCCTAAAGAGATGAGAGAAAGAAGAGAAACACCATTTAATTTTCTTTACTTGTAGTTTACACAATTTTTTTATTTTATTTGTGGCAACCAGCAGTCTGTACAACTGCCTCAGTTAACTCAAGCTGGTCAAAGAGCACACCTACACAAGAGGAGGAGGCAGCATCCATCTTTATTTACACAAGAAAATATACTTTCTTTTTCAAAACCTAGCCTGGACATTGATGACCAAGGTAAGCTATTAATAAAAAATACGTTTTTCAAAGGAACAGCCAGGTCCTTCCCCCCCATTATTTAAATACATGATGGCCTTTTAACTTTAAGGTTCTGACACTTTTGGCATTGGCCTTTCATAGTGAGAATGACCAACAGTATACATTAGGAGTCAGCCCTAGTTTCACATAAGCATCAGTGGAATCTCAAGTTGATTACTCATATATTCTGCAAAGTAAACACCGAGATAAACAGTTTTTTTCTTCTGCTTTAATTGTTCATGCTTCGGCCAAACTCTGTAAGGCCTCCAAATGGGAGCTCAAACAATACCTTCAGACATCTCTGTGGCACAGGTGTGTGAACCATTTGAATTAAACAAGGACTTTGATAAAACACTCCTGATCAGCAATTCATCTTTGTGGTATTATTTTATGACACATCCTCATAGGTTTGCAATAAACCCACTTATTCAATGAGCCAGTATAATAGAAGTCAACAGTAAAACAAGCAGTACAACCAAGCAGGAGCAACAGCTTTGTCACCCACAACAAGGGCATCCTTGGCATACCAAACATACTGCAAATGTTTGTGTGCACACACAAATGCGTGTAAACACACACACCCATCCACTGTGTATACATAAAATATGCGCACACACCAAAGACATGTGCCCTTACACAAACGCACATGCACAAGTGCCATGCTGATAAGGCTTCTGTCTTGACTCCACCTTAACCAAAAAAACATATGCAGCCTCTGACAACAACTTGAGAACAAACTGATAACCTTCTTCTGTCCAAAATAACCACAATTTAGGTCGACAAAGCTACTGAAGACCACAATATGAAATATGTACCCTTCTTTTTTACATTGACCACTGGTGCTAAATGCTTTATGTCCCCACATCTTCACGTGTTTAACTGTTTCATTCCTTCCTCTGTCTCTTCCCTGTTTTTTTTTTTCCAGTCAGTCTCCAATGCGTGCCACCTTAAAAGCAGAAATACCTTTAAAAAAAAGTTTTCTGTTCCTCAATCATGTGGCAGAGATCTCATATTGCATGACTCTTCTGGCTACAAGTTGTTGTTCAATAAGCCGTACATCATGACTAAAATGTTTAGTCATGATTCTTTTTTTCTTAACTGTCTGGTCACAACTGAAATAAACTTTTTTTTCCTACTTTCTGCATCATATCTTTTTGACTTGATCATTTTGAAGTACTATTTGCAAAGATATTTCCAAAAAAAAATATGCTTTAAACCAGGAAGTAGCATTTTATATAAACAGTGATTTTTAAAATGCACATAAGAACAAATAACACCAGATTAACATTTGGCACATGGATCAGGGGAAGGAGGACGAGGCTGCTGGACTACAAAGATATATGGTTGTAAAATATTAGAGTCAGGATACATTTCACGATCTCGGTTTTTGCTACAAGATTTAAGTGGGGAAAACAGCCTCTTGAACACTTGTAAACCCTGTGGACGACAGCTGCTAAAAAGATAAGAAAAGCCTCATTCGGCAATGGCATCTTTTTCCAAACTTTATTCGGATGCTTAATTTTGGTGCATGGTTTGGGAGAAATGTGGACAGCTGCCATGTTTTTCAAGAGTTAAAAGGCCAAGTGGTGCATTCTTCCAATCAGAGGTAGCAACAGTTTATGTGGAGATCTGACTAAAAAACAGAGACGCTATTTGTCTCTTATGCGGCATACTTGAAATCACACCCGTCTCAAGCAAAGAGACAGGGAGAAGTGACAACTGTGGGCTGATGTTCCCAGATTAAAAGCAACACATTACCATTAAACAAGAGGAATAAAGCATGACAGTGTGCATAAAACCCATCAATTAAAGTAAGCTGTGAGAAATTAAAAGAAAATCTACAATCACAACGCAGAGATAAAGAATGAAATGTGCTATCTGATACTGGATAGCCAAGAATTACCCAACATGTCAACCTGTAAGCAACCTGTATAGTCAGTCACAATTTCCATGTACTGCTTTGTCTTTCCAACAAATGAATCTAGGCCTAACCTGTAGTATTTATCCTGTAACCAGGTCAGGTCACACCCTCGCAACAAACTGTAGGCCAGTATCTGGAAGGATCAGCCTAAAAGCAAAACCACCTGGGGAAAAAAAAGCTCAGTGTGTAATAATATTACACCATGAACACCACAGGGGTCAAATGCTTGGGGGTTCAGTAAAACTGACCTGTTTCAGTGAACCATATGACCACGAGTTTGGCAGGCAGGGAACTCCCTTTTTCATCTTCTGCCTGGCATCTAGAGTGGCTCCCAAAATTCAAGAGCTACTTTTACTATCTCATCATCCAAAGAGCGTGGTTGGATGTCTGGCACACTTGCTGGTGAAAAAGCCAAACTTCCAAGCTGTAGCCAAAATTTTACCAGCACAAGGGCTGGAGGAGATTTCCCACACTGACGAAAGGAACATACTAAAACTGCGATGACATGGTAGAAGAACACACCCAGTGAACACTCTCCCTCAAAACAAATATCAACAGAGGGATATAGGCCAGACCATGTGCACTATTTTCTCATATCCGCCTCAGTATCTTATGTGGACTTAGGCTATTGCTTCAGGTCACATAAACCAAACATTCATAGATTGGGGGGGGGGGGGGACACAAGTGAAGAACTGGTTCCTGTGAAAACTGTACACCAAATGTGAGTATAGCCTAGCACAGGTAAGCACACAAACAAAAATACATTCAAGTAAGTGGCAGCAATTTATATAAGTATTTCTGGCACCTGCTGCATTTCTACAGTTAATGGTACCAGTTTATGTACCACCTTCTTGGTACAGTTATATTTCGGCTGCATGGTAATCCTATTATGTTGTTTCAGGAGAATAGGAATTCATTTTGTGACTGAGGTGGACTGAGTATGGCGGAGTCGAGGCCTCGCTGGTGCTCTGCAGTTGCTAAGCATTAGGCTAGGGAGGTGCAGACGGTGATTAATCATCAGATTTGTGCATCCCTCTCTCTCAACAACTGGCCAGCTGACTAGCAAAGTACTTACCCCTGACACATTGCAGGGTGTGCACAGTTACGCACACACACACACACATACATACATACGTAGTCATTGTCACTTGTCACATCCAGTTACACACATACACACACACACACACACACACACACAAACACACACACACCCACAAACAGAGATTAGCTGCAAGGAAAACAAACACAATTTACAAGGTAGTCCATGTCATTGTGTATCTATGACAGTTAGCCCACACTAACCCCAGGCCATAGGTATAAACATAGAAGTCATGGCATGACATGCTATATTCTTTGCAGGCAGCTGTTAAATGTAGCTCAGTGTACTAGATAAGCAGGAAAAAAAACAGTAAGCATGATGCCGTCTGGCTCAAGCTAAAAGGATCTAAAAGAGGAGACACACCCCTTTTTACTGTGACTGTCGATAAAAGTCTGCATGATGGATTGATTTGCATTGTGCAGCATGGCAAAGCGCCCCTACCAAGCCCCGTCGCCATCCCTGAATGTTCGACCCTGAATTAACAAATATGTACTGAACTGATCGTAATGTACCAGGATTACGCAAGCATGAATGCATCATAAATTTTGAAATCACCACAAAAAAGTCGCATGCGCTCAGTGAATCAGAGAGCGTCCACACATAAAAATAAATCATATGATGGAGTAATCCTGTGTTAGCCTTGTGGGAGGCATGAAACTCTCAACGGGGCTTTTTCACGATTAGTCATGTGGTCAATAAAATGAACGTAAATTCAGAAAAATGCCCATCCAAATTTTGTCGAAGACCAAGGTGGCGTCTTAAAAATTTTTTAAAAAGGAAAAAAAAAGACTCCGAATGAATGATTGATTATCACAATAGTTACCAGCAATTCTGTCAATTGACCAATCAATGAATAGACTAATTGTAATTAAAATCTAGTTCATTTACTGGTATTTTTTTAACATCCTGGTCAGTGTAAAGTACATTCATTTAGTCATTAATTCATTGCTTCCTGTGAAAAGGTAGGACTTACACTATACGCTGTCATATACCCAGCTCATCTTGAAAGACCTGGCAAAATAGTAACTGTGGTCATTTGGTCAATACTAGAGCTGCAATTCTTAGTTGATTAATCGATTAGTTGATTTACAGAAATTAACTAGCAACTATCTTGATAAGTGATTTATCAAATTAGGATTTTTGCAAACACAAATTCCAAAAATCTGACAATTCCAGCGCCTCAAATATGACAATTTGTTGATTTTCTTTGTCTTCACATCATTTTAAACATCTTAAAGCTTTTCGGTGTATCCATATTGCCCAGTGTGCCCAGTTAATCAACATTTTACATTCAATGTACATTCCGTAGTCAATGTCAATCCATTGCTTTCCACTTTGCATTAGTCGAGAGTGTAATGAAACCTTGCCTTAAGAGACTAGCTAGTCATTGTCAAGAGACGCACTGCCCAGCTCAGTTAGTGAGACAGACAGACTTGAGAGAGATGCATTGCGAGCTAGCACTTAGCACTTAGCTAAATAGAAACAGGTTTGCCTGATTGCTGTTCCAACAATTCACTCTCATGGTGGTTTTTGTTTAGGACCAAACAGGTAGACACTGTAATAAAATACCTGATTTTCCCCTGAGAGTTAATACCAGCACCCAACAGTAGCTTGGTGCTTATTTCACATGCCCCGAGTCACCACCAACAGCTGTCACACATCAATGACAGATGATGGTACAGGGCATCTGCACAACCCTACATAAAAACCGTATATGAATATGAAACCTTTTAAAGCTACATTTGTTTAACTGTAAAGTGAAAAAAGGTTGAAACAACAAAACTGATCCGATTACTTGCAAGATAGGCTACACAGCCTCTCAACTTTAGACAGGTTTTAATTTTAGGCACCACAAACCAGAGAGGACAACCTCCAACAGATTTTGATGACATGTAGCGAAGCAAAGAATGATTAAATACAGCTTGCTGTAGGTGATTAACTCCAACATTAATCTTCCATGTCACCTGCCTGTTAATGAAAAATGGAAGTTGAGGGAGGGTTGAAGAGTGGAGAAAGTAATAGGGTAAAGGACATAAGAATATATGGCTGCAGTGAGAGTTTTCAGGTTTTGAGGAGGTGTGAGATTATTTCGACATCCATCTGAAATTCATAGGTGGCAAGTTTTTCCCCTTATTTTTGTGCTTCTAATCACATCCCTGAGAGAACAGGGAGAGAGAGGAAGCCCAAAGCAAAGAAGGGAAGGTGGAAAGTGGCAGATGAAAGAGAGGGGATGATGGAGAGAGGGAAAGCGAATAGTGAGGTAAGGCAAAGTAATAAAGAGAAGAAAAGAGGGCAGGAAAGGGAAGCAGGTTGAGCTTTTGATGCTTGTGATTATGTTTCTTCCTGGTCTAAGCATTTCAAAGGCCTGCTATGACATTAAATACCCCCAACTGTCAAAAACAACCTACTACCCCGAGCTGGCTGAATGGCTGAATACTGTGTGTATGTGTACATTTGGGGTGTAACAGGACTGCCTGGGGTTTAGACCGAGCTGACTCCTTTATTATATGCAATAAGCTAGGCTAAATACAATATGACACTTCTGCATAGTCTCTGCTTTGTCTTCTGCCTTTGTTAAGACACATGTGCAGAAGACCTAGGCCAGGGACTAATTAGGACTCGTGCACACATGGGCATGTGCACATACGCACACATAAGCACCAGCTCTCTTTCTTGCTGTTTCAGAGCGTCTGTCAAGGGTGTGAGAAGGGCACAATGAGGCTGTATGAGCAGCAGAGTTATGTGCTTGCCAGCGCAGCTTGGGTCGCTCATTAGTCTAAAAAAACATTTCTCTCATTTAACACCACTGTGACAAGGACCAGAGGTAATGGCTGAAACCTGAGGCTTCTGGAGCTTAATGGCTCAGAGTGTCTGTTTGTGGGTGTGCTTGCGGACAAGAGAATTTGCATGTACATGTACATCATGGATACGGGAAAGAAGGCTACCTGAAAGGCTTCCCCTTCAAAGTAAGCATGTCAGCATCAACATAATCATCTTCTCATCATGAAAGTCTCCTGCCAAACACAGGCTAATGAGCAGGTGAATTGTTAAGTCATTTGTTGCCACAAACTGGCAAAAGAAAATCTCCTTCTAGAGGCACTACTTAAGAGCGATGACATGGTTTCTCAGGCCATTTCCTCTAAGTAACATAGAGAAATAAAATGCCAAACATCTATGTTCATTAAGTACAGTTATAATACTAATGCTTGTGGGCTGACCAAAACTGCCCAGAAATACTGCACTATGAACCTCTTCATCAGCCTTGCAGTCGTCGCAACCATTGGCTTGAACTTTTTTCACTGACCCCTTCACATGATGACAATTCATCATCTGCAGGTCTGATTCTAAAAATAAAGAGATGTTTTAATGAATTAGCCTCTGCTTTCTTTTCCAACTGATACTCGACTTTTCAGACAATCAGAAGTTGAACAAAATGCTTGAGTCAGACAACAGGTGTTGAGAGACAGTTTAATAACATACCTTTATGTAACAGCACTGTATAAGTCTTCAGTATATGAAAGCTACACAAACAATGAGGAGGCAGCTGTAACCTGCAGTTACCCAGGTAGCTTACTGAGACAATATCCTGTTCTGGCTTACTCGCCTTCAGGCCCTGCAGGTCTCGACCTGGTCACTGGCCAAATCTACCAATCCAAATGAGCCCAGTACACCTGACACAACAGCAGGCCTCTGACCTTGAATTTCAGAGGTGAGGAATTAGGGAACAGGGAAAGAAAGAAAAGAGAAGAATAGAGGACGGCAAGGAAGGGGTTTCTGTGAATTAAAAAAAGAAAAAAATACATATTTCTGGTGTAAGGCTAATTTCCAGCAGGCCAGCAGTTAGCAGCAGTGGGCCTGGACAGGAGCCCATCACAAATGCTAAAGCAGCTCTAATACAGCAACGGAACCGTTTTGCTGCAGCAACAGCAACAGTATTCTGTGTGCCATGTCTGTACACCACTTTGAATAAACTATCCACCAAATGGTCTTGCTCTCAAACTGCATCTATGCATTTGCTCATATACACACAAATCGCTCTCATGGCCATGAAAGTGGGCAGAGTGAGAGATCTTTGCCTCTGCAGCTATCTGTTGTAACGCAGCAAAATAGTGACCAGTGGCATATTCCTGCTTTAATGTATGTTCATATCTTTCTGCAAATGTTACAGAAGAGCGACTTTATGGGGGTCAGCTATCTGATTAGTCCCTGTAGAGTTGTTTGTTGCAATCACATTTATTCCAAAGGCATACAAAGAGAGTGACACCGTCATGAACTTTGATGGCACACAGGCAGAACAATGGGGGTTCTAAAGCAAAAGCCACTGATCCTTCATCTGATGTGTCAGTGCTAAAATGGAAACTATGTGAGGCAGTTGGACAATGCTACTGGAAGACTGTGACAACAGTTCTTCATGGAGTACATTTAGTGCGGAGTTACAGGAGCTACGGCATTTCAATTACCAAACCTGGGGGGTGCCTTGTGTAAGGCAACGTATGTCATCAGTCTTCTGAACAGTGCGTGATCTCGAGGAGCGCTGACAAGAACCATTTTGATTACAGTTTTAAAAAAGTAAAACAAAGCTATTGGTCTAATGGTTTTGGCAATCCTTCAGCAATTGTAATAAAATGGGAGTGAATGACAAGGAAATAGCCTAAGCCAACTGGTCTGACAGACATGGCAATTTTCATGTCACATCTAACTACAAACCCAGACACTCATAGTAAAAAACAACACTGACAAATATCTTTGCGATATACAGAGGTTTCTGACAAACAAACCTGACACTTGGATGCCTGTATAATAATTTAACAGCGGTTTCTACAGTGACAGCTTCAACCCTGCAACGTGATCCATAGGCTCACACCAAACTGACACATTTTTCAATTCAGTTACAGGGGAGCAGAACGATGTCATCATCCTATGGTTCAGAAAAACACATTATATATGGTTCATAATTTAATAAACTTAATTATTCTTCACAAGTTTAAGACAACACCTAGAAAACCAAGTCTTATAGTTTAAGGGTTATGTGTCAGTGTACATCTTCATTCCTTTACAGGCATCTTTATATTTTTTCTAGACCAAAATGATCCATTCCCTATTACTCTTGCTCTTTGCAAATGAGTTATACTTCCACGCACACATACACGCGCACACGCACACGCACACACGCACACACAGTAAGGCCATTCTATGCCCATCCTCCCTCTGCCCTTGCAGTATCAAGAGGGCAAAAGGACAATGCTACTTGAGCTGATCTGATTCAACCACAATCAAGGGCAACATACTGCAGCTACAGCAATGCTAGCTTTAGCTTTAATCTGATATGGGGATGTAACAGAAGGGACTCACTACTGCTCAAAATGGATGCAGCATCACAGGTCTGATGAAACAGATGCAACTAAGTTAGTGAGATTTTTATCTAAATGTGCTGCTTGTCAAAAATTGATTTTACCACAATACAACTCAAAAATATTAATAAGGATGAGGCCTAAATGATTTGGTACAGGTCAGACATGAACCTCACCCCATGACTACGCACAACAATTAGGCTGTTATCTGCTGGTAAATTGCTGCTCATATGTAAGCTTTGCCATTTATTCAGCAAAAACACTCAAGACATGTCAAGACATGTCAGAACAAAGTCCTTACTGTTTGGCCTGTGGTGCACTGTGAGTCATTAATTGCAAGTTGAGATAAGGAAATACCTTAAAAAAGGTCAAAACGAGCATCACTCTCTACATTTTTAATTGGGTAATTTGCTAATTTGGAGAATTTTAGTTTGTTACTGAAGAAACTGTCAATGAAATTAGAGGTTATGACTTTCCCCAATGAATGGGCATGGCCTGGAAACAAAGCAGCCCATCACTGGTGGTCTCTAAGGCCAATTAGTAATATTGTTAAGCTATTGACAGGCAGCTGAAACAACAAAGGCAACCAATCATCCAGACAATTTAACACTATCTACTCCAACCAAGATGACATATTGATGGCAACCTATGGCTGACCAGAAGTTAATTTGACGGAGCAAACTGTCAGTAGATGAAGGAACATTGTGCAATGGTAAGAAGGCAAAAGGATATGCATAGTACTTAAAGAAAGCTCTCATCAGGTCTTCAGGCCTAGCTGGGCCTATAGCAACCTCCCTCTTTTCACCCCCGCCTCCTTGTAACAACCGACACAATTAATCATGAGCTGGATCAATAAAATGAATTTATCTCCATGCTCCCTTTACCTCTTGCAATCGGATCAGCGGTTTCTACATGTGATAATACAATTATTCAAGCCATCTTCATTGTGTTTGGACCCAGCTGTCAAAATTACAGTATGAATAGGCTGGCATTTTGAAAACGTGTCGCTAGGCTTTGACAGCCACGACCTGGGTGATTAATAAAGTGGTAATCCTGAAAAATCATTAGGTTCCATTTCAGAGAATAAAACAGATTGATGCCCTGTTACGTGAAAGGAGTAAAGAATAGTGCTCGGTCAATCAATCTACAGTATTACCTCTTTTTTTTTTTGTATTTCTGACTGAAATAAAAGATATCCCATAATGATATCTCCTTGTTCACTGGCGTATCTACTTTTGTCTTCATACTGTATCTCAGTGTCTGTCATTCTCAGACTTCCATTCCGGCGATGGTTCTCCTCACACCCTCTCTCACTTTCCCCATTTCTATCCTCCCTCTCACATTTCTACATCCTGCGCCCCATCTTTTTCTCTCCATCCTGATGTCCCCTTCACTCCCAACTCCCCGCATCCCCACTCCTCCCACCAACCCCCCAGCTCGTATACGTGGCACACACCGCTGCAGTGACAGAGCCACATTAGTCATCATCAGGGACATACAGCTGTGGAAGTACAGAGCCCAACGACTGATTTCTCCGCTAACACGGTGACAAATGCATCATGTAAACCCATGCCCTCCCCCCATCTCTAAAAATAGCAGTTATACCACATACTATAATAAAATTAACAGCTGACATAAATGACACATTAATGTTTAATCATTCAGGCAGCAAGCGGCCACCGCTGAAAAATATTCACACATAAAGCATTAAAACACAAAGTGCGCATACGCACGCGCTTCGGTCTATAAGCACAGGAAAAAAAAACAGTTAATAAAAGGAATACTATGCCAGAATTACTGCTAAATCATAAAAGGAGGCCATTCAGAGGCAAACTGACCTGAAAGGGGAAGATGTTATCACTGCGACCGACTCCATCATCCATCCAGGACTTGGGGTTGAAGCCTGCGGGACTGTTTCGAGGGTACTTCTGGGATGCCACGTGGTTGTTAGGGAAGGTCTTCTTTAGGGGAGAGATAGAGTTGATGGGGGTCATCCCGCCGTTCAGCCCTCGGCGATAATCTCTGCCCTGGGACCCTCCCCAGCCGCCACCACCACTACCATAGCCTCCTCCAGGGCTCCAGGAGGTGGAGGAGCCGGGGGAAGGAGAGGGGCTCTGGTAGCTGGCTGGACCCCAGGGGGACGGGGGCTTGTTCAGGCTGTTGGACAAATGCGGCAACTGGCTGAAAGCCGGATTCCTGTGCGGAAAGGGCGGCGGAGGGTGTGGAGAGGCCGGGGAGCGCCGATGCTGCTGGTGTTGGTTGTGGGGGTGTTGGAAGTGGGGGTGAGGTGGGGGAGCCGCGTGGTGCTGGGACAAGGCCGCCGCCGGTCCAATCTGGGGGGAGAAGTTCCCACCAAATCCTGGACTGACATGGTGTGAGAAGTTCTGGAACAGCAGGGGTCCGTTGTTGGCAGAGGCCGGGTTGAAGAAGCTGACGTCTTCATTTATGATGGTTGATGGCGCCGGTGGGATGGCAGCTGACCAGTTGTTGAAGCCAGTAAGTGATGACGAGGTTGTACTAGACTGGACAGGGCCAGTTCCCCCGAGACCAGATGTCTCCTGGTAATCGAAGCCTGTCAGGACTGGAGACTCGAGACGTAGCTGCTTCTCCTTTCCATTACTTCCTTCAGATGTGCCGTTGTCTGTCTTGGCTTCCTCTGACCGGGCCTTTTCCAGTTCTGAAATGATCCCACCACCACTTCCACCCTCCTGGTGACTCCCAGGGGACAACTGCTGCTGCTTTTCTTGCGTTTCCTGCATTTCCTGTTGCTGCTGTGCTTTGGGCTTTTCTGGGCCCCCCAGGATTTCGTCTTGCACACTGTTATGGGTGGCAGAGGCAGGGAAGAGCCAGGGAGAGCCTCCCGTGGTGCCATTCCCTGCGGCTGTGGTGCTGTTTATGAAAGCAGCAGGGCTCTGCGACACATTTTGGTGGTGGTGTGGGGGCTGCAGATGCGGGTGGATTCGGACCGGGAATGCAGACTTGTTGCCAGTGTTGTTTTGAACTAGGACTCCAAACCCGTAATCCCCCATTTGTTTTCTCCCCCCACACACAAATGCTATCCCGTGATCGTTTGGTCCTATTGAGAGAAGAGCACACAGGATGGCATGCACTGAGTTAGCAGTCACCCCAGTCATTCCACTATAGATCAAGGGATTTAGAAACAATTAGGTGATGGACACAGACATTTCCTAGTGACATAAAAGATCTGTTTTTTTCAGTTGGGTCTGTTTTACGCCCTCAGAGAATTCCTAGACATATGATAATCACACAATATTGTCATGAATGAGCTCATTCTTGCACTGAACAATCTAACCTTATTACTCTAGGCAGTTGACAAAAGCCAACCAGTTAACATTACATCTTTAGCTAATTATAACCCCGTGACGTTGCCAGCTTGTCTGCAGCTGAGCTGCTGGCAGCCACCAGTAAAGCTAGAAGCAGCCGGCACATACACACACACACACACACACACACACACATTTTGAGACGGTTTCCTTACGCAAACCGACTGACAAACAATAAATTACTCACAGCATAACGTCAACGAGAACAGAGTAATACAAAATATCAATGAATGTTGAACATATTAGCAATCAATCGTTATAACGTTCACAAGAAAAGCACTCGACCTTGTTTGACAGCTGTCAGTCCAACCTCCAATTTTATCAGATTTAACTCACACACTTGTTTACTCTGACTGAAATGGGTCCATTGAGTAGTGTCACACATTGTTGTTCATTAATACATCCTTACACTTGAGGTAACAGTCGACAGTCAAGCGGTTTAAAATAAACTAGATGTGTTAGCTACCATCCGTTGCTAACGTTAGCTAGCTAGCTATTAACCGTTAGCACGAATGCTAGCTAGCCGGACAGGCTGGATACAGGCGAGTAAAATTTATTCTCACCTTCTGATCACCACCTTCGACCTCGGCGATGTCTTTGTCGAGACGCTTCCCCGGGCTGAAAGCAAGGTGGTGTCCTCGAAAAGATGAGTACGGCAGGAAAAGCTTTTCAGAGGCGATTTGATAGCTGACTCGTACAGTGCAGTCGGTCAGCTTTTTTTTTCTCCCTTCTCCTGACGTGTCCTGCCTGCTCAATGACACAGCTCTCTATCCGCTGCCTCTGATCTGGACCGTATCACCAAAGAGCTTTGTTAACGTGGCAATGTGTGTAATGTATTCGGCCGCGGGTCTTTCACAAGCTTTTACTCGATGGGGTTCATTGTTCGTTTGATTTCAGTATCTTTTTTCGCTAAGGGTCTTTCCAGAGCCAGCCGATTCCTGTGCGCTTCTTGGCTGCCCCTCTCTCCTGGAACCGACCGTGGCCGAATAACAGCGAGAGATCGGCCGAGACACACTTCCGCTTCTAGCGCCACCCTTTCCATGCTGACCACTCCTCCGGAGAGCCACACCTCGACATGTGATTGGACGGAGCGCCGGCAACCTCGCCCAATTTCTTCATCATTTAACAGCCATACACCAATAATACATCCATGCCACCCGTAAGTACTGCCCACTGAGGTCGGAATCATAGAAAAAAAAATCCTCCTTGCACGGTCCTGTCCTTTCACGATGCAGCCTGTATCAGGTCGTGAGAAAGCTGAGATACCCCCCCCCCCCCATCCCTCCCCCCACACTCCTCTGGAAAGGATGGCAATGCCTCAGAGAAAGAAGAAAGCATCCTTGGCCCAAGCTTCTTGATCTCACACTCCCTCAGTGTACAAGTGGCGATGACCTGTCTGGAAAACAAAAGTGTCATAGCAGAAACGATTTGCTGTCAAAAAAGATGGCCACTCATTCTGCTCCATACACCAGATTACAAAACCACATGGAGGTGGTGGAACTGCTCAAAAACTACTCAGGTACAGGAGAACTCAACATCTTGGAGGTTTTGAATGAGGGATTATCCATAATCCAGTTCATGTGGAATACTTTGTGGCCCTTGCCTCTGCTGTCCTAACAGGCCTATGTTGATAGTCTGATTGCCTATTAATGTCTCTTACAGGGTCTGTAAACTGTGCTAATGACTGTCCTTTGACTTTTATTCACATTTTTTCATTCATTTCATTTTTTACTTTTTGTGTAATAAATTTACTCTTTTTGCATCTGGATTCTCTTTGCGTCCTTATCAGTGTGAATGGGACAACTGATTTTGGCCACATACTCCTGGCATCATCTTCTGAAAAGCCTGAATTCAAAAGCACAAACCCAGCAACAATTCTTAATGATACAGGAAGTCATGGTATCATTTCACTAGGTGGTTTTGTTGTTTTCTTGTTTTCATGTTTGTGTTATCCTTTTTTTTCTAAGGCAGCTCATATTTGTCATTAGTTTCCATTCCCACATTATTGATTACTGTCTCCTGTATTTTTTTCTGAAACTTGACATCATTATGTTTTTATAAAATACATATAAAAAAGATAATGAGCCAGAATGGCACTCTGCGCCAAGGTGGGAAATGCCTTATCTTGAAATGTTAAGGAAAGTGATTTTTTAACAATTCCAGGATCAGGCCTTTTAACTGGATCAGCACCAAAATTTAATGGGTTCTTTCCTGGCTCATGCCCCATTCCTCCACCAAGTTTGGTGCAAATCCTGCTGACAAACAAACAAACAAACAAACAAACCAACAAACAGTCACAGGCGAAAGAAGACACAATCTCCTTGGCGGAGGTAAACAGCACATGTGAAATTCATGATATTCCATCTGTCTGAAAAACATATGTGCCGATTTAATTTCATCACATGTCGTGTCTTGTATTTAGCATGTGAAATGTCGGAAAATTACATTTGCCTGCATGTGAATTTTTCACATTTCAAATGGTTTTCTACATGTAATAAACATGTGAAATGTGCTTCACATATGATAAATTCACATGTGCTTTTTTCATTTCTTTTGTCTCCAAATTATGTCCCATTAAGGAGGGCTATATCTTTACTCCGTTTAAATCAAGCATGATTTAAAGGAATAGTTTGACATTGAAAATATACATGTTTGATTCAAAGATCAATACCATGTTAATTAGTGAGCTTTTGAGTTGCTAGTAGGTGTTTTTGTTTTGACCTTTCTTTGGACATTGCCACCAGACTAGCTGATTCCCCCAGTCTTTATGCTAAGCTATGCTAACTGCCTGCTGGCTCCAGCCCACATTCAAAAGACGGACATGAAAGTGCTATAAATCTTCCCATCTAAATCTCAGCAAGAAAGCAAATAAGCATATTTCCCAAAATGTCAAAACTATTACTTCAAAAACTCGACCCATGAAGGACCTCCTCTTGTGTTTAAAAACTAGCGTAAGCTAGTCCCTGCATGCACAGTATTCTAACAGTTTAATGTGTGATTGATCATATAACCATTTGAATCACTCCTAATTTCACCAGTATATCACAGCATAGCCCAGCTAAGAGATGTGACTGTGTCCGCTTTACTCTGCCAGATGTCTGACCATCCAACCCTTTTTACTTCATCACCCGCCCACACCATTCCCCACATCTCTTTATCTCCCTCTCTGTCCTCCTCTGTGTCCTTCTCTCCTGTACGGTCATTATCACTTCGAGGTCATCAAACAGCTTTGACTCTGTCAGTCTCACCGACCCTCAACTGGCAGTGTTACATGCAGCCACAAATGGCTATCTAATAAATCTGTCACTTCAAGTCCAGCTGGGAGAGGGTGATAAATTAGGGAATCTGTAGCGTTCTGCATTATTAAATGTGTACAGAAAGGATGAGCAGGGGATGGGAGGTGGATAGCAGGTATTGGCAGGGCTAGGGAGTGACCGGCTTAAAGTAATCCGATTAAAAAAATATATATTACAGATATCTGATAGTAACACTATTCACATTCAGTTTGCGTGTTGGTGCGAACTGTGCAAATACCCACGCATGAAATAGAATTCTGAGGTAAATAGCTTCAAAAGTGAACTTGAACATTTATTTTACAATTTGATGCAAAACATAATTGAATGCAAGCTGAGAGCACTGATAACCTACCAGTGATAACATTAACTGTAAGAAAATCTTAACTTTTTCAAGTTGCTGTTTTTTCATTTGATTATAGGGATTATATTTTGGCATGGAGCAGCATAGGTCTATTACTTCCAGATAAAACAAAAATATTTTAAATATTATTTTCAAAAATATGATGAAATATCATAACATATGACTCCTTCTAAATTTAAAGTGCAAATTGTTCTGTCCTCTTATCTTCTCTGGCATAATATGAATCGTCCTTTAATTGTCTCATGATAATGATATAATGATGCAGTAGATATATTCCACAAATGATCGTTTTCCCTGCATTGCTATTGCTTTTTAATCAGTGTAATATATCCATTGCAAATATACAGCACAGCAGCGCCAGCCTGACACTTGTATCATGCATTTCTATTATATATTGTCATTCCTACTGGTGACCTCCATTTCCCTTCCCTATTTTCTCATCTCTGTTCTGTTCCACCATCAAAAGTGCTCAAGTGAAATCTTAATCATACACTGGAGGGCCAGAATCAGCAGGAGGAAGGAGTAACGTTTGATAGCCCTAAAAGTGCTGCAGCTTTACACTATCTCTTGCATAGGGCAGGATATTCATCTCGCAGCGGGGTGGATGATTAGGCAGAGTGCTTGGTACTGTAAATGGATTTCTAGGACAGTATAACCAGTCTGACTGGCCTCACTCAGGAGACAACACCCTCTCCTCCTTCTGTTCTCCGTCTGCCTTTCACTCTCTGTCTCACACACAGGTTTGTTTTGTTTTTTTTACCAAATTCCCCATGTCCAGAGGAACACAAAAAAACAAAGCACGAAGCAGAAGGGGACATAGCATACATATTTGTGAAATTATTTATGGAACCTATATTTCTGTATCTACAGCTTCAGCCTAAAATGTTACAGCGTAAAGCTACTGAGATGTGTGATTTGTCTAGAAAATCGCTAATAGCCAGTTTTGCCATGTGTTCTCTTTCTGGCAGTGGTTTTGTGTGTGCTCTGCCATATCCAAGACTGGATAGGTGCTATGAATAAAACATTGAATCCATTAAAAAATTAATCGACTCTACCTTAGGCATAATTATGGTGCAATTCCTCCCAGAGTGCATGTGTGTGCATGTGTGTGCATGTGTGTGCGTGTGTGTGTGTGTGTGTGTGTGCGTGTGTGTCTGTTTGTGAGTTTTAGTGTACAGTTTTATATGTGCACAAAGGTGCCTAAGTGCCAATGTGCACATGCAAAATTCCATGCTAATCTTAAAATCTCAATTTGAACAATTCTACAGCGCTGGTAGAGAAAATTCTGCAGCCCGTTCACGTGACTGGACAAACTCCAAAATGCATTGTGATCCACTGAAAAACATGGCTGTTTTCCAAACTGACATTTGGGAAATACAAGGTGTTGACCTGACAGTGATTGTATTTGTCTAAATTATGCAGATGTTTCCACGTATGGTGTCTCAGGGAGAGATAGACGGTTTTTGAACAACGTAACAAAGCGATCACGATGCACTGTCGAAGAGTTGTGTTTGTGTCTTATGAAATATTCAGAGAGTGTACATGCTGCTGACAAAACGGTGCGGACGTGCTCCTGGGTGGCTTTGGGACACAACAAGGACCTCTGGGTAGGAAGTAGAGTGGTGGTGGTGGTGGGGTTGGGGGGGGGGGGGGGGGGGGGGGGGTGGGGGGGGGGGGTGAATGGTGAATTAGATGATGCAAAAACCAAATATGCAAGAGGAGGATGGGAGGATAAGAGTGCAGAGCAAACATGGAACACGGATGGATGTAGAAACAAATAACTATATACAAGTGTGTAAATGCTTCAGTCTTAAAAGTCTCCATTGAAACTAACAATAAACATAGAATGATTTCACTTTCAACACCACTTACAATCTTTACACACAAAGAAGACTTTATAGATCAATCACTTTTCCAGTGTTTCCACCATAGTTGTATTGATCCGTCTTAAGGTGACACTCGTAATTAATGAAAACATAATTTTACTAGAAATATAAATGAAAGCCATCAGCTTCCTTCATATTTATATTAGAGAGTAATTCCTCTCCTCAGTGTTTTCGTTTTTGTCTGACAGCCTGAGACCTTTCACATCCTTCATGTGTCCAGTGTACTTTGCCCTGTTATGCTCTCCCTGGGGACGCTATACTAATTAAGCCACAGAGGTCTCTGCTGGGTAGCGGGCCAGGGTGACTGTTTGAAAAAGACACATGTACTCAGTGTGTCTGTGTGTGTGTGTGTGTGTGTGTGTGTGTGTGTGTGTGTGTGTGTGTGCGTGTGTGTGCGTGTGCGTGTGTGTGCGTGTGTGTGTGTGTCATAAAGGCCAGGCTGAATTCATGACTCCGCTGGGTACAGAAGGGATAATAAATTACAGCAGAGCAGCAGCTGGGGGTCTGTGATGTGTCAGTGTGTGTGTGTGTGTGTGTGTGTGTGTGTGTATGTGCACATTAGATTGAGCAAATATGTGGTTAAGCAAGTTAACACATATTCCAAAATTCAACATTTTGCACTGCAGCAAAACTGGAAAATCTGCTGTTTGACTCATTCTTCTCAGTCCTCAGTTTTAGCCGATCATGGTTAACCTCCCATATTAATGAAAGAAAATAAGAAAAGTGACATAAAAATTGTCTTTAAAAAGAAACATGCTTAATAATGTATGAACTGCAAAAGAAATGGATTTAATTTTATTCGGAGAGGCACCAATGTCAGAGAGAAAATTTGCAAAATTAGCATAATCACTGCAAGTGACATAGAAAAATAATGCTGGTAAATTATCCATTTTTGTCCTCGTGGTAGCCATCATAATTATATGAGAATTGCACACATTAATGCCAAAAAGTTTCATAAAAGAACGGCGTGAAACTCAAACAGGGACTGGACACATGTAGTGTCATGTGTTGTTGATCCCTCTCTGTAGCGAAACTGGGTTAAGGATTTACAGCCAAATGCATCTTTATATCTTTCACTACATCCCTGTATCTTGAGTGATTCTTGTACTATATGTGGCAGGCTGCAATGTGTGGATTTGTTGTTTCCATGGCAATGTCAGATTTGGGCTACTTGTTCATTCATTCACTGCTCATGACATATAAAAGTGATTCTGCCTTTGCCTATTTTCATATATTTGCATCTTTATTTTTCTTATGAATCAAGGCGAGAGAAAACATTTGGAAGTATTGATTTGCCAATTGGTCACGTGCGTGTGTGTGTGTGTGTGTGTGTGTGTGTGTGTGTGTGTGTGTGTGTGTGTGTGTGTGTGTGTGTGTGTGTGTGTGTGTGTGTGTGTGTGTGTGAAATCAATTGAGGAACTGTGCCTCTAAAGGAGT
This sequence comes from Seriola dumerili, assembly GCF_002260705.1. NCBI lineage: Eukaryota > Metazoa > Chordata > Actinopteri > Carangiformes > Carangidae > Seriola > Seriola dumerili. The sequence goes on along the minus strand of NW_019174295.1, from coordinate 5,015,989 downwards.
GGTTTCATTTACCTTCTGGGCACTTCTCCATGGCTGATGAGTCTGGCTGGGTGACAGGCAGAAAGGAGCAAGGACAACAGCTGCTGGATGGATGTGTTGTTTTGATCATCTTCAGCTGTTTTTTTGAGAAGACACACATTAAATATCTGAGTCATTTTCTTAGAAAGTGTTGTAATATGGAATGTAATATAATCCCGAATATGATATTATGGTATAATCATGCATCCTTAATGTGCTAACCAGTTCTGTCATAGTAAGTCATATCCTTTCCTCGAATGGATAGTTTACCAGAATTGTTTTTGATGGCAATGTCAGTGGATTCACTGACTTTTTCTAAGTCCAATAATGATAATCTTATGAGCAAATATTTTACCCATTAGCTGTACTTTGCCATTTTTGCTAACGAGCAATATGTTAGAATGCTAACTCGCTAAACTAAGATGGTGAATGAGGTAAATATTATACTTGAGTGGCCGTGCCCAAGTACAGTCATGGATGGTGAATTGTATCTTGTAGTCCAGATAAGTGGAAATTAAGCCTAAATTGGATATTTTTCTGTTACATATTGGTAGTGGTTCATTAACAAGGATAAGAAAAAATTAATAGTTTTCTTTTAATTTAATTTTAAATTAGCTCATGTGAAAATATTTGTGTTAATATCAGATTTTATACAAACTAACTCTCAGCAATGGTTGCTTTGCAGCCATTTTGCCACAGTTTTTTGACAAATTTGGATGATTTTTTTTCCCCCACCAAACAGGACTTAATGTAGCTCTTATTCTCATCATATCATTGAAACAGAAAGCAGCATTCATTTCATCCTGCGACTTGTAACTCTGAGTCTGAGATATCGGGATCTGATGGCAACAATACCTTCCCATGTGGTGAAAAGAACTACAGGCAAATCAATACTATTTTGGAAGATGGCTGCAATTGCACCACAGCTGGTCGTTATATCCAGAGGTGTAGTGCTATCCTGTTTGTTTAAGTGCTGGAACACACCTATGACACATAGGTTTATTGTAATTCCTCCGGTGGCAAGTTTGCATACATTAGTCAACTATAACTGACCACACAATCAAATGTTAGACTGACTTTATGAAGGTCAACATGTTGCAACATATTTACAAAAAGAACAGGTACTGTCGTAGAAACAGAGATACATAAAATACATAAAACATGTAAAATACACAAAATACATGAATACATTTTTCAGCAGCAGTGCTCATGGGTTATTAGCGGGGTACTTTATTGTGTCCCTGTTCATAACAGTCACAGCAGAGGGCACAAATTATTTTTTTGTACTCATTTTTTCCTGGCTAGTGGGACCTTGAGTCTCCTACCAGATGGCAATAGCTGGAATGATGAGTGAAGGGGGTTGGTGCGGTCATTATAGACTTGGGTTGCCCTTTTGTTTATGGATCGATTGTATAGGTCTTGGAGGTGCAGTTGTTTGTTTCCAGTGAACTTGCTGACCTTGTTGACCACCTAACTGAGAGGTTCCCATACTAGGACATGACGCTGAAGGTGAGACCACTCTCAGTGAGTGACCTGTACACCGTGGTCAAGGTGTGTTTGCTGGTGTTGACGCTCCTCAGTTTGCTGAGGAGAGAGAGTCACTGCCTTGCTTTTCTTTTCTTTTTATTTTTTTTTATTTTTTTTATACAGGTATTTAAAGTGAGCAACTTGCTCCGGAGGATTATGTCCATATTATGTCCATATACAGTATATAAATGTAAAATTGCAACAACAACAAAAATATATGACTAAAGAAACATTTTGTCATTCTGCAAAACTTAACCACAACTTAGGCAAACTGAAAAAAACACAGGTACTAACTATCCTACGAGACAGTTAAAAAATAACTTTGAACAAATATTGACTTTGGCTTGATTGTTTGCTGTTGTTATTGTGAGCTTTGTGTTTTCAAAAAGTAAATTATGAGACTGAGCAGTCTAATAGGGTATTGAGCTCTCTTTAAATCTAAGTAAGTAGAATAGGTTTCTCAAAAACAGAGCAATCAGTGAGGCTGTACTCAGGATTATAAATGATAGTAAACTTTGTGAACTTTAAATAACCCATGTATTGATACCTACTTGGATGCAGTATTGACATGTTCTGTCTGATACAGTGTTTCCCATACATTGATTTAGTTGTGGTGGCCTGACACAATATCAACACTGACTGCTACATATTGAATTTTGATTGATTTTTATTTTGACTATTTCAAATGGGTAGAACCTTATTTCAATGTAGAGCTGTGTGCAGTGCATTGATTCGCTTGGCCTCTCTGTGCCCTGCTGTCTCTCTCTCTCTCTCTCTCTCTCTCTCTGTCTCTCACAAACACATTGACAACAGACCTGTCGAACAAAGTTGGGCTGGCCATCAGGAGCACCAGCACCACATCTGTAGGCCGGTGGACCATCAAAAGGTCCCTGTCTGGGCTCACCGGCCAATCACAATATGTAATCAACCAACGTACCCGACCCAACCTATTTCAGCAAATTCAACTTATAACACTATAACACTATACAGCATCGTTCTGGTGCACTCCAGCAGCATTACCCCTTAAAAAAAACAATCCAGTATTTACACTGATACAGTCCATTCAGATCATTTGAGGGGCTACATGCTATATTTTTGTAGCTGGTTTCACTTAGTAACAAGCTGCAACAAATACATAACACTGCAAAACAAGCTAATTTAGGTCATTGATCAAGTGTGACCAGGGGTAGTAGAACTATCTACTTAAGGATGATACTTCGGAGATGGAATAAAGTTTTTTCTGTCCTTCCCATCCTGCCAATACAGTGTGTGAATGCAGCAGTAGATATTCATCCATATCCCTGACTCAAAGTAACGACTACGGGGGTGAAATTGTGTTGGGTGAAGCTGCTAGCCAACCTGTTTCTCATAGCAATGATTTGCAGCTACTCCGCTCACTCAAGACACAACACGACATGTATTGAAGCTACAGTGGGTGGAGAAAATTGGTATCTCTGCGCCTGCTATGAGGAAAGCCCTTGTCCTTCAGTAGTGAGGGGCTAATGCGAAAAACCTGATGTCCCTTTCGAGCCTCTGGAAATTGTTGTTGACCGAAAAAAAATAGGGCCAAAAAGTCTGTTTGCTGTCCACTGACCTGCTAGTTGTACTCCAATTTGGGCTGTGTCTCTTATAAGGACGGCCTGCATGGGGTTCATTGTCTGTGTTTGTCTTTCTCTTGTTGTCTCTTTTCCTGTGTGTCTGTACAGATACACACACACACACACACACACACACACACACACACACACACTGCTGACAGAGGCTAAAAGAAAGAGCAATAGACAGAGGAATGCTGAGTCAAGCAGACCTGAGCCACCCCCTGCCCTAATAAAGGTACAGAGCATGTGGCCTCATCAATAATGGAAAATCCTGAAAGTCACTCATACACGTGTATATGTGTGTGTGTGTGTGTGTGTGGGAGAGGGACACAGACAAACATGAGTTTAGGCTTATAGTATTTCATTTCCAGATCACTTTAACTTTGAGGTGGAGCTCCGAGTGTCTCTTATCAGTCGACACAGCTGTACCTCCGAGGATACTGTGATGTACTGTGATGTGTGTGTCAGCCAGCGGATCCAGTGAAAGCAAGTGAATGATGTGCTGTGACTACCAGCCGGAGGTTTCCAGACACGACTACACGTTACTCCCTCCAGCAACTCTGTAATCCGCCAAATCTCAGTTTCTTCAACTGTGAAGTGAGAATTAGAGAATTTCTGCTAAACATTCCTAAAGGCTGCAGCCTTGTGTCGCATGCCGGCAAAGTGCAGCAGTTTCACTTTGCATTTCGCTTTGATCTGTCAAAAGTCATCACTTGTGGATATTAATTAGGGTGTGTTTTGTGCACACCATTTACATGTACTTGGGCCACTTCTAATTATCACCGTGTTTTTAAAAGAAACATATTTTCATTGTCATATTCTTGCATTTTTATTTTTGCCCCAAATACAAAACAAATATCAAAACCTTGGACATTTAACCTTGTTATTTTTAGCAGTTGAACGAGCTGAGTGGTTACAGCTCAGGTAAAGCTGACATCAGATCAAGTGTAGGTGTTGCTACTGAAAGTGTCAGCTAAGCCAAAATAACATAAACTGTATTTGCTCTACATATTCCTCGACCTACTGTACCCAGTACAATAGGTCGTGTGGCAGAGTCAGGCCATGCAGATAGTTTCAGTCCCTGATTTTGAGATGTCTGCCTCTGACACTTATACATAGTATGTAAGGCATTGAAAAGCCTCAACAGTAAGATGTCTTCCCAGTGCACTACATTTACTGTTTTTTTATTTGTGCGTCCAAAATCACCCTCAGTAATTCCCTCATCTATAAAATACGGAGGATTGGATTTTGGGATGACGTACATCCCATGGAGACTACTTTTTTTTGTTCCAGTGAGGACTTCCTGTGGAAATTTTGCAGTGTGTAAATTTACAAACTACACTGCTTTACCTTGCTGTCACAATACCTTTCTTTTGGAACTACATTTTGTCAACCAATCAGCTACTTTATTACTATACACAAGCGCCCACACTGTTTTACGCCACAGATCAGCTGTTTGAGTCAGAAAGAGCGAGGTTCAGAGGTGCTGGTAGGAAGATTTGTTACCTTTGGACAAAGCCAAGGCTACCTGCTTTTACTGTTTCCAGTCTTTATGCCAAGCAAACTGGCTACTGGCTGTTGCTTCAGTGTTACAGTACAAACATAAAAGAGATATTGATTATCTCAGTGAACTATTTAACTATAGAACTATTCATTTTAACCACCTCACACCCAAAAAAAAATGTATTTGAGAGCATTTTGGAAAGATGATTGGTAAATCTGATTATCTTGATGAGTACAAAAACTTGGCACAGCAGTAGGTGGAATCAATATAATGTGAAAATGATTGATTTAAGATGAGTGAAACATTTACTTTATCTTTCTTGGGTGAAAACGTTACATGATAAATATTTTTATTTAACTTCAGCTTTTATTTTGGGTTGTCTAGGCTGTTTATTCTATTCAGTAAAGCACAGTGCCCTCATTTCTCCTGTGCCATGAGGAAATCCTTTTATACAATGCACCATCCATAACATCAAATTATGGTTATTGTAAGCTCACTGAGAAATTTTAACGTGATGGCTTTTATCTGGATCATTTGGCATGGTCTACTATATTAGGAATCAGTGGGAGGTGGAATCCTTGGAAGGAGTGAGAGAGTCCTCCCTGTCAGAGATTTATATTCTGAGAGCCAGATTGTTCTATGTTAATTACTCTTGCAGATGTGTCTCCCGTTCGCTGTGGTCCCTTAAGATCTTAGAGCTCTGCCAGCCAAAAGCTAACTGAGGTTATCTCCCTCGGTCGTGACATACTGATGCCTTGCATTCTTATACCTCAACTTTCTCTCAAACTTGGGCTCAGAAAAATAAACAAGCACATTTAGAGTTGTGGATTTCAGTGTGTACTCCTTGGAGCCTGTCAGTGCCATGGCCTGGTTAGTTATTAGAGGGGTCGATCACTGGTATTTTATTTCAGCTGTGTGATTGCTGAGTGCCTTAGCTTGCATCAAACTCGCTTGCACTGTGCTGGTTTCTGCATGTAAAATCAAAGTTACATAACGTGATACACAATGCGATTTCTTAATCTGATATCAAAATCCTGACCTCCGACAATATCTTGACTGAGAGGTTTTCAAACTGATCTAAGGAAGGGCCACTGTAACAGGAAGGTCACAGATGCACAGGAGGTCACAGGAGTTTACAGGATTTCATTAATCCTATTGGATGTCTGGACTAGCGATGATTGCTGTACGAGCTGCGTTAGCATTATTATCAAGCAGAAAGGCTTTGTGACCTTTCCAGTGAGCGACAGTGCGAGGCGGGGGCCTTTAGTAAAGAGATTGATCCCACCCCCCCCACACCCCCCCAAACCCAACCCTCAGGGCCCCCCAGGATCTGTTGTGTTTATTGACCTCAGTATAAAGAGTTCACAATCTGGCCCATTGGTAGTTAGAGCCATTGATTGGAGTATAACACATGGATGATCAATCTGTTAAAATCGCACTGGCTGCGAGCTCAGGCTGTCACCAGCCTCTGGGGTCATGGGAGGCACACAGCAACGTGACTGCTTTTCTGCATGCAAACACACAAGCATTTTGTGCCTTCATCATACAATATCTGTAACAAGCTGTTTAGCATATGCTTTGATCATCTGCAAAAGTGCCCTCAGAGGAACGTTTTAATGCACATAAGTGGATAATAATAATAATAATGATAATAATTATAATAATAATGATAATAAAGGTTTATTTGCATAGCAGTATTCAAAACGTTTACTACATCTATGAAACAATAAAAAACAAGGCACAACCAGGTTTCCCCTTTCAATATTTTGCCTGTGTGTGTGTGTGTGTGTGTGTGTGTGTGTGTGTGTGTGTGTGTGCGTGCGTGCGTGCGTGCGTGCGTGCGTGCGTGCGTGTGTGTGTGTGTGCGTGTGTTCTTGCGTAGCTATCCAACAGTGGGCCGCTGAGCCAACACTGGACATTTTGGAGGTCCACTGTTGGTGATGCCATAAATCATGATATACGTAATTATGTATAAAACTCTGTTTTACTTTAACACTTACTTTATTTTAGCTAAGACGAGGCCTGCAGGTGTTTCAATGTTAACATTCGTACTCAGCACTGCCTCTGCAGGCTGGAGAAGGAATTTTAATGACTCACCCATAAGGTTTTTTCACACTCCCCCATATAGTGTGAACGGCTCACAGCCCCAGGCAGGCTTTCAGACTACAGGTCACTACAGGGCAAACTGCATACTGAAGGAACCAGTCTCAAGAAACACTCATTTTTGTTACCACAAAGGGATCAAACCCAAAAACACTACAGCGGGGTCAGACTGGCCATCACGCCAACCAAATTTCAACCCTTGCAGACCCAAGCTCAGGTGTCACTGACCAAGTAACTTGTGTGTTAGAGGAAAGGTTGTGAACTTCTAAGGATGTTGGTTCAGGCTCAGTGACTTTTGGAATCCAGCACACAAAGTGGAAAGAAGCTCCCGTCTAATCAGTATCGTATGGGTGTGGGTAGGTGTGTTTGTTTGTTTGCAATTGTAAGGCACCAGTTGTGCAGTGTCTGGTTCAAATGAGAACCAGTTATGCTGTGGCACGATGTAGTTATATTGCACTTATATGCATCTCAGAGTTTCTTATTGTCTAAATGAATTACTTTTCTTTCTTTTTTTCACATTTTTCACTTATTTAGCAATAATCTCTCAATGCTCAGATGAAACCTGTTAATGTTGATATTTGGTACTTCATGAAGAAGTTAGAAATTATCCCACAGTAAACTATGCTTTTTTTCCCTTATTATTTCTTTCTCTGTTTATTCTAGTTTTAGTTACAGGATGATGTTTACTGTAGAAAATTGTATTAACACAGTTGCAGAGTTTATTTCTAAACCCTAAAGGGTTTAGATATAAACCATTATAGCACATCCAGATACTGTAGCTGTGCAAAGTTACAGTGAGTTGATGTGACTAGCTGACGTAAAGTGAGAGTATATGATGGGTGTATTTTGTGTCTTTCCTCTGCTGTCAAGTGAAGCCATGTTTATTCATGTAGTAAATTAACAAAGGGCATTACACTTATGATATACTGAATATGTGTAGAATAGTAGAAAGCCAGATTATATATCATTTCATGATGATCATCAGGCCTATATCTCATGAAATTTGCATTTCACGTACGGTAATCATTTAAAGATGAGTGGTCAGTCCTCTGTAATACTGCTCACAGGGTGACATGCTAACATCATTTTTATCTTAGCCTCTGAATCATTGTCTGTGTCGACGCTTGCCTGTTTTAACCCAGTCTCTCTGTACTCTCTTTCTCTTTGCCAGCAGTAGTGGACAGATGGTGGGATCAAACCCCATCAAACATTTACAACCTCACAGACACAGACACAGCCTCATCACACTCACTCCCTGACATCAGAGAGGTCCACCCATACCACCCCCACATGCACATACACACCCATGAAAACAATTAGCTTGGCGGCAATTTAAGAGTGTTATGGGGCTTTGACAGAAGTTTGGATGACACAGTAAGCACTCTTAAGCAATGTCCAACTACATTTTTAAGAAAAAAATGATCCGATATCCTCTGCATCCTCTGCTGTGCTTCCTCATTAAAGGTGTGTTCTTGTTATATTGCTGAAATTTTGCTCAAGGACTTTCATCAGGACATATTGAATGCATCAGACTTGTTTTACTGCAGCCTTGAGTCCCCGAGGTCCTATATCTCAAACAAAAGGAGAAGGGCGATAGAGAGAAATAGGGAGGACAAGGATGATGAGTCAAGGGAGAGAGAGAAAGAGAGTGAGTGGAAGAGGAGGAGGAGGAGGAGGAGGATGACAGTGCTGAGGAGGATGGGAAGAGAGAAACACAGACGATTAGCAGGCGGGGGAGAAGAGGAGGAGAGGTGAAGGTGGAGGAGGAAGCAGCACAGGAACTAAAATGGATATATAGCTGCATCGCTGTCATGCTACAATGTCCTTCAGGCTTTTTAGTGAAACAACAAGCAGGGTTTTGCACCCACTGAATAATGACGATAATATACAGCAAACTCTGTTACGCAGAAAAAAGTCAATCTGACATAACCTGCAGGACCATGGGTGTATGTTCAGGTAAGATACCCACAAGTCCAGCAGCAGTATATAATGCCGAGCTGCACTGAACAACGTACTTTAGCGTGTACACGAATTGCAGTTTTTGATGTTTCAATGCAGCAATTTCTTTTGTCAGAAAGAAATATGTGACTACAATCTTTGCAGAAACACACACAAACACATTCAAGCACAAAAACATAATGCATGCAGACAAAGATGCACACGTTAAAAAAAAAAAAAAAAAATCTTAATAATCATCAGCCTGTTTCTATCCCAACAACCCCTGAGAGATTTGGTTGCCAAGTCAACCACAGCCACCTCGATGACAACCATGCAGTAGTCGGCTTGTCTTCACCTATTCTATATTCAACTGAATCATGCTTGCTGCTTTACTCATTACGAATTTTGCTAGTCTTTTCTCAGAGAACGAGTAACGGCGTCTGGCTTGGGCATCATTCCAGGTTGGCAGGTGTGAGCCACTGGTTTTGATCATATGATTATATTGTATGTTTTCTCTTTATTGTAGCTTTTGTGACACTGAGTCAAATCCTCTCGCTCTCAGTTTGGTTTGATTTGCTCAAGAGCTGCCAGATTCATCCTGGTGAGTAATTGAGACTGCAGGAGATTAAAAATCCCCTGCAATCCAAAACACATTTTCTCCTCTCTGTTAAAATGATGACAGGACACTTTGAACTACAAACAAAGTCAGTTATTTCTCTTGATTTCATGAATTTCAAAACCACAAAAGGTTTAATATTCGTAAAAAACTTCCCCCGAGCCGAGAGTGGGCTTAATGTCATCTGGCAGGTTCAGAGGAAGAGACACTAATGTGCACATGCAGAACGTGAGTGAGGAAGTGAACCAGGAGGAGAGAGAAAATTGAGTAGGCGCCATCTTGGAACACCACTCTGGATAATTCATCGACATGTCTAACTCACAGTTGGGATACATTAGCAGTGAGCTAGTAGACAGATTATATAGTCACACCAATGATGGTTGATGAAAACGAGGCTGTGATATTCTGGGAATTTCTGCTGAATAATTATTTCCTAGGATTATGATGCACCTCAGAGGAGAAAATCTGGCTTTGAATTCCGCAACACTGGAGCAATGCCTAGTGGAGCTTATTGTGGGACGGCAACACACGTACTACAAAATAAGAGTAGCCTTAAAATGATCATACACTAAATGAATGAGGATGTGCGACAATATATCAGCAGCGATTTTACTAGAAAAAATGATAATGATGATGATGTCAGTTTTAGCGTTAGCGTTTCCGAAATGCAGCAAGAGATAACGGTTTAATAATAGATAATAACATTTAAACATTGCCTCTTTTTTTGAATACTTTTACGGATATGTTACTTCCTATGCAACCAACACAGAAGCTTTCATTCATGTCATGTTTACACTTACATCTTGTGTAGCTTTAAAGTTTTATTAATAGAAAACTGATCGCTTTCGAGTCTCCAAAGGTTTACTCTTAAAGTTGTAAGAGGTTTTCCAATGGGAGTAACAAACACTGGTACAATACTGTCTGGGCTGCTGCATGATCTGCAACCCCAAGCATAGATATAACATGACCCGACAGCTCGCAGTTAGAGATGCAAGAAGGGTTACATATTATTCTGTGTGCACAGGCAGGGCACAGTGAGACAGTCATGGCATGAATATACCCAAGTCATGCATAAGCTACAGAGAAAAACTGCCTGCTCACACTCACTCACCCACCCACAGACACACACACACACACACACACACACACACACACAGATACTTTGGCTGTCCATGTTGCTTATTGTCACACCTCGGCCCATAATAACCTGCGTAGGTCACCGTGTCGTTTTTTTCAGACAGGTAATTACCCATAATGACACTGGGCATGCAGGTCACAAGAACAACACAGTGGCAGAATAACACTGAGGTCACAGTAATTCAGTATCTTTGCCTTTATTTCAGTCAGTGCGTCTCCTGTTTGCGAAACACAAAAGGCTCCAGTGTCCTCTGACCTGATTAGACACACAGGACATTAAAAGTCTGTCTTTCATATGAGGTGATTTACAAAGATAGGCCATACAATGTTTTATCTCCATCTCTCTCTTGCTCTCTCTTTCACACACAAGCACACGCTCGTGCACACACACACACTTTAACCTTCAGTGATGAGTCTGACTGCGCTGCCAGTGTTGACAGTGCTTGACTCATTCTGCAGTGTGCCTGCAGTCATTGAGATGCATAGCAAGGTCTAAACAGAGCTCTGCCAAGCTGTAGGCAGCCATTTAACCACCACCAACACACACACACATGCATGCAGACACAGATGCATAGAGGGGAGAAGGACACAGAGACCAGGATCATGTCAAAAGGCAGGTATTAAGGACCTTTTGCTTCTGTTGTTTATTTCAGCAAATATGTGTGTTTGATGAGTTGATTCTCTCAGTTCTCTGTGGGCCGGCCTGCGTTACGCATGAAACCTGCAGAGGTGGTGCATTCTGCCTTTTTTAAATTTTGCTGTATGCTCACATCATGCTGCCATGCTAACAGCTCTGAGAGAGGGCACAGTGGTGCTTCAAGCCATATGCTAATGTCAGTGTGCTAACATGCTCACAGTTATAATGCTAACATGTGGATGCGTAGCGGGTATAATGTTCACCATGTTCACTATCGTTTTTTTTAGCGTGTTATCATGCTAACATTTGCCAATTAAAAGCACATAACCACAAAGTACAGCTGAGGCTAAAGTGAACATCATTAGTTTTGCAGGTATTTGGTGACTGAAAGTTGTTACAGTCCATCCTGACAGACAATGAATGTGTGTAGCAAATTTCATGGAAATCAACCTGATAGTTGTGGAAATATATCATTAGAAACAAAAAATGTCAATCTAATGGTGGCTCTAGAGGCAAGAGTCGGTGATCACTAAATTCATTCAGACGTATCCTTTGGGGACCAAGTCTGTACAAAATGTCACGACAGTTCATCCAGTCACCAGCCGACCGACTGTTGCTATTATAGAGCTAAGCAATGGTAACACCACACAAACACTTACATAGCCTGAGCCAAACACACTTTGCCTTTATTGTCTTCCTAACACCACCGAATGCAATTTGCAGACAGAGCATCAGCTTGAGAGGCGTCATCCTTTGTCGGAGGAAAGAATATTAAACACATTACCTGTTCGGCTTGTGTTTGTTTCTTCTGACACCCCTCTGCCACAGTAAATAAATAAATAAATACATACATACATAAATATTAGCACTATAAAGCAATGTCTGCAACAGTTCTCCTTTGCTGCTCTTTTGAAACGATGAATGACACTGCTCCTGCAAGAAGAGCATCACTCAACGTTCCTGTTGGGGATGACGAAATAATGCAGAAACAGTTGAATATGCTTCTTTAAAGTACAGGTTTTACAGGAGCATGAGGTGGTGTGTGACTGTTATTAACATCAATCTGAGTCTCATATCCAAAGTGATGCTGCAAACAGCATCATCAGTTGCTATTTTCTTGCATGATGCAAAGGTTACCCCAACTAACACCAATTTTACTACCAATTTTCGGCATGACATTTTTTTCAGACATTCATCGTCCTCAGAAGATAAATCTGTCTGACTGTGACTCCCAGAATTTCCATCTAGCACCATCATCAAGTTAACATTTCAGTTTGCCCAATACATTGGATTATGACCAAATATCCTAAATATAAAACTGATGACATTCATCAGCTGTACTTTGTGATTAGCGCTTATTAGCAACTAGGCTAATTGGCTAAACTAGGATGACAAACCTGGTAAATGTTACCTGCTAAATGTCAGTATGTTAGCATTGTCACTGTTAGCATTTTACTCAAAAGCACATGTGCCTAAGTACAGCCTCACAGAGCTGCTGGCATAGCTGTAGACTCTTAGTCTTGTATTACTGTGATTTTAATAGCTACTCATCTTGAAACTGAGTCACCCTATTCATAATTTACACCTGCATGGCGATTTTGTTGCTATGGGAAAGTAAAACTCCTGCTCAAAAGACCTAAAAGATGAGTACTTTAATAAAAATGTATCATTTGTCTATTTACTTAGGCCAGAATCACCACACATGCAGTTAGCCAGTTGGTTTATCACGCTTTAGTGCTGTTAAAGCTGCTGTTGAACTCAGTGACTTCCCAGTGTCACTCCAATTTAAGTCCAAGTGGATGTCGCACATATAGAGGGAACAGGAAAAGTGTGGACTCACACATATTTAGCCTGCAAGAGCAGGTGCATACGAGCACAATGCAACACCCTGATCTGTAATCTGTAAGGAGCGTTTAGTGGAGCAAAGGTCATAAGGCAGCGGTTTATCTGCATGCATGTAGGGGGAAGGGTTGGCACAATGAAGGGATGATTGTGTGTTTGTTCAACAGAGCCGGCCGGCTGAGCTCAATTTAAGCTGATAATTTGGCATATTTTCATGTCCATCTAGTCTCCATCAGCAGCGCACTCAGTGGCATTTTCACCATGTTTGAGCCTCTTCTCTCTGTGATCATCGGTTTGACTTAGCAGTCGAAGAGGTAATTACATGTCAGAAGAAATGTGGGTAAAAGAGGACTAGTAGTGCAGTATGAATGTATGTTACAGTACAATCATTTATGTTGTCCGCCACCCTGTCATTGAGTCACCGCTTGCTCCAGTGCACAATGGGGCTCAAACTTAATAGCCAGACCCTTAAATTCATTCTGGATATTCTTGGTCCCCGGGGGATGAATTCTAATGATTTTTGGTGATTTCCTGACCTTTCTGCTGATGACCCTAAGGCTTTTCCTGTAGCAAGACAAACCACTTCTTATAAGGCTCTAAATATACCAAAACAGTCAGTATCCGACATTTAACCAACATGGAGTATAATGGTCATTACAGCCTCTATAGGGCCTAAGAGCAGGACCTATACTGATAATAATATCCTCAGTTATTACTGTGACATACAGTATACTTAAGACAATATATACCTATAGTATATACTTATAATCTTTAAATCTGTGTATGTACACATTCAAGACTTAACAGGTGAAAAGATGAGTTATTTCCAATCAAACACAGTACATTTACTGCCAACTTGAAAAAGACTGTCGTAGCTCCAGTGTGGAAGAATTTGCCCTTTTTTCACTGTGTCCGTTGCTATTATTCAGTCAGTTAATATTCCTCTTGTGGCTGCAACACTCACCGCAGAGCAGACACCTAACTCTTTTTCTTTTTCCTTTTTTTTTTTTTATTTTTACAGAAAAATGATAATCACCTGATCCCGCTGTTATAATTGGGGTCAAGGAGAACTCATCATTTATGAAGAAATATACCCCCTCTCATCCTTTTCTCTCCCTCTCCCTCTTTCTCTGCATTTTATCATCTTCTCGGGAGGGTGTCATGGCACCCAGGAAAAACTGTGACCTTGCTGTTCCACTTCAGTTCATATCCGTGTGTGTGTGTGTGTGTGTGTGTGTGTGTGTGTGCACGCGGACATCTAAAATGGTACCATAGGAGGTTTATGTCCCACATAGGCATTGGCCAGGATCTACACACACACACACACACAAGAAACACAAAAAAGAAATATACACACACCTAAGGGCAGAGAGAAGAAGGGAAGAAGAGCATGTGGATTGTGTAAGAGCGAGAACTGCACTCTCAGTACATCGAGCCTGATTTCCTAAGAAGCTCTTCTGTGAAAGAGAAACTGCACCGTCACTCCTAACAGAGATGCCATTTTGTTTGCAGCACTAGACTATCAAGGTTATGACTGAGTTGCCAATGCAGACACAAGTCACTGAGTCAAAACATCTGACACTATCTGTCTCTGAGTTTCGCTTCCACTGAATTTCCTACTGCCAGTCTCTGTATTCTTGACACTTGGAGACACAGTTTTCCTGCAGCGCAGCAGTATGTGTGTGTGTACACAGCCTATATCTTTGACTCAAACATGCATCTCTCTGTCACACCCGCTCTTATCTTTCCCCCCAAACTCTCTCTTTCCTTCTCCCCATGTGTATCAAAAATAAGATGATGAGATTACCATGACAACATGCAGGAGTGACGCAGGGTCCACCGAGACCAACTTGATGACCCTGATGAATCATCAAGAGAAGCAGGACCAGTATGTGTGCCACTCTTCCTCCTTTTCGTCCTCCTCTTCTTGTTTAACATGCTTATCCACTATACAGTATATATGCTGTGTGCTGCTTAAGCTGTGGAAGTTTAGTTTTATCTAATGTAGCAGTACAACAATCTTTTTACATCAATCACCCTAGTTGAGTATTCATTGTCTTTTTCAGTGTCACCCTCATTCACATTGATGCTGACACACCGTTGTACTCAACATGGTTGAACACTTTGCTCAAGGGCACCTTGTCAGCAGTTGTCAAGGGAGAGGAGAGCATTATTCACTCAGTTTCCTCACTCTTTAACCTTCACAATCATCGACTTGCTTCACACACCTTCCTCACTTTTGCACCCCGTCCCCGACATGTTTTCTTTCACCTTCCTTCCGCTTCCTGTAGTTTTCTTCATCCCCTGCTGTCTCAGACTTGCCCTCCCCCATTTTGCTTTTGTCTTCCTCCTGCTCACAATCATCGCCATCACTGTTATCCTAGCTTTCCCCTGTCTGTCATCTGTGGTAGTCTTGGATACGCAGTCCTCCATTTTCGCACCCACAGCCTCGCCATAGCAACAGAAGTGACTGCGTGACAGTCCGTGTATCGAGGAAGGAGAGGAGAGGAGAGGAGAGGAGAGGAGAGGAGGAGTTGCAGAAACAGTCATCTGCTTGAGGAAGGATAGTGAGGGGAAATGCCAAGCTTTGGTATCCGAAAAGATAAGTAGGTCAGTTCTAATCTAGGGTTGAGTTTAGCGTATAAATAAATAATGAAGCCAGCTTCACAGTGAAAACACCATCTAGGTGGAAAACTTGAAAGCCCACTATGCTGCACCATGTTACACAAGCAGGTGATGTCCTCTAATCCTCCTGTACAATGACGCTGGCTCACTATCACTGTAAAGCATCATACTGATGAATGGACATGTGGCGATAAGAGGCACATGTTGTGTGTATAGCCTGAAGAAGCTGCGACTGTAAGAGAGTCAGATACAGTAGATAGCAAGGACGTAATCAGTAGCAAATTTTTGTCGCTGTATGTCTGTGTGGTGTGTGTTTGAGAGATAGAGCGAGAGAGAGAGAGAGAGAGAGAGAGACTGGACTTTGTTCGGGAGATGGCACTGTTGGAGATATGTGGTGCATTAGACAGATGGGGCATGTGATAGGTCACATCTGGTAATGGGAGGAGAGGAGAGGAGGAAAAGAGAGGAGAGGAGAGGAGAGGAGAGGAGCCATTTTACCTCCTGATTTTTAGGGATATTTCAGTACTTTTCATAAAAGAAACAATATAAAACTATGAATTGATTTCTGAGTGGAGAGCTGGAGTCAGTCCTTTTTTTGTTTTTTAGCCTAGCTTAGCAAAAAGACTGGAAGCAATGGGAAACTAGCTGCTTAGCTAGCTAGCCTGACTCCATCCAAAGTTCAAAAATACACTCACCAGCAGCTCTAAAGCTAACAGTGCATCTTATTTGTTTAACCCTTGAACAAATAAGTCCTGCTTTTTTTCTGGAAAGAAAGCAAGTAAATAAAACAAAATAATCAATTAATAATGCACATACAATCCCCTACATTTTTTTTCTCCTGAAGCCGGGAAATCTAAAGAAGCCGTAGAGAAGAGGATAGTGCCCTTTCCTCCATTCTCTGCCCCTCCATCTTCTATCCCTGCATTGTGCCAATAAATTCTTCTGTTTAAGGGCTGTCTTAAGCTGTTTCCTATCAAATCATTTTCATTTGTGTTATTTAGACATCCCAACAATCATGTAAACACTCTGACTGCAGTAACTACAGTGCATCACACAGAGCACTTTTCTTCGTCACCAAAACAAAAGTTCTCATTTGGATATTTTTCCCCATTAACCCAGGTGTGATGTCACACCCCTTTCATGAGCTTTCAGCGTCATTTTCCCCCAGTCACTTGTTCTCAAGGTGTCAACACACAGCTTTCTTTAATAACCTGGTTCCATAACAAACGTATTGTTCTCAGGAACAACACATGTACTTAACCCTGCACTCATATCTGGGACACCACTGTGCTACCTGACACACTCCTTTGCCGCCATCAGCCTCTACTTATTGGATCTATTTTCCTTTGCCCTGATAGTGTATTATAAAGCCACCTTTCATTTCCCCGTGAGCTGAAAGAGAGACAGACTGAACAAAAGCTGCAGTGGACCCAGCCAACACCTTCCCTGCTGGCACTATGCCTTAGTTTCCTAATCTCACCTTGCAGTGGCTCAGTCATGTTGTTTACCACATTCACGCCGGCAGTGACATCTCAAGGGACTTATAAATCACAATATACTATATGCTGGTTGTAGGTTATGTAACTGAATAATGTGTATAGATCATGTCCTGGAACATATCTCTCAGGTGCATCATCAAATAATGTAGCAATAGTCCTCATAACCTAATTTAGTTCTGTCCTCCATTGACCTTATGCATTTCGGCAACAAGGAAGTGCTCCAACTGTTATTTTGTGATGACTCTGTGCAAACATTTGATCAAGTATCAGTTTTATAATCTGATGGAGCTGGGAGAAAATGCTTCTACAACAGCTTGGTAAACATCAACCATTATTTACATAGAGTAAATAATAATGGTCAGTTCCGGGATCAGCTGGTCAGCTTACTGTTATAATAGTCATGGTGGCTGGTCAGAATGTGCCACTATTTGTGTTTCATTATGTGTTTATAATAATATCATAATCAGCTTTCCATGTCACAGGATTATTATTGTGTAACAAGCTAATTATTCTAATTAAAGTATCAATAAAGTATATATTGTATTACACATGAAAAGATAATTCTAGACTCAGGTGATCATTTGTGAATAATAAAATTATGTTAATTATGTAATTACTTAACTTAATCATCATACTGATAAGTTAAGACTCTTTAGATTTAACAGAGAACATATTCTTTCACCAGAGAGCATCTTTGTACTCTGAGATCTGGCTAAGATGATCATGAAATCGATCTCATGAATCCTCTTCAGAGATGTTTCCCAAAAGCATCTTAGCCGAAGATGATCTTACAAATGATCATGAAAACTACATGATTCATTCATGGGTTTATTGTTTTTGTTCTTATTTAAGTCTACACTAAGTTGACTTTCGTAAACTTCCACCTGCTAACATGAATAACAGAGGAGAGCAAGCTGAAAGCTGAAGACGGTTTCCTGCACATTAAGCTTAATTTTCATACTGAACAATTACGACAATGAAACGTCTCATTGTGTTGGTTGAACACTTAGGCTTTGTGATGGATGAATTTCTCTTATATAGCACCACTTACAGAAAGTTAAATGAATACAATTACTCTGAAGTGTATTCAGCATCATCATCAGCATCACAGACATCCGGCGTTAAAAAGCTCTTAACAGCACGTTCAGGAAATTTAAGAAACACTATTTGAAAACCCTCTTAACTCCCAAGTCTGCGCGGTTGTTATCAGGAAATGAGACCAGGACCGCGACTTTAGCCAAAGTTAAGAGACAAAACTGCAAATGCAACAAATGGGACAAGCCTCATAAGGCCAATAGTTGGACAAAATTTGTTTACTTTAAAAAATTCGACAAGACCTCCAACCAAAACGATCATAAAGGTTGTCCCCACCCTCGGATATGACCCATAGCAGCGTATCAGTGACAGGCTGGTAACAACAATAAACAAGCGATTAACGTTGTGGAACAGTTCTGGTTTGGTTAGGTGTAGGCACAAAAATTACTTGTTTAGGTTTCAGAAAAGATCACAGTTTGGGTTTAGATGTTTACTTCTTTACAGTTAGATGAACCTTCATCATCAAGGTCACAATAATAAACACACATTTAAGGTTGTGGAACAGTCATGGATCAATCGCATGCAGGACTCTGTCGCTCTCTATTCTACGTCACCTGACTTCCCCCTCTGCTCCCGTCATGTACGGTTGTTTGATGCTTGCACAGACAAATGTCAGGGGTTGTTATTTACAGGAGGACAGTCACCTAAAAACACATATCTGGAAGTGTTTTTCTCACTCTTAAATGTTTCTTCAAATTTACTTTAAGAGAAAAAAAAAACTTGTGGCTGTGTGTTATAAAACCAGTGCCCACAGTTTGATGTGTACATGTACCAGTTCTCAGAGGGCCGGCTGTAACAGGTGATCTGATTCCCCAGGACAATGGGTGACCTCATCATGCGACTGACACCAACACCAGTATCTCTGGTTACCGTCGCCGTGGCAACGAACGCTAATGCTGCATGTCCAGATCTGCGTTGATGATGACAGCCTTGTTTGGACAGTTAATCCCACCCTTTTTTTTTTTTTTTTTTTTTTGCTTTCCATCAAACTCTCATTCTCCTCTCTTCGTCTGTTTTCTAACCCCTATCACTGCTTTTTAATTTTTTTCTGTTAGGACTCCCCAGCGATTGTCTTTTCCAGCCACTCTTATTAAAACATGCTTAAAATATGCTTAAAGATTAAAACACTGAGCACATTTTTGCTGCCTGTGCCAGCTATTTTATTGCCAGTACCAGCAGGGTGATGGGGCTAGTTTTTATCATCTCTTCTGATTCCTCCCAGGAGATGTGTGGAAACATTTGCCAGTTTTAACAGGCAGATTAGGAAAAAATTTCAATAGCACAGCCCTTCTGCATTTTGTTTAAAACATATATTTGACATGTCACTGAGATTGATTGATTGACTGATTGATTATTTGGGTGCCTCATCTGGGCTCCAGCCCATGTGGGCTTACAAGACACTTAACCATTCCCCTGATGGCTTCATGACAAATCATATTCTACATTTCCACAAATTCAATTGTTATATTGGATACAGTGTCCTCTGTCTCTGTCACAGCTACTGAGCATCCTCTACAAATCTCTCCAAAACAAAAGCCTCCAAATTAAACAGCCAACTCAACATATCAGCATCAGTCAAGCAAAACAAATCAGGATTCTTCAATTGGATCCTGTCAAATTGATATTTCCTGAAGTCAGTATACAGAGGGCAGTGAAATACAAAACAAAATTTAATCTTCAACAACCCCAAGATCACAAAAAATACACAAACGTTGCTCTTCAGGAATGCCCTTATATCTGCATAGAATGTGCACTGAGGGCAAAACTCTGGCTATCTGTACTAAAAGCTCCCAATAAACTCAAGAGAGCAATGTTTCAGTCTCATTTCCTGACATCTCAGAACATACAGATACACATATCTGCGTATACACTGTAAATATTCATCCTTTTTCAGATTAAAATAGTTTCATTACTCCAACAATTTGGGCGGGTTCTTCTTTGGTGTCTTATTGGGAGCTAAGTGAGAGGGCTGAAATCAGTTTTGTCCCTGTGCATCCAGATGCAGAGGCCCGGAGGTGTAGCGAGGCAGTTAGCCTGACTCCGTCCTCTCATAAAACAAAGATTACATTTCCTACAAAACACATTTGCTGTTGCAGTTTAGTTGTATATAAACATAATTTCTAACAGACAGGGTTGACTTAAGAAGGGCAGGCCTTTCAGCTAAATACTGACATCAACATACATGCTAACATCCTCACAGCCGAAACGGTACAACGCTGACGCTGATGCTACCTTTCGAAGAAAAGTCAGGGAATTGCCACACTTACACAATTAATCCATGGAATTAATCCATCCATGAATGCATCAAATTTTATAGAAATCTCTCAAACAGTTGGTGAGACTAATCACTCTCAAGCAAAAATTTCAACATCATGGTAGTGCTGTAGGAAAAGTCAGGGGATCATCAACGTCATTAGGATTAATCCTCTGGGGACCACAACTATCTGAACCAAATTTGATGGAAATCCACCTGATAGTTGTAAAAATATGAATTTGATAAAATACCATAAGAATTACACAGGTGACATAAAACACACTCCTGTAGCTTTCATCACTTTCAGTCTCTTCCCCTGCTGCACTCTGTCATCTTAGAGAGCGTTTCATGAGATCGTCGTGCTGCTAGAGAGCACTGTGTGGTCTGACCGGGCACAGCTGCTGTTTATGATCTCCTGTTGTTATTCCTGCCCCATTAGGACACCACAGAGCAGCTGAGGGAAACAACAAAGGCACACAAACATGCAGACACACACACACACACACACACACACACACACACACACACACACACACACACACACACACACACTAATTGATTCTAAACCTGGCAACTACACAGCACCTGTTAAATTAGTTGTCTGGAGGAGCAAAGTTTGATATGTTATTTCTTTTTCTTTTTTAAAAAAAAAAGAAACAAATAACAATATAGCCTAAGTAATTACACATTTCCGAACCACAGTTTCATCTAGGGTTATGCCTGGGAGAATATGCAGATGAAAATCTGAAGAGCTGGCATCTGAAACAGAATATATCCAGGCTGGTAAAGACTGTTCATTTTGGCAACAGTTGGCTTGGTCTAAAAAGCTGGGACTTTATTCCCATAATGGACTTTGAACATGAAACCTGCAAATAAAGTGTTAAATATAGACTTAAATCAATGACTGCTCTGAGGGAAAACATTTGATAGGGGTTAAACATCTCAGATTCAAATTACTTCTTTTTCATATGATTCATAGGCTACTAGGAAATATCTCTATTGCTTTCCTATATTTTGTTTACTTGAACAAACCTATAACTAACTAAATAAATTAGAGACTATGTGGAAATAAACATTGTGATATTTAAATAATCAGTGAGCTATGTGGGATACAATAGTATCTGTGAAAACAATTTAAGCCAAATCTTCTTTCCTTTTTTTTTTGCTTGCAGTCAGCTAACAACTCTAGGCAAACTCAAACCAGGAATGTTAACTGTAGTTGAAGGGCTAATGCAAATTAACTTATAATCATGCATAAATTTGAGTATTAGATGCTAAATTAGTAATTCTGTTTGAATATACATAGTTTCATTCAGGTTGGTTTAACATCAGCCAGTTACTGTTCAGTGCTAACATGTGTAACACACTAAATGTAGGGGGTAAAATATAGTTAAAACTACTTTGAAACTGCACTTATCAGTATCTTTATATCAACAATGGAACACATGATCACTTCTGTATGAAATGTGCTACTCATAACAACAAGCCCACAGAGAATTAGCACCTCTCCTGAGATTTTTAGCATATTTTAGCTCATTGTTACTTTTATTATTTTTTTACTATCTCATCAGCAGCAAGGTGTCCATTGCAGTTTTGCACAAAATTGAAGCAATTTAAAAAAAAAAAAAAAAATATATATATATATATATATATATATATATATATATATATTATATATTATTTTTTTTTTAAATTGCTTTGCTGAATACTGCTTTGCAAATAGACTGAAAAACCACCTCATGCAAGCGTATATGTTTTTTGGCAACATTTGAGAGTTTTTTCTAAATTAGCGTATTTCCGTCAATCATTTTTTAAGTTCGAAATTTCAAATTGTGCAATAAGCAGGTTAAGGGAAATGCACCTAGTGTTGTTTCCAGATGTAGCAGATGGCTGTGAGAAAGAAAAAAAAACCCTTAATATTTTATCTGCCTTGCACCAATCAGCAGATAAACACTGGTGACATTTGGTGGCTAAAGAGACACATATGTCCCTCGAGTTGGTTGAGACCAAAACAGAGCTAAAACGAGGGTTAATACAAGTAGTTGCTAAATTATACTACTTAGCAAAATGGAATTATTTTCACTTTTTGATGATAAAAGAGGGCACCGTCCTCAATAAGAAATACGGTAAAAGAACCCTGGTGCAATGATTTACAATATACCTTTAACAAATCAAAAAGTCTGTGTGTTATTCTATCAATCGACCTCTTTCTCTCTCTCTCTCTCTCTCTCTCTCTCTCAGCTACCACCGAACACTGTGCAATGTGACTCAGAGAGGTTTTTGTTCACAGCAGCATCCTTTTGCGACACCTATGACCTTCCCTCCTCTCCCCTTGACTTGCCTCCTCCTCTTCTTCTCTGTCCCTCTTGGACTCTGACTGTCTGCCCACCTCCCCCTATCTCTCTGGATGGAGTCAGACAAGAGCAAAGAGATACAGTGCCAGATAAACGGATAGAGAAACGGGCAGAAGGGCATTCTGCCACTGAGACATAAAATGAGAAAGTTCAAGATACATCCATTTTGTCCAAAGAAAACATTATCTGAAGCTATTTCAAACTCCTTTAAACTTCATGTAGTGGCAGACAAACAGACAGAAAGACTTGAGCAAATTTTGCAGGAGAGTATCTAAAAATCAGCTCCACACTCTTTACAAACGATTTAGAAATGTCTGACAATTTTCACTAAAATGCTGGGATTAAACTGTTAAACATTTTTGTCTTTTAAGATGGTCACTATGTCAGATTGAGACATAGTGACCACCCCACCATGATACTCTGCATATGGATGCAGCAGGTCTTCTTGCACTCATTCTGATCACCATTATGGCACAACTGGAAATCATCACCAACAGCGTCACCTCATAAACAGCCTTAGATTACCCGACACATCAAGACATCTACGTCAGAATGTTTTGTTTTGATTATAGTGTGTGCGATTATATCATGGCCTTGCTGCTGCAATCTGCTCACAGCACTGTTACACAGTAGGTGACCCTGCTTTCAGTGTAGACATGCAACAGCAATATCATTGTCTGAAAAATGACTCTAAAGCCCCCTTGAATTTTGAATTGTTAGTGTCAGTGTGTTCTGATCTTATACTCCTACAGGGTTAAGATTTGGTTATGGAGATACAGCTACAATTATGGGTTTTTGTCTTTCTATTAAAATTATCATCATGATTCCAAATATGTTTTTTTTCTGATCAACACGAAGGCCTCATAAAGAACATTCCCACGATAAGGTTTAATTTCAGACTAAACAACACATACTGCACCCTTTCCTCATTGTCAGACGAAAAGCAAAAAATGCCAATCACACAAAGAGGACACACTGAATCCCACTTATTGTACTGTTTTTATCAGCGCAATCACACACTGACACACACAAACACACAGTGAGAGAATTGTTGTGTGGAGTCAGTTCACCAGGCCTCAAGCAGCAGCACATGGTGAGCCCATGTGACCTCATCCATGTGACCCTCTCTCTCTCTCTCTCTCTCTCTGTGTGTATGTGTCTGTCTCTGGGGTGCATCTGCTTTGCTACAGGCTGCAGGATACACAACATCCAAACATCTGATACACACATATGCCATAAACATATAGTGTGCAGTGTCTGTAAACGCCCCACACATAAAGAAGTACTGTAAAAAAAAAAAAAAAAAAAAAAAGGCTCATGTGGCTCACGAACACACAGAAAAACACTCAGATTAAACTTTGACCTCAGCTGTACACACACATCCACTCTACTCAGAAACATTCATGTGACACTGATCACATGACCAACTTTCACTTCTCTGTGAAGCTCTGGAGTCAAAGTCATCACCGTGCATCATAAACACACACCCCCTCCGCTCTCACGCTGTGTTACAATGCGAGGCCGACTTAGTTAACTCAAGAATGACAGCGTCGTCTTGGAAACAAACCAAACGACCGACTGCAAACACAAGTTGTGAAGCTAATTATTACCTTCCTAAACAAGCCAAAAGTCATAATGTTTTATCTCTGCTCTCTAACATCCAGGTGCGATGAGGAATTTCACAGCTGTGTTATAAAAGTGCAGGGACAGAGGCGTCGTGCAAATTCCAGTCATGACAATTTCACTCAAACATACGGTAAAACAATTATCACCTGCGTGGTGACATTGTGAGATGCTATGTTTAGTGCTGCCAGCTAATTTGTGACAGGAGCTAGGGGTATCATGAGGAGGAGCGACGGATCGCCAAGGTGCAACGATTTGAATCAACATGACTAAATACTACAAATGAAGAGGATGAAAAGGAACAAAAAGTCCCGGTTTATTTTTATCTTTGGGAAATGTAGGACATCAAACATCTGAGGTGTGTTAGACTAAATAAGATCTTGGATGATGTCAAGGAACACATTTTTATGATGATTCCAATTTGGCACATCCTGTATTTTGCATAGAGATCTATAGAGTCTCTGTTCCTCGGTAAGTTAACGCAATCTCTCATTTAGCATTTCTGTCAAAAAGTGAAATGTGTTCCTGGGATTTATTTTCAATATGCGGCATCCAAAGTTAAACCATGATTACTTTATGAGCACAGAAAGAAAGAAAAAAAAAAAAACCTATCACAACGTGGTTTCATGCATCCATAAAATGAATCAACAATCTCTTCTAATGTCATTTTCTCCATTTCCCGTTGCTGTCTAAAAACTTCTGACGCGTCTTGAGCTGTGGCCCGTCTGCTCGCCGAGAGATTCCCCCAACACTCACTCTTCATTAAGGCGGTGCTGTGCTAACTCTTTCGTTGCTTTTGCTGCCACCGAGATCAGCGCTATACACACCAAATATCAACGCTCTACATATTCTATTTAATGTGAGCTGGCTGACTGAGCTGTTGGCTTTTGGTGTCAGTATCCCAGGATGTGCATCTTCCCATACCCCATCATTTTATACTGATAATCAGTCATAATTTTTAACACAATGCATGCTGGGTATAGGTTTTACAGTGAGGAAAAAGAGGTTGTACTCTACCTCACACCTGCAGTGCTGTGTGCTTGATTAAAAAAATAAATGAAAAGAACAACCTGTTATTGAAATGATCTCCAAGCTAAACTGCACAGTTTCTGCTAATTACTTGCAATCTTTATGATGTATGGGGAAAATCCTGAAGTCAGGAGACAGCACACAGTTACACTGCATAGGATCAAGCTGACCACATGACAGGATGTGTGGCTGCTGGATGGTGTGTGTGTGTATGTGTGTGTGTGTGTGTGTGTGTGTGTGTGTGTGTGTGTGTGTGTGTGTGTGTGTGTGTGTGTGTGTGAGAGATAGTATGGATGACACTGCCCTTGTGAGCATCCTCTGAGCACTCGCAGAGGTTGTGAAGAATGAAAGAAAAGATCACTGCTTATCTCTGGACCTCAGGGTCTCCTCATACCCCTAACCTTTTCTCCCTCCGCTCCTCTGCTCGTTCCTCTATCCATCCTTCTCCCATCATTGTGTTATATAGCTTATTTGGATAAGTGAAGGGAAATTTACCTACGGGGCCTGTCCACAGAAGAACCGTCTTATATAGTTGCAGTAGGAGCAGGTAAAGGCTGATGCGTGCTCTGTATGGATAATACAATTTGCTGCATATGTATGTGGATTAGCAGCTTAGCAGAGGGGAGGAGGTATAAGGTGTAGGAGGAGAGGAAAGGAGAGGAGAGGAGAGGAGAGGAGAGGAGAGGAGAGGAGAGGAGACTAAATGAAGGAAGACAAGATGGCATTATAGAAAAGGAGAGGTCAGGAAACTGCAGCTATACAGCTCCAGCCATGTGTCCTAGCCAGCAAGACCTAATTGATTGAGACAGCTAACTTCCAGTAATTCAGCTGATGAAGCTTTTCACTCTCAGGACTGCTGGCTGGACACAAACAAACTCAGTAGCAGGGCAGCAGAGGAGTGGAGACGAAGATAGAGCAGCAGAGAGAGGGGGATTCACAGTGTTTTGTTAACATGTCGACCCACAATCAACCTCCCCTACACACACACACACATGCACACACACGCACACACCGCCACCACCACGACAACTGAGTGGAGACAAAGTGCTGATAGTGCTGTTCCCATTCCAGGGTGGGTGAAGGCACATGCATGGCTCGCTGGAGCTGTGAAGATAATGTGGCATGCTAGGCAGTAGACAGTCCTACTGGTGGTGCAGAGGAATGTTGTCTGACCCTGTTTGGACGGCGTTGTTTAAGACTAGCCACAGCCTGAGCTCTTTCAACTTGATTCACATTGTCTAATCTAGTGTTTAGCTAATGCAAATCCAGCCTAACATGTCGGACAATCACGTCAAATCAGTCCAATGCAGCCCCAACCCGACCAAATTCAAGCATCGACAGCAGCGTGCAGGCAGATTATAGACTAGTGCTTTCCAATGAATGCAACCCTGCACTTGTCAACCCTCCCCTCCTCCCCTCAAGGCTCTCCCAATCCCTGCCTCATTCTCAGCCATGCTGCTGCATGTGCATGTGTGCCATAAATAGCATCAGAGAGGCTGCAGAGGGAGATCTGCAGATGAGAGATGCACTACCCTAAGATTACACCTGCTACTGCAGCCTCCCATTCAGCCACAATCTGCTCTGATGTTCTGGATTATGCAGATGGAAAGGAAAGGATAAGAAGGACAGGAGAGGACAGAGAGGAGAGGAAAGGAAAGGAAAGGAAAGGAAAGGAAAGGAAAGGAAAGGAAAGGAAAGGAAAGGAAAGGAAAGGAAAGGAAAGGAAAGGAAAGGAAAGGAAAGGAAAGGAGGGTAGTGGAGAGGACCAAATAGGATTAGAAATGCTCCATCATATCTGGGACTGGCTTTCTATTGAGGTTTCTCAAGCTTCTCAGTAGATATTACACTGATATTTCATCATTGCACACTACAGTAGATTAGATTTCTGTCCTTAAATCCCTTTTCATACTTGAGCATGAAATGTCTCTGGTATTAGTTGGAAAGCAATAATCTGCCTCCGTGTGAAAGCTGCATTGGACAGATTTATGAAACAAGTGAAACAAAGTGAGAGGGAGAGAGGAGAAAGAGAGGGGACACGATACAGGGATTGTTGAAGAAAGGTGTGTGTGGCTTAATCGTTTTTGTTCTTACACTCTCGATGCCGGTCTGTGTGAGTGAGTGAGGGGGTGAACATTGCACACCATTAAGCAAGAGTAGTTTAATTTGAAATGTCATGCAGGTTCTCTATTTTTTATTATATTAAGATACAAAACTCTGTTGAAAATCAAATTAAAAATTCCTGCGAGTTTGCACGTTTGTATTTTTTCAGCTCAGTGCCTGCAGCTATTTTTAAAGAAGCAAAATGGCGTGACAGTCTAACAGTAATAACATCGGGTGCCTAATAAGTTGAAAGTCAAAGCATTTGTATAGAGTTGACAAGTTAAGAGGTTGGATTCAATACGGCAGACGTCATTCTAGATGTAAAATATGTTATTATTTAATATAATAATTATAAACACAACTGACAAAGGAGTCTCAGGGCCAAATCTGTCACTAAAGCCCCATTGATCTCAAGTAATGAAACAGTGGAAGAGATCACCACAAGGCCAGTGTGTCACAGTAATTACAATGAAGAATAGCTCAATTAAACGGTGGGCGAGAGGGAGCACTTTGGAAACAGAGTGGAAGATACATTTTCATCCAGGAATATTGGTTTTCTTATTAAAAAGTTCCAGACTTGCACTCTAGATTTCAGAAACTTCTTTTCACAGGCAACCTGTGCAGTGTGTAATGTTTCAAAATTAAAATGTAACGGGATAATGAGATCATTGATGGAAAAGGAAGGGGAGTTCATTTATTCTTCATGACATGAAACAGCACCAATGAGAGGCAAGAAACGGTTGAAAGCTGTTTCTTATGTGATAGACTAAAAATCTATGACGACTATATAATGACTACATCTAATCCATGTGGTGTATTTTGGAATAGAAATCACTTGAAAATGAAAATGAAATAATCAATAACCTGGTGGCGGGTTAATCATAGGCCCACGGGGTCCAGAGGCTGTAAAAAGTAAAAGATTATTTTAACTTTGCAGTAAATGAAAATTAAAATCATACGAGGAGACAGGCAGACTTCCGTGAGTCATCACTTTTAAAATAACAAACAGAACGTAAGACAAGGCCAAATATGATACAGAGATGATAAATGTGGCAAAGGGGAACATCACGTCAGCGAAAGCACATCAGAAATAAATGGACAGATAGCAGTCCAGCTGAACGCCTGGAAAATTAACTCTATTGACTGAACGCTGGCAATAGTGTAGCTTATGTCCAAATCTCCAAAGCCAGAGCACAAATATGCATAGCCTGAGATACAGAGTGCATAATATGGACCACTGAGCGAGGGGGAAAATACGCGCTATACGGTCTGATGTGGTCTTTCATCCATTTTCCTACATTCAATGTATTTGAAGTAGACCAAATAATGCTGTCTACCCACAATGCTTTGTTGCGACAAGATGGTGGATCAGTCACAGTACGGCAGCCATCCCGAGAGCTTTATTTGCTCCAGAGATTGGCCTGCATGGTTGCAGGGGGAATGTGAGGCCGTATTAGACGAGCAACAGATATTATTATCATGCAAATACTGTTTCCTCACTCCCTCATTTGCATATTCAGAGTATCCCATGTGTACACCTTCAATGCCAGTTCGATTCCATTCATCACTGCCTGTTTATTATTAAAACTCAACAGAGTGAAGTTAAGGTAAGCTAAGCACAGCCTACCTGAGCCCCTTGTGTGGTTGTAGTCATGTTGATTACTATGTCGCCAACAAAAGAAACGTGGTGCCACGTGAGGCAGTCTTTGTAATTTGCAGTCCTTTTCAAGTGCTGTGCAGCGCTAATCATTAGAGGTAGCACCAGGTGTGTTTGGACTAAGCTGGGTAATTTGGAAATTAGTGCAACATATCAAAAACTGTACAGTTATATGACAGGCAGACATGGAAATAGGCATCGGGCATATGGTCTCACAGGGACTAAAACTCCTGACTGAAAGAGGCACTCGTATCCTTTTAATGCCCTCATTGAAATTTCACTTATATAAACATCAAAGCAACTTGTACATGAATTCAGAAACTGACGGATTTTACCATGAATCAGGAGTCTGTGGAGAAATGTTTGAAAATCATGATTTTGATCATGATTCTGTTGCATTGCTGTGACAGTTAATTTGAGCAAACTGAAAGTGACTAAACGAGTGAAAATGAATTGATTTCACCCCGTCACAAAATTCATCTTTTGGCTTTGAAACTGGCCCAAAAAAAGTGACATGCAACTATAGTAATTAACCCCAGAGATGACAGTTTTCAGAAGCCAGATCATTACTCAGACTCACGAATGCAAACACACGGCGCACTTAAAGGACGCCTGTCACAATGCTTTTGACGTGATGCATTGCAGTAGGAATAGATACTCTCGATATGACGGCTTCACAGAATAGCGACATGTCAGACAGACACTATATGACAGTGGAGGGAGACACATAAGTGGGCACAGTGGGAGTTTGTCACTCGCTCCAAGGCAGAGAATGAAGGAAAAAGGGATCCCGAGACTCAAGGAGACAGAAAAAAAAAAAAAAAAAAACAGGGAGGCAGAAAGGCATGCGACATATTGGTCTCCACTCATTACGTTCTCACCACGAGCACCCAATCTGGGACTAGTTGGCATGAATACAGCCTGATCCCACCCTGAATGTGTGTGTGTTTTAATGTGTGTATGTGTGTGTGTGTGTGTGTGTGTGTAGGCTAAATGACTTTGTCCTAGTAAAACCAGGCCATGGCAGTATCTCCTTTGGGAAAATAGGAAAAAAAGCTTTGGTCTGGATTCATATTAAACCAAGGATTACGCTAATATAAAGCCACAGGGTTGGGCAGAGGTAGGGTATGTTTGTGTCCATACGGTATTTCCGTCTCTCTGTGTGCGGCCATGAATCTGCCACACACGTGCACGGGTGATTGCTCATATGAGATATGTGCAGGCGTACCGCATCCACAGCACGGTATGTGCCTCTGCTTGCTCATGGGTGCGTGATCAGGCCATGTCCAGCGAGGGAGGCTGCCATTTGTTTGTGCTTGGCCCGCAGAGGATGATTGGCTGCCAAGGACTGGCTCAGCAGAGTGGGGGGGGGGGCATGGAGGAGTAGAGGAGAGGATCGAAAGGAGGATAAGAGTGATGAGAAAACATTTCTTTTATGTGGCTTTCTTTTAGGTAAACAGCAGGTAAAGGGTCAGATCACCTACATTACAAAAATAGAAAAGATATCCTCATTTATCTGTCATGGTACCAGGCCACAATGATAATTTGGGTTTATCTAGAAAAAATAGTCGCAATGACAAAATTGTTCACAGTGATTGTAATTTTTTATTTCTTTAAGAGCCACAGGGAAAGATCCTATTATATTGGGGTGGAGGCAGAAATCTCTGAGAGTGATATTTCAAACCAAACAACCTGCTGGACATTAAGCATAGGTAAGTGAGAAAATTGTTTTGTTATTTGGATGAACTGACTCTTTTACTGGATAATAATGTGATTTATTTGAAAATATATTTTCATATCTATTGTCATGTGCACAGAGACAATAATAGACACAGGACAATGACATTTCTTTAGTTTAAAGTCCTTGGTAGTTTCTAGAACGATACTTGAAAAGAAAAAAACTGAAAAGAAATAGGAATTCAAACAGAGAAGAAATTGGTTATATTATATTGGTATAATAATAAAGACGACAGGTAAGAGAATGAATAAGAGGAGAAAAGACATTTAGAGAAGAACTGGAATTAATAGAAGGAGAGAAGGAAAGAAGGAAGGACAGAGGGAAGGACAAGGGAAGGAAGGAAGGAAGTAGGATGAAAGCAAAAACACAAAGGCACACATATAGTACATGGACACACACACACACACACACACACACAATGTTATAGACTTTGATCACTTATTCATTCAGACCTGAGGAGTGAGCCAGGAGGATCAGGTTGCCTAATGACTAAAACACACACACACACACACACACACACACACACACACACACACACACACACACACACACACACACACACACACACACACACACACACACACACACACACACATACCCACAGGCAGAGAATCCCACTGGCCAGGGCTCGCCAGCTCAATTGAATTACTGTTATCGTACACCCAGGATTGAGACTGGGACCCTGTCTGTCCACCAACCACACCCTCTCTGTTTGCCCTGCATTGGAGGACACACACACACACACACACACTCACACAGGATCAAATACCAGCACTGTATCCACTCCACACACACTCACACAGGCTCCATCCACATCACTACTGCAATGTCCCACCACAGGCATGGTCCCATTATAGCCATCATTTACAGTCCGTATTGATTACCCTCTAGCTGTGGCTCTCTGTTTTAGGCACGCACACACATGCACACACACACACACACACACACACACACACACACACACACACACAAATGTAAAAGGACATTTAATTCCATACACATGTTTGATAATAGGTGCACATGCATACACACACACATACTCGCATGTACATATACACACATAGAGTGCATACTCACACACACACATTCCCATAATGTTAGATCTCAGCCTATTGATTTCTGCTGGGAATGGAAATCACTCCTCTACATTACACCACTCCATCCGCGACCCCCCCCCCCCCCCCCCCCCCCCCCCCCCTTCAGTTCTTTTTGTCTTCATTCTGACATATGTCATTACATTGTTCAAACTAAATGGGACAGAGAAGACAAATGGATGAGGGATGACGAAGATCACTGATGACGACTGAGGATTAATGCAAATCCTGCTTCACAGAAACCGACCAAAACTCCAGTGAATGGTGAATTAATGCACAGAGGCTACAAGCGATCTGAAATGCTGTAGGTCTGGTGTTGCATAGAAATGCTGGTGTCGCTACGGGTGCCAAGAAATGAAAGACTGCCCTGAAAAAAAGTCAAATGAAGATGGTAGATAAGGGAACCTATTCCTGTATTTATGGAGAAATTGTGGGATTGCATTGTGGTGATATGTGTAACATTTCCATAATTTCCATATATCTCCTGCCTGCCAGAGATGAGAGAGCCTTGGCTGAGGACCAACTGTGCCATGTAAATGATGGCTGGTGGCCTGCTTACTGTGGTGTGTGATGGAGGCAGCAGAGAGAAGGAAAAGAGAGAAGGAGAAGGAGGGAGAAAGAAAGAAAGAAAGAGAGAGAGAGAGAGGGAGAGAGAGAGAGAGAGACAGAGGGAGGAAGAGGAAGAGGGGGTGATACAGAGCTGATGTTGCTGCCATGGTAACCGGCGTCAACTTGGAGAGGTAGCAGAACAGAACCGCTCTGGGGAAAGACCCAGTACACGCATGCACGCACAAGCACACGCACACGCACAGACACACACACACACACACAAAAAAACTCATCTAACAAGAACCTACTCATTCATGTTTAATCGACACAGCCCTATTTTTGGAAGTGAAGTCTTGGCTGAACATGAGAATTTTGCTGGGATCCACCTACAGTAGGTTCGGTGCAGTCTGAATGATGCCCCGCTGGCCATTGATGTTTAATTGATATGTCGGAGCCAGGGCAATGTCTTAAAGATTCCCCTCTCTCCACACCTCGCCTCCACCAACTGCTCTTTAGTGAGCTAGAAGTCAGAAACCCCTATATGAACCATACTACGTACTGCTTCAGTTTCATATACTTGCATGACTCATATCAACATTAAAATTTGCATTCAGGATATATAGATTTAAAATATACCAAACATGCTTGAGTTGGACTGTAGATCTCAGTGCAGTGCATGCCCTTGAAAAACCCTCTATATGCGTACAGTATACCATACTGTATGTGTTCTTGCCATCTGAATATGCATTTTGCATATCCCCTGCTGAGGCTATGAAATGGAGTTCCCCTCCCCCCACATCTCACCCAGAGTGTAATGTGAATCTGTGCTGCACATGCGTGAAAGATTCCCCCAATTCTGTAATGTTATCTTTCATTTTATGGGCATATAATTAGACGTTTGATTAGCTGTGCCTTCTATTAACTAAGTCTCACATCTCTCTCTCTTTCCCTTCCTCTCTTTCTGGGCTGATCATAATGTCTCTGAGACAAAGATGAGTGTTTTTATTCAGTGTTCATGCACAATATCTGCCCATCAAAACTGCCTGGAGCTCACTCTGAAATCTTGAGGTTTCTTTTTTTTGTTGGACCCACAGTCCAAAATTCATAAATATCTCATTTATAATGACAGAGACAGTTACAAATCTTCACTTTTAAGAAGCTGCAACCAGTGAATATATGTCATTTTCCCTTGATAAAAGACTTGATGAACTGATTATCAGAATTGTTGTTCATACATTTAACACAATAAATTCATTGATCAATTAATGCCTTCGCAACTAAAGCTTTCAACAGCTTTTGTTCTGATTTTGTGATTCCAGGTGCGGGCCATCTACCTTGACTAAGGTAGATGTCATAAATGCACATCCAAGCCCAGAGTTTGGTATGTTGCAATTATTTCAAAGCACTGTAACAGAGAGGCAGATTCACTGCAGATGCCAGTTTGCTATTTATAGCACAACATGTGCCAGAGAAATGTGCCAACAGATGCAACTGGGTGTAACAAGGACATATAGCGAATATGGAAGGTGAAGACAGTGATGCTTTAGAGCAGGCCTGAAATATATGGCTGTTATCCAGCCTTACAGATACACATGAGGAGACAGGGCTTGGTGGGATTAACACAAGACAGGAGTACAGTCTACAGCCATGCTAGCAGCTCTGTAAGGCTGTAGAGTTTGGTGCAGTGATTATTTAAACGTCAGCTGATGTGTAGGCATCAAGGCATTTCATTCAAAACCACAAACGTGAACCTCATGGCAGCACTAGACAAAACATCAGGGCATCACCAGAGACTTTTTCTATTTTAAATTCAATTCAGTTTTATTTGAATAGCACCAAATCACAACATAGGCCTACATGATCTTAAAGCACTTTACAGGGTTAAATTTCCAGAGACCAAAGCAGATGTCTGTACAAAATTTCATGTGAATCCATACAACAGCTGATGAGATATTTCAGTTGAAACCAAAGTGGTGGACCGGCCATCAGAACCAACACTGCCATCCTTACAACCATGTACACACACTCTCAGGGTACAATCTGCAAGCACACGGATTCACGTCGGAAAACATGCTTTTTACATCGTCAGCAAATCTGGGTTGTAATTTTGCCAGCTTGACAGCAGGACGGCCGTGTTGACTTTTACTTATCTTGCTTTGTGCAGTGTCAACAGATCTTAAAACAGCAAGACTAAGCTTGGACTGGCAACAGGAAGTAAGTGATAACGACGACTGACCGTGCATTTGTTGCCTTAGGTGTCACGTCATTCGTTGGTTTTTAGGGAGTGAAGACGGATCACCTTTGTGCTTTACCTTGAAATGGCAAGAGTGAGCTTTTTTTTTTTTATTTTAATTTTTTTTATCTCAGGCTACAGTACACATGTGGTTTCATAAGTGGGAGTCACTTTACTCGTTAATATGATTCCTGGATTCCTGGCAACGTCTCTGGCTAGTAATGTGTTGGTCCTACCGCCACAGACGCAGCTATCATCTGAAATGCAATAATAGAAGGTCAGCATCTGTTGACCGTATATGCTTTGAGGAAAGGAGAGCGTGTGATAGGAGTCCACACACCTCTACAGCAATATTGATTCCATTAAGGCATTTTAAAGGCACATATACAGAGTTGTACAGTGGTGGCCATCATTTCTGTTCTATGTAAACCTTATAACTCCACTTTAGCTGAGAGATAATATGGAAAATGAAAAAAAAAACTCCCTAGGATTTGGGAATCTCTTTCAGAGTCTGTTTTTTAATATCAGAAATGTTTTGTCATCAAGAAAAAAAAATATGAATCTGTTTTTCATTTCATAAAAAATTACATTTTGGAGATAAGAGCTTTCACCTGTCAGTGATTATATGTAATATGATACAACTACGACTTGCAGCCGGATGTTGTGCTAATGCACAGATCATATAGTTTACTGCACAGGCTACTGCATATCCTATATCCATTATTACTCTCTCACAAGAGTAGCTTATATGTTTTCTAATACTTAAACATGGACTATACAGTAACAGGGAAGCTTTGAATGCAACTTTGATTGCAACATTTGTGGTATGACCTATATTTCTTTACCCATATTTTTTCTGAATGTCTCTGCAAATCTGCTCTTCTCTCCCTGCCACCTTTCATCTCTGCTTTATTCCCCTCTTGCACCAATTCTTCTCCCTTTTGAATATATGCAGAATATGTTTGCAATTTGCAAAGACTGTGAAGTGGATAATAAATGGAAGAGATGCTCCAGTTAACAAAGAAATGGCTTCAGCATAAGGAGAGAAGATCAGTTGGAGAAGGAGAAGGAGGATGGGAAGTGAAAGGTGTTTTAGTAGAGGAGAGGAGAGGAGAGGAGAGGAGAGGAGTGTGGAAAAGAAAAAAATGAGGGGGAGGCAGGGGGAGGTCAACAGAAGGAGAGGCAGATGCTCATGCCTCGGATGCCTGTGTGCGAATAATTATCCTGATGAGATTCACCGAGAGCGGCACGAAATTTCTGTGTTGTGGGGAATAACTCACGACACAGAAAAAGGAGACACAAAGGGTGATTAAGTTTTTTATAAATATACAGTAGTACAGCGTGCCTATACGGTGTGTGGGTTCAGCATGCCGCTACCTACTGTTTCTCCTTCATCTGTCTCGTGTTTGCTCCCTCCTCGTCATACATGGCGTGAGAAAGTGGAGCCACCCTCTCATCTTTTAAAGATGCATGAGGCAGCAGCCACAGAGAGTCAGGGGCAGACTGTATAGGAACTAAAGAAAGAAGGGCTGCTGAGTAGCATTGGTCTTCTACTGTGTAAATCACATACTGCTGCTTATAAACTCCCAACCGTTCAGTCTCTGTCTGATGAAAAAGGTGTGGAGGAACAATGAAAATCAGAGCATAATCGATTTTGGCTCTGACCCTCCTCCTAGATTAGATTTGGATGCCAGCTTGGTATGTGTCAGTGCTCTTTTCCTGCTATACCTGATATAAGGACCACTGTGTGTATCCTAATATTAGTTGCCGTCTCCTTTTTGAGATTCTGCCTGGCACAGTTGGATGGCAGCACATCAAAAAAACAGAATCAACACCAGTCGCTTTCTTTCGTGCTCTGGTGAAAGAGCTTGATCTCTCTGTCTCTACAATCCACCGCCTTTTCCTGAGATTAAAAGACAACACAGGTGTTGTGTTTGAGTTTGCACGCAACCACCTGTCTAGCTCTTTATTCACAGACACAGACACACACACACAGATGATCCACATATACATCGTGCTGAAATTCAAATGCTTAAACCAGTGTTTTTCTTGTGATAGTCTTTATCACACATGTTGCTGACTTATGTGTACTTGTCTTATGTCCTATGTGATGTGATCTAAATCTTTTTTACCCAATGGATGGAGCACTTTCGTGAGCAAAATAAATTATCTGCCACTAGTGAGACATCTCTCATGGACACAAAGTTCCTCCACCAATCTTTACATACATACATACCAATTAGTAAAGTGTGACGATACACTTTTGAAGAGAGAGTGAGATTATAAAATACTAAGTATGTACTAAGTGGTTGCACAAGAAGCATGGACAGTTCCCATAGGAATGTGTTTTAACAAGACTGTCACGTCAGCAGCTATGCCCATGACTCAGTACTTATCGGTACAGCAGAGCTTTGAGCTAAATGCTAAAGCTAGCGCAATACTATGCATCCATCCATCCGACCATTATCCTTATTGATTATCCTTAAGTTGCCAGTCCCAGCAGACATTGGTTGAGGGCGGGGTACACCCTGGACAGGATCGGCAGTCTATGACAGGGCTGACATATAGAGACAAACAACCATTCACACACCTATGGGCAATTTAGAGTCACCAAATAACCTAACCTTTATGTCTTTGGACTGTGGGAGGAAGCTGGAGCACCCTGAGAGAACCCACACAGACACAGGGAGAACATGCAAACTCCACAGAGAAAGACTGCAGCTAGCTGGCAGGTTCGGACCGAGGACCATCACCACTTCACCACCGTGCCGCCCATGCCAACATGGACACAATGACAATTCTAACATGCCAATGTGTAGCAGGTAAAATGTTCATTCAACATTTAACATTTGCTAACTAGCACTAAGTTACCTGGGCCCTGCTCCTTTAATGAAGCTTAACTAATTCAGGCTAACATGCTGTCAACAGGCTAAAATAACCCTGTTTAGTCTCACCCAGCTAATTTAGTTCTTTGGAAGCAGTTGTTAATCCTGGATGAAGTAACTGTCTATCTTAAGTAACTGTGTGCTCTTATTTTGAAGTAAAAGCAAAACAAGTAGAGGGTTGAAAGCAAGATCAGAACTCATATGAAAGGCTTAGCGCAGTTACAGTAGACGTGTTGGGATGCCTCCCAAATCAAGTTATGCGTTCCTGCATTTTACTGCTGTGAGTTTACTGTAGGTTACACATTTGCACAGTTTGAGTACTGTTAAACTTTGGATATTATCAGTGAATGTGGTCAGAATTAACACAGGTGATGTGGGTGCATGACTGGACATGCAAGAGACTTTTACTTGATAATCATATACATGCTATGAAAATTAAACCTCACTAAAATCTCTCTAACAGCAGCTTTAATTCAATTGTCAACAAAGTGAGTTCTGCAGTTAATCATGTAATAAGTTTCAAATGACCTTATGACCTGACTTTAGGTTTTTTTGCTCTTAGCATCTCATTTGGATTGGTTGCTTTTTTAGAATAAAGACTTTTATTTTGTTGTATATTTTATCTCTATTGTATATTTCACTCATGAATATCTGTATAATATTTTTACTGATCCACATATTTCAAATACATTTCCAATATAGTTTAGAAATATGATATGATATTAGCCAGTACAGCTGCTAATACTTCTAATATAATGAAGTAGAAAAAGAAGAATCTGAGGATATTTTAAGGAGAAAATTATATCTTTTGGTTTAGGATATTTTGGGAAAGCAGTGCTGGATCCCAAACACCTCTCTTTCTCCCTCTCCTCTGTCTGATGCTGCTGATTTGTAGGTCATGTGTGAGCATTAGAAATAAACTGAGAGAGTGTGTGAGCAAAGGACTTTTACCCTCTAGTGGTGAGCCTGGGGAAAACCCTGTCAAATCTATTTAGGAAAAAAATATGAATGTCCAATTATCCCTGCTCAGTTGTGCATGGAGGCAGTGACCCAGTTGGAAATCAGTTTCACATTTCCAAATTTCATATTTTATTCACCAGCAAGTCTGTAATAGTTAAGTGTGAATAAGAGGGATATGCTGTGTAACTATGTTGAAGTTTTCTTTTTCTTTTTTTTTTTTTTTGGATGGCACAATCACCCAGACTGATGTCATTCTTGCACCAAACAGCTCCCAGCAGAATAAAACGAGCAGACTGAATCAGACACAGCTGCTCGTGTCAAGTTACACAGATGTTAGTGAGCTGGAAATTTTTTACTTCCTGTGTAAAGTAGTACATTACAGAGCTCTAAAAGGCTTTTTTTAAAATCATGCTTTTAAAATGTTCACTCTCCACAAAGGTTAAGCTTGATTTTCAAAAATTCATGACCTCTCTGTACAGGTGCTCCTGCCATAAATGATTAAACATATATATTTGAAGTAAACTGGAAAAAGAAAATTCGTACTGTCTTACTCATGTTTCAGTATTAATGAACTTCATACATACATTATATGTATACACATACAATGATATATAAACGACTATGAGTACAAAGGACTAGTATTCATAATGTAATAAATCCTGATATTTTTTACCATCCATCCTCATACTGTCTGTATATATATATATATATATATATATATATATATATGTATATACACACTGAAACACTCAATACTGAGCATAGTGTAGCAGCTACACATAGTGGACATCAGTAAGAAAAAGCACAGAGGGAAAATCCAATTGGTTGAAATTCAAGTTTTCGTTTCCAGTGTTAATTAACATAAATTAATACATCACAGTGTTATCCCCGAAAGTGCATAGTAGTGTTTTTTCACACATAGACACACACATGCAAGCACACCAACACAATCACACTCTCCACACACGCACACAATAACATATGTTTAGAAAAATTGTCAACGGGCTCAGTATTTCACGGTTTTGCTTGTCCTTATTCCAACACAAAAGCTGTGACAATGTATTTGGGGAACAGTGTCCCTGAGCAGAAAAAAAACATATTGAACTGAGCTCTGTGGTTTTCTGTATGCCACCACTGTTTCATTATTTTCCATTAAAAAATAAACAGGGAAATCTCTCAGCCTGTGAGCGAGTATGTGGGTGTGAAAGCAAAAAAAAAAGAAAAGAAAAGGAAGACATAGCCAGGGAGAGAAAGGGGAATAGAAAGAGACAAAGAGAGGGGAGCCAGGGAGGGGATAGGTGGTATTTAAAATGAAGATGACACGTGGGATAGTTTCCATTGCGCCTCAGCAGGCTCTCTTGAGATGGGAGTGACTTAACATTTCACAGTCTCATGTGAGACACAGACACACTAAGACATATGCACAACCGTGCGCACACACACACACACACACACACACACACACACTCATAAGACAGCCTCATTTGGCTCAGGAAACAAGGATCTGAAGGCTTTCTTTTGAGGTGAGGGGAAGTGAAATAGAGTTCAGTCTTGAGTTTCACAATGACCAAGGGAACAGAGAGAGAGCGAGAGAGAGAGAGGTTTAATTTCAAAAACTGCATGCTCATATCATCATGGGAGTTTTCCATTATTTGCTTTTGGTGTCTATATTGGTATGAATGAGTGTGTGTATGTATGTGTGCAGTTTTAAAATTCATAGAAATCATCAAACTATTATGTACCTATTTGCTTATTTACTGCATCTATACATAAAACATGACAGATCTGCCCTTTCATTTCCTCACATTTCCCAGATTCAATCTAAATTCCATCAAAATGTTGACATCACCATGCAAACGGAGATCTGAAACTATGATATTTATTACATTTTTACACATACATCCATCCTTCAATGACCCATTATAACTATCTTGAATGTGGAACATGTAAAGCGACACTATTAAAATAACAGAGGGTATGTAGGCTCTTATCGTTGCACAGCACTTACGCAGCATTACAAGGATATCTTTGTGTACTTTTGGTTTGGGGTTGCTTTTCATGGTTGAAGTTTGGCCTATTAATCTCAGTTGAGAGAAATCTTAATGCTGCTTCATGCAACAGCTGGAGGAAGGCCCTGTCATATGTTTCAATACACCCCTGTGCACACTGATGATGTTGCAGCTGAATGGGAGAAAATTCCTGCATCCAGGTTCAGAAATGTTGTGGAAAGCCTTCTCAGAAGAGTAATGGAGGCTGTTTTATAACTACATATTAATGCAAATGATTTAGGAACAAGACACAACCATCACAGCAGGCCTATGGTTGTGATGCTCAGGTGTCCACATAGTTTTGGCATCAGTGCACATGTTGCACTGAAAAATTAGGCTAGAAATTCCTTTCTGTTGTTTGACTATTAGAAATAAACACGCAATTTAAACTACTTTCAGTACCACAATATCAACCAACACATAATTTCTGTTGCCTCCTTCACTTACCTCCAAAGTCAGCTCCGACACAACACGTCCTCCTTACGGCTTTGGATTCAGACGGCTGGACGCAACCGCGACTACAGTGTTGAGGAGCGCAGAAAGAGTGAAGGTAAACTTAGAGCAATGTGTGGCAGTTTATGTATTTGGTAGTTAAACTCGTTTCAGCTGAAACAAAGTCGGCGTGAAACGGTAAAGCGTTTGCTCTTCTTGTAAGAACAGGACCGGAGCAGACGCCGTGGTTTGACTGGCGGAGCAAAAAACACGCAAACGTTAGCTAAATAATGTAACATTAGCATTAGCAAACCTTACGTTAAAGTTTATGTCGTTGAAAGCGAAAGAAAGGAGGCGACGTTAAGTTAATAGTTTTATTTCATAGACTTATCTTAAAATTGAGAAAGTTTTTAATATATTTTTTGGCACTGAGAGAGCATTGAAGCATGCGTTGACGTGCGGTAATTGATTAGCCAACATTAGCTGAGTAACTCATTTGGCTAGGAGCAGGTAGCTGGTCAAATGAGGCTACAATTAACGATTAACTTAATGATTAATTAATTTGACCGTTACTTTTCTCGATTAATCATTTGGCCAAATGCAAATAGAATTATGAAATAGTAATTTAGTAACATTTTTATCATTGTGTTTATCTCCTCTAGCTTCATTAGCATTATATTCGAAAGCATTACAATTAACGCTTGGTAAAAACAGCCACAAAACTTTTTCTTGAATACTGTCAAGACAGAATCAGAACCACACCCTGGCGTCCATTTATGTATTATAAATAGATAACAGAATAAAAAAATTACAATTTACAGTATTTTACAATAATCCATTTCAGATTTTAGTTACCTGAATGTTCTTCCAATTTTTGTATCCTAAGGATTGTATTTTCCTCACCAGTGGTGCATAATAGTTTGCATTATCAAAAATTATTGATCGGCCCCTTGAAATTGACATAGTGAGCAAATTTAGGGCAATTTAGAAACTGAATCTTCAATAGAAACAAAAATTAAAGATTAGGGAACAGTTGTAAAAAGAGGCATTTGATTGATTATATTGGCATAGTTAAAAGCTGCAACCCTCACGCTTTACTTAGCTTTATTCAACTTTTCTGCAGGTTGCTTGAAAAACATGGAGGATCAAGAAGCATTTAAATACAGTCCAAGAAGAGGTGCTGCTAGTTTTCAGTCTCTGCCAGAGTTTGAGCCAAGCTTGCACCTTCACCATCCTCAGGCCGACCAGACAGATGATGAACCCGTTTACAGTGGTGCTTCTGGGCTGAGGTAATGAAACATGGCGGTTACAGTAACTCTACAAGAACAACAAGCTTATCACTAATTGTACATTTGTCTGAATAAGAGATGACTTTTTTATGTGTTCCAGGTACCCTCCTGGTCTTGTAATTGACAGAAAGAATTCAGAACTCAAATTTTAAGCACATCTCACAGTGGTGACATATAAATCCTATCTTTAAACATGACAGATGGACCGTCACTCTTACAGTGCACTATAAAGCTCAGGTCATAAAATCAAGCTGTAACTGTTTCTTTACCAACAGCAATTTGACTTTTACTGAGTCATGGCTACTTGTTACTGAGGTTTCGGAGTGGGCAGGTGAGGAGCCTGCTGGCGAGTGTATCCAGGCAAAATTGGGCACGCACACTGTCAGTTAGTGGATCTTATTAATGAGTGCACCCATAGTTTCAGGACAAGTTGACAACCCAGTGGCTCATTTGGTTGTGATGCTTGTCATGTACTTGGTTTGAATCTGCTCTGAGCCTTTGTTGTTGTAGTCATTCTTTTTTTCCCCTTTTGTTTTCTTTCTCTGTCTATTGGCAATCACAACTCTGTTGGATATTTTGGTCTTTAAGTAAAGACAAACTCTTTCAGAAGTTTTCATCTAAACAGCTGAAATGTTACTGAAGCTGTGTGGTTTCATTTCAATGATCAGTCATTTTCATTATTTTCCTTTGGTCACTGTTTATGTTACCGTCTCAGGAAAGATGTGCATGCGTCCCAAGACCATGGCCAAGCAAGAGGGACTTTACTTTCTAAAGGTGGTGACATGGATCGGGCTTCCATGCCCCAACTGAAAGATAAACTCCTGTTGGGAGATGAGGTAAATAAATGGAAACTGCTAATGCTAATTGTGCTAATGTCAGTATCAGTTAGACTCAGTTTATCACCTCCAGTAGCTAATTTCCTATTGTAAAAACCTTAAAAGTAATTATATGCCTTACATGGAAGTTGTCCTTCACAGGTGACCTGAATTGATATGGATATAAATGATGGCATTACACCATATTTGACAAATATGACATCAAAGTCAAATCTCAACATCTGTGATAATTAACAGCAGATTACTTTACCTGCAGGTACAGCAGTGTTTCATACCATTATCCAGCTAACTGGAGGGGTTCAAAACCATCTGCAGCCACCCACCATGTTATTTATGACGTGAACAACAGATATACATTCTCAGTATTTAACCCCCACATTACATCATCCTTCCTGTCTCATTACTTCTTCAACAGTATGTGCCTTGACAGCAACATGCTTCCCTATGCTATGAAACCACAGTCCCAATTTTTCCCAGGATGATTCTGTTTTTTGTTTGTTTGTTTTTTAAGGGTGAAGACTCAGGTGATGAAGCAACTGTCCTCTCTCTCCCTGGTGTGTCACCTGCTGAAAGCATAATCCTGGATGAAGAGCTCCTCCTGGACCAGATGAAGGACTTCCAGAATCAAGACAGGAACACAGAGACTGAAGGTGCAGTAGAAGTCACACTGTGGGATGTCAGCATTCAGTATCTAATTCTAGTCCGGATAAGCCCCAAATCAGATTTGGGCTGCCATTCTGACCATTACTTTACTCATGAAATTGTGGTCGGTGTGGTGCTGCTCAAAAAGT
Source organism: Seriola dumerili (assembly GCF_002260705.1). Lineage (NCBI taxonomy): Eukaryota > Metazoa > Chordata > Actinopteri > Carangiformes > Carangidae > Seriola > Seriola dumerili. The sequence goes on along the minus strand of NW_019174295.1, from coordinate 4,971,978 downwards.
TCAGCATCTGTGGACAGAGCTCTGCAGCTAGTGTTCCCAAGTTTTTCCAGACTGCACAGCTTTTGTCTTCACTACACTGCACAAGTAGAACTCTCTGGTGCTACTGTGGCCTACGGGGCAGTAAAGAACTGCTCCATTCTACCTCAAAGCCGTAGCCAAACCCTACACTCTGACACTTGTCGTCTGGACTGTTGGCATCCCTGTCACTTTGAGGATCCTGTTATCGCTCATCTTGTCAAGGCTCTTCTCTGTCCTCTGTCCAATAAACTACTGTCTGTCTTATTGTTTTATTTTTTATGTTTCTTCCAGTCTGGCAAACTGACTGGCACAAGAATCACATGGCAGCAATAAGTAGTGAGAATTTTGACAGCCTCCTGAAGATGTGTCCTGATTTCCATGGCTGCAAGAGCCACATGGCAGCATTTGTCTTAATAAGGGGTAAGCTCCCTGCATGCCTTGGGTCGGTAAAATAGTCAAGTTATTGAACCACTATATTTTCCTTATTTGTTTAATCAGTAATCATTTATACACTGCTAAAGAGAACAATTAAAATTTTACGTTAAGTGTCTTGTGAAATTCATAAACTGAACCTTTGCTGATGACAGGTTATCATTGCACTGCATGTAAAATGACTGGAAATGCTTATTTTAAATTCTAGTGTGGGTCATGAAGGTTTTCAAGCATGAAAAAAACATTTCATGGTGAATTATATGGAAATGTTTATGAAATCACAGACAGCTACAATTTCTTTTCATCTCATGCTGCAGCCAGATGGTTATTCCTTTTTCTTATTCAAGAAAATCAGCCTGATTGTGACCTGTGAGTCCTTACTCACAAGTTGATATGAATGGAGACTGATGATGAAAGCATATGAATGGCATTTCACTCTTGCTAACTTCTACCCCTTTATTTCTTCTTTTCTTTGTTCAGACTTTTAAAATGTATTGTTAAACATGCTTCATCGCTTGTTGCTGTGGCTCACCTCACAGTTAAATGCCCTTCATCTCTGTCGTCTTGTCTCAAGCAGTTGGTGTTAACTAAAGCAATAAGTTAATAATACAATTGAATGAAAAATAGTTGAATTTCCTCCACAGAAGTGTTGGATACAGCAGGCCGTCCATGTGAGCATTACAAAGTAGTGGCATTGGGAGCTGGCCATTCAAGCTGCAGCAAGTGGCTTTGCTACAATGGGACAATGATCCATGACTGCCACGCCATCATCATCGCCAGACGGGCTCTCCTAAGGTACAAACTACTAATATGACTTTTCCTTAAAGTGCCAAGTATCAGCTTTACATTAAGGAAGTTAACATCAATATAGAAATAAATGTGTGGGAGATATCACCCTTAGAACACATAATGTCTCATCAGCTCCACATGTAAGCTGTTTGTGCATGAACTAATGTGGAAACAACACACAGCTGTCCAGGTAACATTTAATGGCCAAGTGACTTACTTTGGACACTATGAGTTAAAAGAGCTATATCTTACACAAAGTTATTTCAATACTGGCATCAGCCTATTAAAACTTAAAACTTAGACCTGGTACTTTAATTTAGTATCCATTATTGTATTTCAAATGGAATGAGATAGAGTCTGAAAAACAAAATGTGTAACTGTCCAAATACTTAGATGTGCGCTGTTGTTACACATTGAATTCTTTAATTGTTTGAATGGGAAATGCCCCAGCATCAAAATCTTAACTTTTTTTTTCTCAATAATATTAAAGATGAAGTCATGACATACCTTTTTTAATTTTTTATTAGAGTAGGCTGACTCTCCTCTGCCATTGATGGTGCCTCTGGTGCATTGAAAATGCTGATGTGGTTCAAACTGAGAATGGCATTTTCTGGCTTGTGCTCAGGTTTCTGTACAAGCAGCTTCTGCTGTTCTTTGATGCTGATCCAAATGCCAAGGAGAACTGTATTTTTGAGAGTAGTACAGACAGCCATCAGCTTCAGCTCAAACCCAAGATCAGCCTTCATCTCTACACCAATCAGTGTCCTGAAGGAGCTGCTAAGAACTTCTACTTCAAGTACAGCAATCTGTTCTTCTCTTGTTTTGACTTGTTCAATATACACTCATTGGCCACCTTATTTGGCATAGCTGTTCAGTCTGATTCAATTCAATACAACTGTTCTACAATAGAGTCTATCCTTATGACGCCTATAATGTTAAACTTTTTTTTACACTGTCCTAGGGGTTAAATGAATTATGTGTTTTAGCTCAGGTCATAGCAAGCGGTGCTGTTCTACTGGGCTTCTTGATATATTCGTTTAAGAAAATGGACAGTTCAAAAAAACATTATATAAAGCATGTCTATATAATGTAGACCTGTGTAACTTTTAAACCTTTCCAACCATGTAACTAAAAGCTCAACATTATAAATTTCATAAACACAGATGTTATGGAAGCTGCAGCTGTTGCATTGGATTGTATCAGATTGTACAGGTGTACATAATAAAGTGGCCACTGAGTGCATATTTGATTTGTGTGTATCGTTTGGGCAGTATATTGCAGTGTGTATGTAAAATGCCTTTCTGTAATAGAAATTAAGGATTTAATTCCAAAACTGTAAATTTGCCTTGTAAGAACTGTTGCACCCTACAAATGTTGTAAAACATTCATTATTTACCTGTCAATACATTTCCTTACAGTGATCAGACTTGGAAATTGAATTATCTCTTTTTACGTTAATACATATTTTACTTTTTCAATTTGTATGCAGTGCACATTATATTTGTAACTAGACTGTTGGGGTACAGTAGTTTGAATATCTGTGGTTTACATTTCTTTTGGCTGATACAGTAAGTGTGGTTGTACCTAAATAAGTAAAATACAATGCAATGTCCTTCTTAGGGGCTCCACAGATAACACTTGGACGCAGTTGAAGCTGCAGTATCACACCAAAGGCCTGCTGGTCCCTGTAGCCTACCTTGACCCGAGTCTCTGGGGTGCCAAAGTCTGCTGCATGTCTGGTAGTGACAAGTTGTGCCGTTGGACTGTCACTGGGGTTCAGGGTGCATTACTGAGCCACTTCATTCAGCCACTCTACATCACCAGCATGGTTCTAGGTAAAGGGCCTCAAAGCAGTTGTTCAGCATTTAGGGATTTATTCTTATTTGCTTTCTTGGCAAGAGTTTTTCCTGAAAGATTCATAATGAGACTATTGTGTTGATTTAGGAGGCCAGAAGCGCTTTAATGAGCAAGTGTCTGACATCACCAACAAGAGACTCGGTGATGGATGGGAGCACTTTCTGCCACCATCCTATAAGAAACACAGCATCATCTTTCTCTGTGGCGACTACGTGGGGCCTGTTGTGACCTCCCTGCAGCATGATGACCTCAGCATCAACTGGTGCCTTGGTGACAAGGATGTAGAAGTTCTGGACAGTAGCAAGGGCTTCATCATTGATGGGTAAGATTTGGATGTAAGAACTCTTCAGAATCTTCTGCACACTGTTCTAGGAAACTGCATGACATCTAAGTTTGGGTAATTTTAAGAAGATAATGTGCAGTAACTTGTCCCGGCATCAAAAATATGGGATAGTTATGATGCCCTGTACTCCTCATGACCTGACTGTAGCTTACCTCATTCACACTCCTGCAGCCAGTTCCAGGGATAGAGCAAAACTACTGGCAGAAGCTGATGCAGTTTGTTTGTTTGACAGCCTCAGTGAGGCCTGGGGCACCTGCCATCTCTTGGCTTTGTAGCTGCAGACAACTGCTGATGTCCAGTAGCTAGAGTCTGACACAGACGCGGCTCTCACTAGAGGCTGTGTTGTCCTTGAGCAGAGATTACAGCCAAAAATAGATTTGAGATCCTGCTTGGCACTCACAGTGTTGCTGCATATTTCAGCTTCTGTCCTGCAGCCTGAACTGTTCATTTTAGGCGACACCATTGGTTAAAGTGTCAGTTTGAGGTCTGTTGCATGTTTCAAACAATAAAGTAAAAATAGAAGAACAAAAACAGGCTCCTGAAAAAGACGAGAAATTGGTTTGGGGGGAAGGATACAGGACATAAAGTGTGCAGGGGGACGTGAAGAGGAAGTGAAAGGATGGCAAGTACACCTGCTGAAAAAAAACACATTTAAGTGTGAAAATGAAAGGAGATGATGCTTGTGCCACATGAGACATCTTTAATTAAGTGATGTAGAAGCAGCATGCCAATTATCCCTAGCTTCTTGTAGCTATGGTTTTCAGCTCTGAAGCAATTAATAGTTTCCTAAAATCTTTTGCTTGCACCCACATCTTTTGAATTCTGCAAAGAGAAATCCTAACGGATTGGATATGGAAAATGAGTTGGTAATAAAAAAAATAAGGAAATGAAAGAATTTTCAAGCGGGATGAGGAATATCATGGTTTATAGACAGTGTAATGGTCTTTGAACAGCCATTAAAATTATTTGATATCAGTCAATGCACAGGCATCTGCTAATGCAAACTTCTTTTAATGCTGTTACACTCAGTACCACTGCCAAACATATCTTTATTTACAACATTTACGAGTGCTTTCTTGATTTGAATCGTGTTGCCCTCTTACTGGGCGCTCCTTTAGTGTGTCATGGAAAGGACAAACATCCTTATCCCATCCCCTCCCCACAGGAGTGCCCCAAGGTTCAATACTGGGACCCTTACTTTTTGCAATATACACCACCTCCTTATTATCCTCTTGCACGGATTCTCATATCGCTGCTATGCAGACGATACCTAAATATACATATTGACCCCATGGTCTCTGCATGGATCTCGGCTTGTCTCTCTGGCATATCCACATGGATGAAGGAACGCCACCTTCAACTAAACCTCTCTAAGACTGATTTCCTAGTCATCCCGGCTGAATCGGTCTCTTCATTATGGTATCAATATCAGAGCCTGTTCATCTCTTACCCCAACCAAGGTAGCAACAACCCTTGGTGTCATG
>NW_019174295.1:4842637-4967030 GCF_002260705.1 Seriola dumerili | reverse complement strand
AACCTTTTTTCTTGCAGTTTTGCAGTCTTTGCTTTACTATAACATTGTACTTGTACAATTACATTTTGAACCCCATCCCTCTAAAAAACCCACAGCGCGAAACAGCAGACAGACACAATAAGAGATAGAAGAGCTTGTAAACAGTGGAGCGTTAAGCATCCAAAAGAGTCACATTCAGGAGTAGGTAAGACTAAAAAAGAGCTAAAAGAAAGTGAATAATAGATTTAAATTCAACAGCAGTGAACATAAGTGTTGCTCCATAACTGCTGAATGTGTAACTGTTTGCTTACAATTTCAACTTAAAAGGTGATGTTTATATCAGTGTTGTGCTCAAGATGTCGCAACAGTTTCCATCAATAATGCACATTGTTGTCTTGTGGTCTAACCTGGAATACTTGAAATGCACTAAGTGTATAGGTAAGAAAATCAATACATGTATAGTGAAACATCCATTAGCGGATTACTAGTTATGTTGCACTTTCTTATTTCCCAGCTCTCCCTCTGTGAGTGGGCCAGGCTTCTCCAGCAGACTTAGCAAGAGAGCCCTCTACAGTTATTTCCGCCAGGTTGCACAGCTGGGTGGGCATAGCTATCTGCTGGATCTTCCCACTACCACAGTGTCAAGGTGTGTTCCAGCTATAGATGATCTCATTGTGCTTCTATCTCTGGCATATCCACATGGATGAAGGAACGCCACCTTCAACTAAACCTCTCTAAGACTGATTTCCTAGTCATCCCGGCTGAATCGGTCTCTTCATTATGGTATCAATATCAGAATCAACTCTTCATCTCTTACCCCAACCTTTTTTTTCTTGCAGTTTTGCAGTCTTTGCTTACTATACATTGTACTTGTGACAATTACATTTTGAACCGCCATCCCTCTAAAAACCCACAGCGCGAAACAGCAGACAGACACAATAAGAGATAGAAGAGCTTGTAAACAGTGGAGCGTTAAGCATCCAAAGAGTCACATTCAGGAGTAGGTAGAGACTAAAAAAGAGCTAAAAGAAAGTGAATAATAGATTTAAATTCAACAGGTGAACATAAGTGTTGCTCCATAACTGCTGAATGTGTAACTGTTTGCTTACAATTTCAACTTAAAAGGTGATGTTATATCAGTGTTGTGCTCAAGATGTCGCAACAGTTTCCATCAAATAATGCACATTGGTTGTCTTGTGGTCTAACCTGGAATACTTGAAATGCACTAGTGTATAGGTAAGAAAATCAATACATGTATAGTGAAACATCCATTAGCGGATTACTAGTTATGTTGCACTTTCTTATTTCCCAGCTCTCCCTCTGTGAGTGGGCCAGGCTTCTCCAGCAGACTTAGCAAGAGAGCCCTCTACAGTTATTTCCGCCAGGTTGCACAGCTGGGTGGGCATAGCTATCTGCTGGATCTTCCCACCTACCACAGTGTCAAGGTGTGTTCCAGCTATAGATGATCTCATTGGTGCTTGGTGCTCACTCCTGAGAAGTGTGTCACTGTAAACCTATAAGGTGTGGTAATGATGAATGTGCTGTGTATTCTGCTTGAGTGTGTTGTGACTTTCCTGCAATGCAGTTTTTAGACAGATGTGATGAATGATATTGTTAATGGTTTGTTTGTAGGGGGAAGCCGCCGTCTACCAGACAGTCAAAGATCTGGTCAAGCAACAGTTTCTGAAAATCCATGCTGGTACATGGAATTCAAAAAAGCTGGTGGATTGCTTTAGTGCTTGAACACTTTTCCAGAACCTGGCAATGTGCAAGTTTATCCTAGTTCCTCTTGAGATTTTGTTTGCTGTTGGTCTATGTACTAATCACCTTTTATCAGTAATTCAGCTTTTGTTTTATGCATAACATTTTCAGTTTTGTGTAGGTGTTTGAGAAAAATAAACGAGACCCTACTGTTATGCACCACAGTAAAGTAGTCAGTTTGAATGAGTTGTGGGTGGGAACATTGCTTAAAGGCCAAAGCTGAAAGGGAACACTTTCCCTGCCCTGTCAAATAGAATTGAGCAACATTATCACCCTGTCGTTCTGTCGCCAAAAGCTTGCACTGAACAAAAAAGCAAGTTGTGTTGCTGTATCAACCAAATTATACAACCAGTCATTGGTATGGAGAGGCCATTATGAACAGGTAATTATTTTATGTTTTACAATTCAGTGCTTAATGAAAATCACTATCACTATGATTTTAAACCCTCTGAGATTTTACTCATATATAGTGTTTACGGTTGTACCTGCAGCAAGCCCAGTGTGTTTGAGGTCAGAGGTCTTTAGTCCATATTTTCTGACTGGTCATTTAATGCACTTTTATTCAATATTGCTTAATATACTGTGTATTAGTTAGTTTAACTTTTGCAATCCATAAATCTTTGCCTTCAAAAGTTTATCATAAAATTTTATCAAAACCTCTCTGCTACTCTGAAGAAAAAATTAAAAAGTTTTGCAAGACTTTGCAGAACCAGTAACTACTGTCAGGCTTTTGTAATGGTTTGCATTACATTGTGCAGGTGTTAAAGTGAGGCAGACAAGATCAACACTATCTGTCAAATGTTGTGGGGATAGATCTTAGTTGTCTCTCTACAGTGCTACAGATCAAGTCCAATCAATATCGGTGGTACAGTATTTAAATCATACACTCACTGGCCACTGTAGTCAGTACACCTGATCAGTCCCCTGTGGACAAAGTATTTTTATAGAGTACAACACCACCCACTACAACTTCAGTGATAAATATGAAGGAGAATTATCACCTTTCTTACAGAGTCAACAAAAACAAAAACTTATAAGATTTGTAAAATAAGAATTTATGGCACAACTGTTGTGTTGGGTTGACATAGATTGTACAGGTGTACCTAATAAAGTGGGGCAGTGAGTGTATATCGACCCAAGACTTCACTAGTGTGAAAACTTCTTATGTGTGGATGGAATTAAGGAAATGAGCAACAGATGAGGCTTAAATTATAAAAATGACTAATTTTGGACAACCATCACCTTTTCATCACAAAGAAGGTGTCAGAATACAGACACACAGGATGGCAGTCACATTCAAACAGCGGTTTAGTGATTATTTCAATAAGTAATAAGGAGTGATTGTAGAATAATTTGTTTTAATCTGAAGTGCACAGAGAGAAATAGGTAAAGAAAGAACACAGGGAGACTTGTGTCATCTTGAATTTAAAATGTTATTCTTTTTTCATACAAACTGGGTACCGTGGTTCATTGTCACCATGGCTCCACTCACCAGTTGCTTGGCAACCAACTCCTCCTTGGAACTGATGCAACCACTCATGTCTTTATAATTACAGGCTCTTTTACAATATTTAGCAAAAACAAAAAAACAGTAGTATTGTATTCTAAAATTATCTAATGAAGCTGGAATACAATGGTGCTTTATAGTTAAATTCATCCCTACACTGCATGGATTACACAGCTCTATGTTAAGGCTGCTGTTTGAGTTTTCAGGCTTATCGTTTCTGGAATTTGCATGTCTATGTGTAAATGCAAATATGCATGTGTGTCCTCTGTGTTTTATCTTTGTTCTTGCTGGTCGAGCAAGTGGTTCCTCCTGCCAGATGCCTGGTTCATCCCCCTCTGAGAAGGCACGGCTCTTATACCTGAGGGGCTTCTCTGGGCTCGAAGGAGAGCCAGGGAATTCACAAAAAGGCCTGCAAGGTAATTAAACATCAGTGAACAATTTAGAGGTGTGAAAAACAAATATTTAGTCATTCTCTCACGTATGCCTGGGAGTTGGGGGTTAAACCTAAATTTTGCTGATGGCTAAAACCTGTAAGAAATAACGGTTATCTTGTTTTTAGTTGTGTTTAAACTGGCTAAATTACAAAGGCTTTCATGTAATTATTTAATGTCAGTGCAGTCTCATTAATGCACGCAGTGACATTCACTGTGATACAGCAGCCGAGGGACTGTGATGTCTGACTAAATCTGCAATCATCTCATAGGGAGGGGGCAGAATCCCAACAAGATGAATTATACCTTTCAATTACAACCTTAAATGTCTTACAACAGATGAGGATTAAAGAATTCATCAAGAGTATAATGTCAAAAGAAGATAGACCAATGAAAAATGAAGAATATCTCACTAAAGTGGTTTTTGAAGAACTCATTAAGGATTATAATTAAAACCTATTATTTCACAAAACACATGTTACGACTTTGCTGTGCTTTTATTTTTGTATTAGAATTTTACTATCATTGAACTTTTAATTCATCTTGGATTGTCTTCTGTAATTGTTTTTGCTCTTAAGTGTGCTAAAATGACAGCAGTGTCGACAGACATTATGAATTTAGTAAATGTGTGCTGCTTTGGAACGAGTATGCCGTGTTTCCTCACCCAGGTTTGGTCTCTTGCAGGACGAGTCTCTCTGGCTGGAGTCGGAGGAAGCTGATGTGCTTTCTGTGGAGCTGGACTTGACGGAGTGAACCGATGGCACTGATGCTCTCAGAGGGTTTAATCTGGGTTTAGCCACAACTCCTGCTGAGGCTGAGTTGCTCCACTCTGGATGACAACACCAAACAAGTAACAGAATATCAAGCCCAGAGTTTAATTTGTTTTTTAATTGCTTTTATTGTAAGTAATTAACCTCACAAGTGGAACCCAATAACACAACACACTGACAACGCAAACTAAAACAGACTGATGGAAAGCCAGATTGGTGATCTCAAAACTTTGGATTATACCGGTTAACTGACTGATCACGTGTTTCACTAGTTATTTATTAAATGTAAGAATGAATTGATAAAGTAACATCATAATGTGTGTGGCTGTCGTACCAGAGTACTCCTCAAGTCGAAAACGTCCAAAGCAGAGGTGAATCCTCCACTGTTTCCTGACATTCTCCTTCATCAGACAGTGGAAGAGGAAGATAAAAAGTCCTGAAATATATAAACAATAAAAATAATATGAAGAAAAGTGAGTTCATGAACCACGGTGGGCCAAATGGGTCTTGGTTAGTGGCTCTATTCTTTCCTCTGTAGATACAGTTGATTTGTCCTTGAACAAGGCATTTCACTCCGAGAGGTAAACAGTGGAGGGCTTTCGTTGCATCACTCTCAGATAAAACAGAAAGTAATATAACAAGAGGCCAGTTGAGGTAAAAGCACTTTTGAAACAGTTGCATCATTCAGCCTCTGTTTGATTTCTTCCCTTTTTTACTGAATTCTTTTGGTTTCTTTTGAACTGTGAATGTGAAATGGGATGTTTAGGAAAAGTGTATGTGTGGTTAGCAAACCTTCATTCAATGGACACACACTCACAGTGGCCCTCATGCAAGAACGAAAGTAGTAGTTGGATTTACCAAACCCTCTCACTGTGAGTGCACAATCTTATCATAAATTGCTTGTTCTCAACTTGATGAATGCCTCCTGTTCATGAGGAGGTGCTTCTTAGTGAGATTTGAGTCATCATAGTCAACCCCCTAAAAATTGCAATTTAATGCTTCCTCTCTCTTTGTGGTTAAGTTTCATTCACAAAAAGATCAGAAAGCAGAACTTCACACCAGGGAGCTTCAGGTCCTGCAATCCAAATGAGCAGATGAACAACCCAGACATTGGATGCAACGGTCTTGGAGACTAATGAGAAAATCTGTTACACACTGACAGAGACTTGCATGAAGACCCTGGGGCAGCAATTCGCAAAAAAGTCAAAATCGAACCACTCAGTAAAGCCATGATGAAGATGATGATATAGTGAGTAAATAAACTATTTGAGGTTCTGACATTTCGAAACTTCAGATCCATTTGGATTAAGGCATTATAATTAAGTCACACAAGTGTTTTTTGTTGAGAAAAGGCAGATGGTCTGTACGTGACTCATGCAGCAGGTCAGAGCCACACAGGAATTGGTAGATGCCATAAATTTTCTTAAAAGCCCTGCACTCCAATATTATACCCACTTAGGTAATTTGATTTATTTTGGTTGATTAGAGCTTTTCTCAGAGATGTCAATGAGTGTGCAGACTGTGTTTGATTTGCATCTCCCTCACTCTTCAGTTTGCTCTGTTGCACCTGGTTGCACCTGCCAGGGTGGGACACAATTCTCATTCTTGTTGGTACAGGATGTGTGATTTCTAATGCCCAGCAGAAGCTCTGCTCACCTTGAACCTGAGCAGAAACCTAATCAGCCAGAATAAGTGAAAACACTTGAGGTGTGCCGGACTCTTAAATCCGTCATACATGCCACTTAACACTTCTATTTGAAGCCTCCTCTCTCTATGCTTCCATTTTTAGACATGTATTATTCAGCTTTCAGCTTTCAGTAAGTGTCTCTTGTACAAAAAAAAAGAAAAAAAGAAACTACAACCTTGCAGAGAGTTGAGTCCAGAGAAAAGGTACAGCAGAACTACTCTGGCTGGCCCAAAGGTAAAGAAGCCAACAGTCCACGTTAGTCCAAGTAACAAAGTAAGACTGGCAACACCCTTTAGGTCATGCAACAGTCCACTGCGGGTTCCAGCTGGGCTGTTGACTCGCATGTGGCGAATCTGGATCAAAACCACCACAAAAACCTAAAAAGAAATTCAAAGGAAGGTTTAGAGTGCCTAAGTTACAAGAAAACAATAATGAAATTAAAAATAAGAGATAAAATAATGAAGTGCCCTCAAATGGGAGATTTGGTGGAGTCATGCCAGGCTACGTGAGCTACAACGCCTGGTCTGTCTATTTTAATATCAGATTTTAAGATGTACAGTATACATTACTGTGGTTTTGAAGTATTGTCAAGAATAAGTGCTGCCTAATTGGTAACGTCTGCAGATACTCCTAAAACTGTGTGACAATTAGAAAGCCAATTAGGAGAATACTGTGATACATTGAGCAGTAAAATGTGGACACAGGCCAGTGTGTTAATAGTTGAAACTAATGAATGAACTTTAAGGAAATTATGTTTTACCCCAATGTTGAAGAGAAAGACCAGCACGGCGTAGGCAACCACAGACACATAAAATGTCACATTGTCCTGTAGCCAACAGCTGAGGAAACAAGGGTTAAGTGGGAAAAGTAATTAATAAAAAAGTAGGGACGATTTTTTCAACTTCATTTGAGAAAAGCAGTAAAACAGCAAATCAAAATGTTGATATCATGTTCCATGACTTTCAGTTTTGGCACTATTAAGACCACTTTTGGATATTAGTGGGTGTTTGCTTTAACAATTAGTAACAAGCTGCGTGACAAAACAAACCCAAATACCATTTATAACCACGTACAATGTTGTAAAGAAGTGAATGTAGTTGCCTCTGAATGTTTAAAGATCCTGTTCAGACATGTTGACTTACTAACACTCCGATTAGAATAATAATTTGTATCTGAGATGGTTTTTCCTCAAAAACCTTGAATTACCCAGATAAAAAAAAAAATTTAATTACATCTACTCCTTCTTCCTCAATGATAAATCCAGAATATGTTTGATTGTGTGTGCATACACATTTCCAGAGTTGTGTGTAAATTGTTGCATATTGGATCATGATTGGCTTCTGAACCAGTTGTAATGTCACAAAATCATCTGGTACATGTCTGAGACTCAGATTTAAGGTGAGCACAGACAAACCCCCCCCCCCCAGATGAATGTGACAACAGCCTTCTAGTGACGGACTCTGCACATACATCATTGTACATGGTGTGTAACAGCAACCAACCAGTATTATGTTTTAAAATCTTCAGTCTCACTTCTGAAAAGATGCATCGAGACATTAACAGTGAATCTACGATGAGGCCAAAAACTCACAAGTTATTAGAGTTGTCTAGTGACTCAAAGTTAGGCTGACCATCCGTGTAGAGGTGACTGCCGTAGGCATCTCTGTCAACAATGAGCACAAGGATGCAGATCATCAGAGGAAGCCCTGGAGGAAGAGTTTAAATACTTTTACATCATGTGTCACGGCCTCAGAAATCATAATTATCAGTTATCTTGCTTAAATGATTTTCATCAGCCTCATTTCAACAGCATTCTCCTATTAACTTAAAGTCATTCGGCTGAACACTCAACTCACCCCATCCCAGAGCACAGAACTTGAGGATGTATGAGGGCACATAAACATTGAAGACTTTGACGAGGGCGAAGTACATGTTAACGGCCTCTAATCCCATCCAGGTGAATGAGGCCAGGAGGAAGTAGTGCAGCGTGGATGCTGCAGCGACACAGAGGGCGTACAGACCCCAGGAGGACAACCAGGAGTTGACCAGCAACACCAGGTTCAACCCCAGCAGGGCCAGGGAGAGGTTGATGAGGATCTGAGAGGGGTAGTCTCGACGAAGCTTCCTGTGAGAGAGAGAGACAGAAAGCACGGGAGGAAAATGAAAGGTAAAACACAGAGCATTAAAGGTGTGAAGTGTAAATAGGAGATTTTTACATGTGCACCACAACAGCATGAACTTGGGGATTTTTTAAAGTTAAAGTGTTATGTTTATCACTTCATTAAACCTGCAGTAACTGAGTGTCACGAACACGACATTGAAACTGAAACTTTTTCTCCTACTTCCAGTGACGTCCCTCTCAGAGTCTCTCATTAGCGTCAAATATGGACGTATTGCCCAGATTTCTTTGAAGTGATAGTTGCATTCAAGATATATATATCACACTGAGCTCAATGCAGAATTTCATTATTATGCTTCTGTACTGCCTGGTTGCAGAAGAAGACTCTTCAGTAAAGTAAAAAAATAAATAAATGAAAAAACTAAATTGTAGCAATAAGAAACAATGTGGTCTATGGAAAAGGCAGTCATACGTTTGAGAAACATTTGCATTGAATTTGCAAGAATAGTGGTAAAAACATATCCATGGTTCTTATCTATAGAAATGAAGGACAGATAGTTTGGTGGTTGAGTATGGGCAGGGAACCGTTAAACAGAGTTCAAATTTATCTGCGTTACTGCTGACGTGACATTTCAGAGCTACCGGCAGATGGCTTGTAAACATAGTCAGTGTATGACAAGCAGAAAACATTTATGAAATAACAACTCGGTAGTTGGAGTCTTACTCGAACACTGTGTACGTGAGAACAGTGATTCCCAAGAACAGTGATGAGACTCCACAACCAACATAGGTGATAATGGTCAGGGTCTGCTCATTAGCCGGGTCCACCTGAGTCCTAGAGACATCCTAGACACAAACACACACACATTGAGTGTGTATTTATTTTCCAGTGTGCCACCAATAACTATAAAACAATAACACACATTGTAAGTCATGTACAGTAATAAAAGTAACTGCTCCTGTCCCTACTACTGATCTCTCTATCTTTCTATTCAGAAAAACACTTAAATTAATTGCTCTGCCTTGCAATAGTGTGTGTAAATTAGTGGAATAATTGGGTATCAGAGCTTACAGGACAAGTCTAGTGAGATCTTATATTTGTTATTGTCATCAAATCCTATGTTTAAAAAAAAAAACAGCAGGTAACTCTACAGTTAGTCTTACAGTCTTACTATGCTAAATGATGCATTTATGGGATTTGCAAATGTTGGGAGTTGTTGCTGTCCTTTGTCTCATATCATTGTAAACTGAATATCTTGAGTTTTGGACTGTTGGTCAAACAAAACAAAACATTTTTAAGACGTTTGAGGAATATACTAAAAACTACAATCACCAGCTCTTTTGGAATTTATTTTTGCCTTTTTTAAAAGATAAAAGTTTAATATTTTAAAGATTCCCATTCTCTGTAGGAACCAATGGGCAGGGGATGAGAGCCGCAGGCAGTTGTTGCTTTTGGTATTTTAATGGGGATTATTTTTGACAGTAGCAAAAATATGGGAAATTTCTACTCTTATTGTATTTTTAAGTGTCTCTTAAGTGTGTATTTTGTCAAAATAATATGTCTTGCAAGACCCTTTGATTCTATTATGTATTATCATTTTAAAACATTATACTAAAAACTATGCTCATTTTGAAATGATGTGTCTTTTGATGTCGGTAAAAACAAAATAATGACTTGGTCAAGTCAAAAATAATTGTGTCCAACTTTGCTTGACAATTCATAGGATTGGATTATTTTAATTATTGTGTTTTGAGCACCCTCTGCTGGGCAAATGTGTAGAGCCACTTTGGCTTCTACAGTATGTACTGCTCCTACCATTGTCACCACCATTACCAAAACTTTTTAAATGTGCTGCAGTCCCTCTCTGAGAGCAAAGTGTTCTTCAAAGGAAACAGTAAAACAGTAACACATGGTTTGTACCAGAAGAACTCCGAAGTGTGTGAGGTGATCGCACAGGCACGTTGTGTAGTCAGAGCTGCTGTTGTATTTTCTGCAGCCGTAATCGTCCCAGCCTCCGTGTCCGTCTAGAAAGGATGACTCGGACGTTTAGTGTCACAAAGTTCAATCAGCTTTTATAAGAAAGTGAGAGAAGTGATTTAAATCAGAACCTACTGTTTGTATTGAAGTTCCAGTACACACACTGTACGTCCTTGTAGAGCTTTAACAGAGAGGAAAAAGAAATGCATTCGTTAATCAAAGGCATTATTAACTCATTCATTGTTATAGTATATTGGCAGGAGTGTTAGCAGCTAGAACTCTGAAACAAATTTATGTCCTTCAGTGATTAAACATATTTTTAAAGAACCATCTGATACTCCTGTATTAGGTATAAGATGATGGAGCGTGACTTTGACGTCTTCATCAAGGTCTTTGATTGGAGAGGAGGCGTTGGTCACACTGGCTGACACCACAAAGGTGTTGAGGGTCTGACCCTTTTGGCTGTTCTGAAAATGATCACAAAACGCATGTGAGTAACTCAATTATCTAACGTGCATTTAATCAGTTTGTTTGCGGGAGTGAGCATCAAAGTATTTAAGTGTAACGGTGCTCACTGGGTATGAATAGAACTCCAGAACTCAGAAGAAAGGATTCGTACAAGTTGATACCTTGAAGAGCATCGGTATGCCATAGAACTGAAACTGGATTCGTGGCGGGCTCTGGTTCAGGCTGTTTTGTGGGAAGCTGTGCTGCAGGGCCGACGGCAGGGAAATGAAAGCCACTGTGCTGTTGAATGGATACCTGTTGATAAAAATCTACACGAAGAAAAGAACTTCAGTTCAGTTCAGACTCAAAGTGAATGATGGTTTGAGCAGTGCTGCTCCCTGTACGGTAGATTTGAGAGAAGTTACATTAACAAATACAGATTAAATTGCATTTTTGCCTAAACACCACTGCATTGAAATGGCAAATCTGACAAGCATGTGGGTCACTCTCTACCAACTCATGCTGTGTGGTCAAACATTGTTCAGACTCACAGAGATTTATGATAATTCTATTGCAGATCTCAAAGTTTCAACAGATACCAAATATGACAATTGGAAATGTGTCTTAAAGTTATTCCATATATTTCCGTTCGATGGAATAGTGCAGCCATTAAAAACATGCTTCATTGCAGAGCTGGGACAAGATGATACAGACTATATGTGTGACTGTCACACATTGTGGAATATGATGATTTTTACAACCTCAAACCGGCTGAAGTGGAAATTACAGGGGAAACTAGATGTGAAGAGTTAAATGTTTCCACTGGAAACTTTCCTCCTATAGACCAAGTAATGAAAGATTCTGAGTCTGCTGGACGAAAGCTCAGCTCTATATGTTATGACTTTATCACTTTTTGACTGAAAAAATATATTATTGTTGATTATTCATTCATTCATTCATTTTGACATGACATATTCACTGGCTTCAGGCTTTTAGGATCTTTATATGAATATAAATGTATAAAACTTTGGTCTCATGAAAAATATTATCTGTAGATTGGTAGTTTAACAATCCTTCAATACTGTAATCTTTAAATGCTAATGCCACTTTAATGTATTTAGTTTTGTAGCATAATATAATATATAATATATAATATAATGTACTAAGCACCTTATTTTCAATGGCCAGAGGAATCAAAAGATGCTAATCCCTTTTCTTTTCTTGCCCCATTCATATAAAATAAACTTGTTTTTTGAGGAGTCTAACAGTTTGATGACTTTTGTCAGCTGCTGTTAATTTACCAACCTCAGGCTTTGTGCCTGCGCGGTCAGATGACACTCCGAAAGTCAAACTGCTAAACTGTCCAGGAGCTACATCCACCACTGAGATAGCAACAGCCGAAGCAACCAGGGTGTAGGAGCCCTCGTAGCCCACCATCCGGTCTCCCACCGCCTCTGTGATATTGAGGATACTGTGGTGGATGACAGAGGGTTTAATAAACACACGTGAAATGGGAAAGGTTACGCAGATTTCTGCGGGTTGGATTTTTGGCTCAGTTTTCCGTCCTCACGTGTTGGTGAAAGGCAGCAGGTTGCTTTCAGACTCCAGTATGTCAGAGATGATGTTGATTAGAGCTTGGCCCAGGTTCGGTGTGACCACACTGAGGTCAACAATATCCTCCAGCTTGTTGAGAACTGTCTCCAGCTCGTGGTACTTGAGTGTGGATTGGTTGCTTAGTAAATCCTCAATCATCTCCACCACGTCCAGTGCATTGTCTGGAGGTAAATGATACTTGTTGAAATCTGGTGCCGTTATATTACAGATCTCGCTTAGAGTCAGTACTGACCTTCTGTAAATACTCTGTTACAAGTGTTAGTATGAAAATATACTTAAAATACATTAACATACATAAGTAAATATACATTAGTTTGATTTTAATGCTGCTGGGTAGTTTTGTATTACTAATCTGAATCTGCAAAGTAACTAGTTTCTTAATTTAGTAAATAAGTGTAGCACAGTAAAAAATAGTAATAGTGGTGTAGAAAATGGAAACACTCAATTGAAGTAACTCAATTTTGTATTTAATTACAATTAATGAGGGAGTGTTTTAGACATTATAAATATGTATGTCATTATGATTTTTTTGGATCTCATAGATTTTTAGACTGAATCATGCAATTATTTCTAAATTGACAATTACAACATCAGACAGACAATTGAAGTGAAAAGTGCGCAACAGACCAGCAGTGACTTCAACATGGTCCAGATCTGGGATGGTTTCCACCACTAGAGGGCAGTCTTCCAGGTCTGGGGCCATCCAGTGGGTACTGAGACACAGCTTACTGTCAGACAAACAGGGGAGAAGCCTTAAAAAACACATTTTATTTCATTAACAAGCTACTTATCTTTTACTCCTGATACTAAAGCCTCTGACGACCTTTTTTATATAGCTACTAGATGGACATGGTATAAAACCTCAAACAGCTGTGAAGTGTTTGATCTGGGAATCACCTAACCATTAACTGCACTCATTAGTGACAAGGACCACCTGATTAATGCTTTTACAGCACAGCCTCCCACAGCTCACAAGCAGCCATTAATGATTATTGTCACAGCGAGTCAACACAGAAACAGCTGTGAACACAGTGAGACAGCCGTGTAAAAATGAGCCAACGGATGTAATCAATACTCAGATAGGCGCGCTTGTTTTTCTTGTGTTCAATTCATGTTAGTGGAGTCAACCAGCGAAATACATGTACTCTTTTCTCCTTGTGAGTGTATAGTCACACGGAGAAAAGAGTCACACACTCTGTATCAGTCATAATAGGAAGTGCAACTGGAGGATACAATAATCAGGCCGGTGTTGAAATACTGTAGAGCTCACATACTCTATATGTGGAGACACATACACCCCGCCGGTGATCTTCCAGGCTTGTAGCCACAGGTAGCGAGCTTGTTGTCAGGTAGAAAATGTGAAATGTCCGGTTTAAAACCATCCAAAGAATATTTAAAATATAAAAAATTTAGTTTTCTAAGTTCCCAGTTCAAAAAAGTAACTCTGAGACTGGTTGACATGAAACAAGTTCTTTTAGTTCTGCTTAAGTAAAATATCAGAAATGTAACATCCATCCATCACAATTTCTCAGAGCCCAAGATGATGTCCTTCTTTTGTGCAACCAACAGTCTTAAGATTTTAAAATATTCTGTTTATGATAATATAAAACAGAGGGAAGCAGCAAAAGCAGCATATTCCCATATTTACCATTACTAGTGGTGGTTGAGGACAAATTTGTGAACATACTGTATATATGCCTGCATTAGCCTGAAACACTGATTAAGCAAGTAGTAAAAAATGAATGAATGAACTGTCGGAGCTCTCACCAGTGTCGGGTGGCGTAGCGGCGAGGATTTTTTGGGCACGGCCAAGTTGTATTTTTCCCTCCTGAAGTGGCGGGCCACTCAAACAGGCCTTTCCTCGTCTGGTGGGATTCTGCATTGCACTTTAATATCACTGAGTCAGCAACACAGGGAGAAAGAGACTAAGACAGAAAGAATTTTTTTTTTTTTTTAAGTAATTTTATACCATATAAATGAACCTCACTCACATATGCGGCTTATTTGTACGTCCTCGGTCGCTATAGTGATGGAACCGTTGTAATAAGGCATCAGCAGTAGGTGTCGTATCTGCTCTTCCATTTCCTGTGTGTCCGACAGCGACATCATGACCTGGACCTGGAAAATGCAGCTCTCTCTGAAGACAGTAACACAGTATGAGTTCCTCTTAATGATATAATGGATTAACATGCAATATATTGAAGTGTTTTTCAAATACGACACTTTTAGGAAGCATAAATAGTATGTATTACACGTATGAAATTACAACCTAAAATTGGAATGCATTTTGTAAGAGTAAACACGCCTGTTGAGCCGCCTGTTATACTGGCACCATTTCATTATTCCCTTATTGTGTTCTCTCCATATCATGTAATCATTTCCTTCAGTTTACTTTAATTGCTTCTTGATCTAAGTGAAATCGTGTAGAGCTGTATTATCCATACCTTGAAACTCTGTGTACGAACACCTGTAAAAAAAAAATATATACATATATATATATATATATTGGCAGTTTCACTTCAAGAGAGACCATACAAAGAATAAACCAGTGGTTTGTCAGTGGCATCCACAAAATAATTAGCTTTCATTCATTTCATTTACCAGCTATTTTTAATGTAAATGAATACCCATTTTGAGAGTAGTATTGTAACAACATTTTTGTATTATGGGTTTCAGTGGGAAGGTTTTTCCTCTACAATAAAATAAAAATCTAAAACTCTGCAAATATTTAATAGGTGTAATTCTGTGGCATGAAAATAGTAATATCAGCATCAGTTTGCAAAACCTATAATGAGCCAAATCTTAGATCTCAGATTTCACAGTGCTGGTAATAATCTCAGAGCTGTTGCAAAAAGATGCAAGTTTAATTTTTTTACTCACTCCATCAGTTTGGTTTGACTGCGGGTGCGGATGATATCTGAAAGCGAGATAAAGGTTCAAAGTCGTTCACGTGCATCAGGTTGTGTGACATTTCTGGAAGAGGACGCGTGAGCTGATGCTGTGGCGGTGGACTCTACCTTGGAGCTTTTGTGAGCAGCTGGAGGTCGAGCACTCTCATCATGTCATCAGGCAGACTCGAGTTGAGCTGTGAGGAGTCAGAGAAATCTCAGCATGGTCCGTTGTGAAGATTAAATAAAAGACTAGTACAGCGGTTCCTGACCCATCTGTAACTTATCCTCAGGACTGTGAGGTGAGCTCAGCACCACCCTTCATGTACAAATACGTTCTCATGATACTGGATGTTATCTAAGACTGTTAGTTGAATAAAAGAGGATATGGTTATGACACCTTTTTTCATACAGTTGAATTATCTGTTTAGGTTGCTTTAGATTTGTAGTACACTACCACTTGGAACAAAAGGCCGATGTTTATTTCACTTAACTATTTTAACTATTTTTCATGAATCTCAGCTGCTCAACTGTTTTCATTACTTTGAGTTAAATATCCATGTGTTTAGTTTAATTATTTCAACCATATATCTGTCTTTTCCCCCTATTTCAATGGTAACATGTCGCAGCAACTGCCTGAGGTTGGTTGCACAGCTTACTATTGTAAATTTCCAGTATAACAGCAGTTTGTAATTCTTCTTCCTCCTTAACATAAACATGGATATTTATATTAAACATTTTTTAAAGACAGGCATTATAGATTGCTTAAATGGACACGTTAAAGAATGATAGAGCAGTGCTGTTCTGTGAGACGCACCCAGGTAGAGAGAATCTGTTCTGGGTCACAAACTCCTCTTATGGACACATTCACCTTGACCTCAAAATACAGCTCTGCAGAGAAGATTGAGACAAAACAAAACCATCCTGAACTTAAAGAAACTTTTTTTTTCTTTTTTTGTTCCTAAGGCATCATCACAAAACATTTGTATGACTAAAAATGATCAGACTGACCAGAGATATTTGTAGGGCTTGTGGTGGTGGTGGTGGTGGTGGTGACTGTGACTGCACCAGTAGAAGTACTTGTGGTGATGCTGGTGGTTGTGGCTTTAAGTGTGGTGGTTGGGGAGAAAGTAGAAGGTGATGTTGTGGTTGTGGTTGTGGTTGTAGTTGTAGTTGAAGTCGTAGAGGTGGTGGTTGTGACTGGAGAGGGCTTTGTCACCACTTCAGGAGGACTGGTGGTGGCAGTAGAGAAGCTTTCTAGAAATAGAAAAAGGTCACTATGAGTTTTTCTGTAAAGTTCACCCGAACACACTCACGCATAGCAAGAACTATGTCCTACCAATAGGTGTGGTGTGTATGCTTTCTTCATGAACCAACAGCTGTAGCAGACGATTGGGGTGACGGTAGGGCACCTTAAGGTCCATGTAAATCTCATTTTGCACAGTTGCGACATCCAAGCTGGGAATAACACTTACATGAACCAGACATTCAAACCTACAGGGGAGAGGGAGAGTTAAAGGATGCAGAGAGTGTTTACTGTCTTCTACAGCAGTGGTTTCCAGGTATTTTGGCTTATGGCCCCTTAAAAATTAGGCAGATTTTTCCTTCAGAGAAAATGATGTGACATACTGATGATTTCTTTGCTGCCATTATGAGTTGTAATTTTTAGTTCTGCCTCACTGTAGAATTTCAGTATCTGATTTATATACAGAGGAGTTTGTCTGAGAATGGAAGTCTTACTTTACGTTTACATATAGATATATTCTATAATGTGAGGATATCTTTTGAGCTGGAAATTTATCTTGAACCCTATAGTTGACCATCTTATTAAGTGAAACAGTAAACCTGAACCATGTTACCTGTTAATATTAGGGGAAGTCCACCACACCTGAAGGGTAAAAGACACTTTACATTTGCCATCGCATACATACATCAAATAATACTTTTTATTTTATTTGTTTTCCTTTTTTAATGACAACATAGACATACAACATAGACTTTAGCTGAAGAAATTATACATGCCTTAGAGCCTGACTAATACTGGGTTACTGAGGCCATTAACTCAACATCTGAGACTCTTATATTCGCCAGTATGTTTTTATGCCTCGGCCACAGCTGGAGGCATTTTTCCAGGGGGCGTCTGTCAGTCAGACAGAAGAGCAGTATAAGCGTAAAACGTTCACTGGGACTCAAGGTTGAACTGATTTGATTTTGTTTGTCAAGGGTCATTGTGACTACACATTTTTGGCCAAAACTACATATATACATGTAAAATGGAACTGGACAGATTGGTGGAGGCATAAAACCGTGAGGTGGTAATTCAAATTTTTTATATAAACACATAAACAAACATTTTTAATAAGAAAGCCTTAGATTTAATTATTAAAGGATTGTGATCAAGGCAAGTACTGAATGGGACATTTTGTAATTAAATCTCAAAGTACCTCAAACATTAGTTTTATGTGTCTGCACTGTGGTTTCTTTTACTTACTGGCAAACATACACCTTCATGCAGCTATATCTGCTGTAAGCCAATATCGGCTGATATGTAACGGCCTTGTTAATTCATCAGTCAGGCTCTAATGTGTTTGCTTACCAGCCTGTCTACATGTGATGTTTTTACAAGGCTGTCCTCTGAACTGGATCTGCGTAAGAGATCAGAGAAACTCTGTGAGCTTATGGCCCATCAGTTCCCCCTCTCTAACATATACTACAAAATATGGTTTAATTGATGCGACACAAAGTGACATTCACTGGTATTTTATTACAAAATATACTACGAGTCTTGGCAGTCAGTGTTGTAAACCCGAGGCTTCTCTTACCTGGTCCCTTCAAACACAGACACTCTGTTTAAATACATGCTGGCCGGCAGCACCTCTCTGATCTGCAGGAACAACAAACAGCAAATAGCAGCGTTACAGCTGCTGGTAGTTACTGCAGGTGAACAAAGTCATTATAACACCTCTACAATATAATGCAATTCAATCTTCATCCATTACATTTCGACAGGTTACAAAATTATCCAGCAGTTATTTCATAATCTACTGCATTTTGTGTTCAGCGGCCCAAAGTGACAGGAAGAATAAACAGTGTCAATATTCAGAGTGTAATATACAGAACATCTTCAGGTCAGTTTTTGCGATTTAATTGATAATATTTGTGTTTTTTTTGTTTCTTTATTTCTGTATATTGGTTTCTTTGTTTCTGTTACCCAGTGATGTGCGATCTCTCTGGCAGTGTAGGGCTCTGTGTTGTTCCCATCGTAACAAATGATGTCAAACATCAGTCTCACTTCGTAAAAAGACCATTCTGCCAAACAACCAAAGAGAATATGAGACACTATAAAGTATCTGTAAATGTAAACAGAAAGTACAAGTACATTGAAATGTAGTAGTAACACGACATATAAAAATAAAATATATATATCTGCCAAGTACAGCTCAGTATTAAGCATGTGTCTAACTTTTTGCTGAACCGGTTTTGTCTCTGTTTTATGTAAATTGTCTTTCATTATGAACTAATGCATTATGGTATACAAAAGAGGAAATATTAAATATGATGATGAGAACAGTTTTGAGAAAACCAAAATATATTTATCAATTAATATTCAATGGCAATTTTGTCCAAGAGGTTTAGGTTTACTTAAGGCTAAGGGTTGCCATTAGTTTTAAGGTGAAAGTTACAGTCAGTTCCACCTTTGCAGAGAGAAAATAACAACCTGTGACAGCTGTGTGATTAATGCCTCTGATCTTATTGTTATTGATCGTAGAATGGCTTCTATATTTACTTATCTGACAAAAAGACGGGTGGTCAATATTTAATCTGAGGGCTGAGGACATAAACAAAAGGCAGACACTGTGGCTGTGGCTGCCAGTGAGGCTGGAAGCAGCTGTAAAACGCTTAATGAAACTGACAGACCATTTACTGCATCAAAATGAATCAGAAACTGACTAAAAATATTCAACATGTCGATACTCGAAATTGCAGTTGCTGTGGTAAATGTGGCTTAAATAAAGCATTTGATTTCAGTCGAAATAAGCAGAGAAAACGTATTGTAGTTGATGTAAAGGACGTTTTCCATTGTCTCACCACACTGCAGGCTGGAATCAGGGAGCAGAGCACACATCTCAGTGTCCCAGTTGTCCATCTCCCAGTTCACCAGGTCCCCCTCTGTACAGTACAGGGATGTCACTTCCTGTTTGTTGCGCTCTCGCCCCCACAGCCGAAACAGAGATAATTTGCCAAACACACCGGTTAATGGAAAAGTCTGGATATTACTGCTGAGGTGTGCCACACCCAGAGTAAGTGTCCCATTGGGGGCCAGTTTGCGGTATGAGGAGGAAAAGGACTCAGAAGAGTTGACAGTGTGATCTAGGAGAGATGAAGGTATCATGATGCACAGAAGGGTCAAATACACACTAAAATTATCACAGAACCTGAAACAGCAAAATCTTTTAGTTGTCAGTTTCCCCAGAGCCAAAAGAACACAATGTAGAAACAAAAGAGTATAATTCAACTTGTCATGCTTCCCTTTCCTTTGCTATACTCTGAATCTAATTTTCACTGTGTGTGAAGGGAGGCCCACCAGAACAGCGTTGCAGTAGTTGAGGCAAGAGACAATCATCGCCTGGACCAAGAGCTGGGAGGCGTACTACGTCAGGTAAGGCCTGTATATTTCAAAGAGGAGGGATCCCAGTACAGATTTTTGGGGCACTCCTGTTGGGATGGGATGGGATGGGATGGGATAAGGGTTTTTGTCCTTGCCATCACACCCTGTAGGAGCACCCAGTGAGATAGGATTCAACCCAAGAAAACGCTTTGCTCAAGATGCCCATGGCGGAGAGTGCAGGATGTTGTGGTTCACTGTATCAAAGGCTGCTGAGAGGTCCTGCAATATAAGAACTAAGGACTGAGCTGCAGCTCTAGCTGCCCTTAGGGCTCCTGTCACAACAGCCGTTTCAGTGGCTGCCCTTAAAACCCGACTGATTTGGATTAAGGATGTAAATTCGTTAGAGGAATTCTGATACCTGCTTGAAAACCACCCTTTCTGTACACTTAGATAATTATGGAAGTGGTGAGACAGGTTGATAGTTCTCCACTTGAGCCGGGTCAAGTGAGCTTTTTCAAGCAGAGGAGTTACTTGAGCTTGTTTGAATGTGGTTGGAAATGTTCCTGAAGCCAGCGAAGCATTTATCACGTGTGACTGCTGGCACAATGGTAGGAGATACAGTTTGGATGAGGTTTGTGGGAATGGGGTCCAGCGCACATGTAGTAGGACGACTCAGAAGTTTCGACACATCAGTCTCAGTGAGAGGGGTGAATGAGAGAAAAGATATGTCCTTGACCTGGACATGGACATGTGGTAAGACTACTACATATGTATGTGTATGTATATATATATATATATATATATATACATATATGTGTACCCTGCAGTAAAACTCAGCTTTGCACTGTGTGTTGTCTCAGGGTGCATTGAGATTTGATTTTTACTGCAGTTTTTCAAGCAAACCCCTGGGGCATACCCCTTGGGAGAAAAACAACTTCTGGCCCCCAGGTGACTTGAGCTTTGAGAAAACCTGATATGACATATAAAACAAAGATGGTAACAGGACACCTGCAGTATATAAAACACAAATTATGAGAAGTAAAAATAACATAATCAGACCTGACTGTAAGATACTACACCACAAAATAAAGCCTACCTGGCATCATGCCCACCAAGTTGCCATTGATGTATAGGGCAAGTCTGTCTTTCGTATGTGACCAGGTCAGGCACAGCGAGTACCACTGTGACATACCAAGGTTGATCTGAGGGGTCGTCCACTTTGTCCCAAACAGCCAGACCACGAAACGACCCCGCTCCCCCCCCAAACCCAGCTCAACATTTTGACCATCAGGATGGTGGTACATGAAGGCGGTCCACGGTGAGATGGCCTGCACCTATATATGGTTGACGAAATATCATAAAAACATGATTCCTACAGACTTCAACCATGCAGTCCTATTAAATCTGCCTCTAAAAGTTACTGTAAGACTAAATGTAACTTACATCCTTTTCCATCAATACCTCAAACTTCAGATGGAGGCAAACGGTGAACTCCTGCAGGGCGGGGATGGAGACGTGAGGCTTTAATGTCAAGTGGCTGCACTGGTAATTGAAGTCGGCCACCTTCCCCCATAGACTGCACTGAGGGACTGACAACAGAAACAGACAATATACAGTGAACAACATACAGTAAATCATTAACCTGCAGCACATAGGAGTAGATCTGTTAGAGCAAATAAGAAGAGAGAGTGTGAGCTAACAAGTGTTATATCACTGTGAAGCTACTTTTTGTACATTAAATATTTTAGACAAAGATATTATTGATATATTGATTGATATATTGTTAATCCAAACTTTCAAGTCATATAGGCCAACATGATATGTAACTTTGAACCGAATGACAGGCACTTACAAGGTCATATAATCATCAAATTGAACACATAACTGTTGATATTCACAAATCTGCCATGAATGCGATGGAAAACCATGTAGTTTAAAGTTAGAAGTGCTCAGGAAACTTCAATTTATACCACTTTAATTAAAGCACTGTTTGTAATTTGTACACTAACAATCGACTCGTTTGGTTACTTTTATCAATAATGACTGATCATTTACGTTGTAAAGTTCAGAAAAATGCCAGCATGCTCTTTTCAGAGCCCAAGATGTTTATCAAGATGTTGATATCATTTTAAGTTTTTCAAAGACAAAAAAGAGATGAAACAACAAATGTTTGACACATGCTTGATAACTTTTGGTTGATAAATCTTTAAAATTGTTGATTAATTTCCTGTTGATGGATAAGTTGACACATTTTTTTTTACAGCACTTTGTTGGAAAAATTTAAATTCCAGTCTGCAGAAGATTAATATGTAAAGAGACACAACAGCCTCGCTTCAGCCTTTTGACCTTTTATCTGCAGCTTAGACAGACCATATTCTGTATGTAATAGTGTAGCCATATAGTGTTTAAATACTGTAAACTGTGTTTGTTTTAGATACTATTTATAATCAACACAGTGACTTTGAGACAGCACTGATGAACACACAACAGAAAAAGGCTTTTATCTCTGAAAGTGAGCTCCTTATCTTCGCCAGCATCAATTATTTTCAGTTGTCTTGTCTTATTATTTTTTTAACCACAACTCTATGAATTATTATAAAATTCACTGTCACCCCTTCCTCCACTCACAATTCAACTTAGAGCCATTTAAACCTTTAGACCTACCTGGCTCCACAGAAGAGGCAGGGCTGCTCAGCAGAGACAAAGAGACAAATACATTCAGGAATTTTTGAAAGATAATCATCCTGAAATTTGAAAAAAAAATAAGCTTATTATCTTTTCAGTATCTTTCAGTAAGTAATCATCTCTCTCCATTAAATTATTTTTAGCCACCTAAACATTTGCTACCATTTATTCTGATGTCCAATTAAAAAGTTTTATCAAACACTGTTCATGCCTTGAAAGAAGTGAAGAAGTACTTACCTGCATAAATGAAATGATGCTAAAAGCAAAGTGGAACTGTGAAGGTAAAAATCTGGTCCAGAATCTCAAAAGCAGCAAAAGACAACGCTGGTTTCATCCAACAAGCTCTGAGACATAAGAGCATAAGATGAACCGCAACCCTGTCTCTGCAAACAAAGACGATATGACTGTGTGTGGAGCGGAGAACACCTTTTCACAGGTGTGTTCCTGCTGTGATTGGTCCACTTGTGTAATTATGTGTGTGTTCAGCTGTGTGTGGGTGAGAGACAGAGAAAGGTGGAAAGAGAGGGAGAGAATGAGTATTTACATATTGAAAATCAAATTAAAGTTAAAAAAAAAATGAACTGACCCCCAAACAAAGGCATAAACTGTAAGGTAATTACTTTTGACAAACATGCGCTGCTTTCTGTAAACACACTCCCTGCATATGTGAAGCTAAATCACTCTTTAAAGCTCACATAAAAACAGCGTGCTGACCTTTACTAGGATGGTAACTGTCTCTGTGTGTCATCTAACTAATCTAATCTATGTGAAGCAAGGAACATAAAGAAATGCCATCAATCTCTCCAAAATGTTCAGTAAATTATTTTCTGTCAAAAGGCTTCAGACAAAACTTGGTGCCATACTTACTTATATGAAGGTTCATATTATTAAAGGTCCCATATATTTATTTGATTTGTTGACACATAAGAAGATACATTTGTGGTTGAAGGTCGGTGGACTGACTGTTTCTGAGTGAGTTCTGGGGAATGGCTGAGAGCGGCGACTGCTTTGTTGCGACATCACAAAGTTACAGAAGTCCTCACGGCTCGTTTTAAGGCTCAGTTTCTGAATACAGGCTGTGTGCATTTCTCTGTGGACTGAGCGCTTTTATACTTTCACAGTATTAATATAGAACCTAGACCTGCTTTATAATCAAAAAAGACATGGAAATTTATCTTTAAACAATATGAGACCTTTAAACAGATAAGTTCCCTGTTCCCATTTCCACAAGGAACAAATTCATAAAAAAACCTCTGGACCTTTAAAATCTATGTATAATGAATAAAAACAAAATGAGCCGCAGTTTTGTAGAAAGTTTATTTGATTTTAGCAACACATCGAAGCATGCAGTTTGCATATATTCCAATTTAATATATATTTTTCATCTTTCCCTTGAGGAAAAATGGCTTAGAAAAGTGCATAGCAGTTTATTTACTTACATACAATAAGCATATCAATCTAATAGGGAATAGGGAATTAGCAGTTACAAATATAGATTAATTTTGAATAATTAAAGAAACAACTTTTTTTTGGTCATAGGAAAATATCACTTTTTAAACACAGAAAAACAAGACATTAAAGTCACTAACACAAGCAGTAATTTGTGCTAAAAGAAGATGGAAAAATACAATTAAAATTATCCCAATTTACGTATTTGTTTAAAATCCATGTGTCATTTAACATCAACATGAAAGCATTGATTTCTGAGTTTTAAAAAACACAACCTTTATCACAACACTAGCCTTTAACCTTATGTTTGAGTACTTGAACATACACTGGTCAAAACCAAAAACTTAACTGAATAAACTGCTGTTAGACAGTGACCAGGCTCTCCATCACTACTTGTTGCCGCAGTCGGTGCAGAGGATGTCTCTTCCCTTGGCTACAAAAGGCTTGTTGGCCAGACCGAGGGAGCATCTCTTACAGTTGAAGCAGTATTCGTGCCAGGAGCTGCCCTCGTAGTTCACAACGTTCACTCCTTTACCGAAACCTGTGAGGAGAGAGGAGTTAGAGACGTCTGCCGGTCTTTTATTTCCTTCATTTTTATTTACTTCGGCTTCTGCTATCACACCAAAGATCTCTGAGGACTGTAGTTTCAAACTGTTGATGGGAGACAGTCGATTCTCAAAAGCCTCAAGGAAGGAACAGTGTACATTGGCGAGTGTGGATGCTTTTCCTTTAATATGTTTGACTAGATTATATTAACTAACTCTGAACATTATAAAGTTTTTGAATACAAAGTTTAAGAGTAAAACTCAACATGTTCATGTATGTTGCCCTGTCAGTGTTTAATCATCAGCATTTTATAACATCACAATCTTAAGTTTTAGCTAAAGTTTACCTGTGATGGGGTTTTGGCAGCTGCTGCATTTCTTAGCCACAGAGCTCTTGTAGCAGTCGACGCAGAAGACCTGGTCCTGGTGGTTGGTGAAACTGGTCCCTGCCAGAGGCTTTGAGCATGAGCTGCACACAAAACAGTGGCTGTGCCACGGCTGGTCCTGGTAGTTCACTCCACCAGAGGTTATAGGCTAGAGACAGATGGAGGAGAACAGCTAATAGTATGAACAGTGGTATCATCCCAATGTTTATATCAAAATCCTCCTTGTTTTATTAATTCAGTTTCAAGGCCACACAGAGATACACTATTGGAAGAATGAAGGAGGAGGGCTGGTATGTTACCTGTTGGCAAAAAATTACCTGTTTGCAGCCGACACAGTGTTTGGCAAACTTCTTGTCATAGCACGGGCTGCAGTACGTGTCACTTCCTTTGGAGAGGAAACTCTGCGACCCTATTGGCCGTTTACAGTTGAAACAGGTGAAACATTCATCATGCCACGTGTTGCCTTTGTACTCCACACTCTCTGTGCCTGCAGGAGACGAGAGAAGAGTTGACAGTACTTCAGGGAAACAAGCGAGGAATAAGTACAGTCTGCAGATGATAAATGTCTTGACTAAGTTTTTTTCTTTGGATTTTAATTTGTAATCTCCAACTGGTTTTCCTCTACAACAACACATAGGTCTTTGATTTTTAAGCATTGCTTTCTTTTGTTACAACATCAATGTTTGCAGGTCATCAGTCTCACCAGCCAGTATGGGTTTATAGCAGCAGTGGCAGCGCGGAGCATCCTCTCTGGAGCAGCACTTTCCACACATGATGCGGTCGTCCTTGGTGCTGAAGGGCTCCTTGGCCAGAGGCTTGTAGCACTTGGCACAACGGAAACACTCCTCATGCCAGTACCGGCCCTTATGGCTGAGCTCCTGATGCAGGAAGAGAGGGAGGTTTTCTTCAGAGGTACGTGAAAAGACATATAAAAGGGGTCAACACTGTCAAATTGAACAGACCCAAAGAGAAATGCGTCTCATCTCACCTTCATTTCCACAGAGATGGGTCGGTGGCACTCGGCACAGGAGTTGGCGCAGAACTTGGTGTGGCAGCGGACGCACACCGGCCTGCCCTCGCTGCGAACGAACCTCTTCCCACCGAGGTCTTCCCGACAGTAGAAACAGTTCGAGCTGTCTGCCATTGTCACACTGAGGGAGGCTCACACCTACGGCGAACGGAGGAAGAGAGGAGGGAAGGTAAACTCATGCTCATCATGAAGTCAGCATGTAGAAATCATGTTAAAACTGATACTGATTTTATGAACTCAACTACTAATAACTTCAGTCATTCTTTGCTCCAAGGATGAAAAATTCTCATCATAATTTCCCAAAGGTGGCAACTGAAACTCCAAAATGCTCAGTTCATACCTCATATTTATTGCAAATGTTTGGCATTTTAACTTGATAAATGGCTGAATTTGACACTTTTGACTATCAATAACCACCACACGGGGCCGCTGGTGCTGCATTTTTCTGTAAAAGCAACAGAGCTCACATGTCAGTTTCAGTGTTTGTACCATGTTGTTTTTACTGCTAATCAGCAATAACTGACCTGAACTGAATTTCACATCTCTTCCAGTAATCCATCTTAAGGAGGCGACCTAAAATCACCACATGGAGGCGTTGTTGGTGCATTTAGTGTGACTGAATAGAAAGAAAATTTACTGCTGCTGTTGTTTAGATGTCTCTCATTACTTGCTCCGATATTTGTTTTATTTGAAAGCATTGCTGCAACACATCTGAGTCTGTGTGTGCCCACCTGTGTGCTTGCATACTGTATGCGCACCACATTAATGTGAGGGCAGCATGTTCCTCCTCACACCCTCACATCTTATCAGCTTTAAACATACAACTGATAACTTGGCCAATAAAGTTTGATGGCTGATTTGAGAGGCAGTAAAATTACCAACACCCACGTCATTTAAAATCTTAATCAGATTCTTGAATTCAACATACACATCCCTGTCACAGTAACTAATTTCCTCATTGTGCTGTAAGCCGACTTCATTAGTAGTTATGTCACCAAATCTGAAGTTTGTAGGTCATGCTACAAAGTCATGAAGTCATTCATCATGAGCGCAGCTCTAAGACAAAGGAGTTTATCTATATTTCTTATGATTATTAACAAACAGGTGACACAGTACTGTTTGCATTACATACACTCTGGAGTTTAACCACTTACAGTAACACAACTCCCATTTTTCTGTTTAGCCTCTGTCTATCACTGGAGGCATTTTCTGAGCTGTACACAGAAGGACCTTGTTTACTGTAAAGTGTGGGGAAAGTGCTTATTATTATTCTGACATACAATCTGCTTAAAGATCAATTCATACAGATTTGTTCCTGAAAAAATCTAAAAAAGATATTTCCTAGTGAAAATCAGTTAAAAAAAATAATATTAAAAAAAACAAAACAGTGAGCCTTGATTAATTTAGTTTTATGTTACTTTCCCATAGTGTCTGACTACATGTATATACTCATCAGATGATGATCAGGCACAACTTTTACTCTGAAAAGACCTGCAGCTGCCTTCAGCCGTGACAAACTCCCAAATTATGAGTCCATCCATCCATTTACGCAATGACTACACTTGTACATATAGTTTTAATGTGCTTGTATTTCATTTTCATTTTTATATACTTCTACCCAATACAGTACAATACACCAGATTTTCTGCCTTTTAACTCACTACATTTGTTTTATTTTATAAAAAATAAATTTTATATTTATCAAATTTGTTGCATTGTTGTGGATTATAGCATATAAACTAGTTAAAATTAGCTCCACCTCCACCAACTACAACATTGTAGACATTAATATATTGCTATTAATGATCCAATAATATAATATATGATAGTATACTGTTACCCAAATGATTTCTGTACTTCATTAAGATTTTGGATGCAGGACTTCTACGATTAATGGAGCATTTTTACATTGTGGTATTGGTAGTTATAGTTAAGTTAAGGAGTCCATCTCAGTACTGGTCAAGTGAAATTAAGTCCCAAAACTGAACGAAGGATTGTGCTCAATAATTCAATTATAGATTTGTCTTCAGCATCCTTATGTAACTGATTCCTTACACCGCAGAGTCCAAAAATCACTCCCCCTAAAATACATCACACATAAACTTCCTAAACATAGAGCCGAAAATCACAACGTCAACCACAACAACACTGACCAGAGAGCTGTGATTACAGGGTCAGGATTTCAGACGGCGAATAATAGACAAGATGAGGGCAACATCACGGCTACACAAACACACAGAAACATAGAGGAAGAGATGGATGAAGTCTGTTCACTCTGTTATTCACGCCGGCTGCCTGCGAGGAATTCTCCCAAAGTGCTGTGAGAGAGCTGAGGGTGTGTGCATGTGCGTGCGTGCGTGCGTGTGTGTGTGTGTGTGTGTGTGTGTGTGAAAGAGTGTGTGCCCTCACTATGAGGTGAACACATGAAGGAATGCCTGGTATGACTAATGTGGTGAGATCTGGAACGTCGACAACTCTTTTGACAGAACCTCCACACACACACACACACACACACATACGCCACACTCACTCACACACTCCACCTCATACATGGACCACTCCCTAGGAAACCACCAAAGCCACAAACTATAGCATTTGCCTCTTGGTTGGAGCAGCATGTCAGCACAGAGTCATGGGGAAGTTCTGCTTTTGGCTCAAGACCGACGTTACCACGAGTTTGAGCTGCGTTCACAAACATTCAAATCCTGCCTTTTCTTGTGTCTTTCCTTAAGCTCTCCGCAAAAGTCAGAGTTGGGTCAGAGATTAGTTTTTATAGGCAAGGCCCGAGGGATGTGAGCCTTTTTTTTTTATGCTGACAGACGCTCTGATGCTTTCAGAGGGGAAATCCTGGATGTCCACAGGTGTACAGAAGTGGTTGTTGGCTGTCTGTCAGGTGCTGTAACTTGATCTTTATGTCAAGGACTTGTACTACAAGTTGATCTAGTTTAAAAATCATTCCCCAGACCATTTGTTTTTAAATCAAGAAATCATTACTCAAAGATTTTCAGTTAAAAATAGCTGTTGTTTGTTGATGTTAAGTCTGATCTGGGAGGATTGTGACAAATGGAAATTAGAGTTATGGCCTTTTTTGGTCTGTTAATATTCAATGGAACTCCTTATTTTCTGTTTGAATGATTTCACAAGACTGACAGCCAACAGCCATATTAGCAGCTTAGTGAAGGGCTGTGAGCTAAATGGTAATGTCAGCATGCTAACATGCAAGAATAATATAATTGTGTTCGCTATCTTAGTTTAGCATGTTAGCATACCGACACTTACTAATTTGCAATGAACACAGGTACAAGGTTTGTTCATAAACTAAAGTATTGGACGAATTGAAATTTTGGCCTGATGATGGCGCTAGAAGAATCTCCATCTCCAGAGCCATGCTGCTAGTGTGGCTAAAAAATAACATTTGCAGCCCAAATATTCTGCAGCTAAACAATATCTTATTGGATTACTTAATGCAACTCAGTTGCTCTTTTGTGTATTTTTTCCCCCATTTTTCTATTCACTTTCTTACTAGCCGAGGCACATGCTGACCTTATTACTGAAAATTGTTCTGAACTGAGTCCTCTGACAATTTTCTACAAAAAAGAAAATACTACAACTTCAATTAAACCAC
Source organism: Seriola dumerili (assembly GCF_002260705.1). NCBI lineage: Eukaryota > Metazoa > Chordata > Actinopteri > Carangiformes > Carangidae > Seriola > Seriola dumerili. The sequence continues at coordinate 4,937,520 of NW_019174295.1, read as the reverse complement.
TAACTTTTTCCCACTTAGGTAGAAACCGAAAATGATCAGACCCAAATGTTTTTTAATTTGATTGTTTTAAGTGATTAAATTTAACCTGTTTAAAGAAAACATTTTACCATTGTATTTACAATTTTTTAATGTGGCCAGAGAGGAAACACATTTATACCAGTAGCTGACAGCACAACATAAAGTAAAAAAAGCTTTTTACAGTCCTCCACTTCAGGCTTAAGCAATTTCCACATGTTAGTTTGTTACTCAGAGTCAGACTGCTGTTTGACTCAGCTATGTGGCTGAGGTTCATAAAGTTGATTCAACTTCTTTTGTGGTCTTGTGGTCCACAACAGCCTCACAGGAGGCCAGCATCATGTGGAGTGGACATACATCTTCCTCTCAGTCACCTGCTAATTCGTTACTCATTAATGAAAAAACCTGCAGCTGGTTTATTTGTTCACTGGGCGAGGTAAATCATCCCTCTCCACTGGAAGACAGCAAAGACGACACTCCTCTGCTCTTTACCTCTTTTCATTTTATCTACATGTCCTTCTTGCTCTGTCACTTCCTGCCTCTCACTAAACTAATAAGAAATAATATAGAATTTTCTGTGCTTTCTGTCCCTTTCTTTGCTTGTTTTTCCTCAAAACTGACAAACTTAGTAGAAATACTTAACATATAGGCCACATATATACAGTATATACACTGTATATATACAGTGTATATACTGTATATACATACAAACAGTAAATGTAAGGCTGTAAGGCAGGCAGTAATAATGCTTGGCTAACAGCATCGTTAAAATGTTATCTGATGGGAGCTGAACAATGGCTGACAGGAAGCGAGCCAGTATCCACACAGGTTGGGAGAAAATAAATCAGGTTTCACTGACGTCAGCCGGCTCCCGAGGACAGTGTTGCTACATGTCTTCACTTTGTTTTTCTGCAGTAAATATTCTTGCTTTGTCGTGACACAACGGCACGTATACATCATTTTCTTCTCTCCAAGCTGCCAATACAAAACCCTTATGTTTGATCTCCATGGAAACAGTTCAATATGAAATGAAGTTGTGACGTGCAGTCGGAGCTGGAGGCAGGGTTGAGGGCAGCGCTGCAGCCAAGGAAAACTCTGTGTGTGTGCTCGTATTAATCACATTGTGGGGACGTCAAACTGTTCATAAAGTCACATTATGGGGACTCGCCTCCCATTTGGAGGCGAAAACCGACATTACGTCTCATGGTTAAGACTTGTTCCATGGTTCGTCTGAGGGTCAGGGTACAGCACGTAGTGGTTATGGTTAAAAGATAAGGCTGATGTTATTCCACATTCTTACTATCATCAGATCAACTCAAACAGGAGTAAATTGCGCGTTTGTTGAGGACTATTTTCAGTCACAGATAATGACTCAAAATGAGCTACAGTGTCCATATTCAAGGTAATGAAGGAACATTTCACCCAGTGCAACTTTGTGGCTCATTCATGTGTTTTTAATAGTTTTGACAACAGTGGAGGTTTGAGTTATATCAAGCTCTGGATACATAGGCAGTGCTTGTTGGGATCAGTTTATTGTTGGTTTTAGTCATAAGATAAATATCACCAGCATTATCCTTTGAGTTGGGTTAAGTCTCCATGCAGCCTGCAGGCCACTCAATTTAAAAGATTTCAAAACTACTGGTGATTTAGCTTGAAATTTCTCCTGAATCCCTTCATCTCCTGCTTTTTTTTCCCTCTCATCTTTTCTCCCTCTGGGTTTGTTTATCCTTTCCCACCGCTGTTGAAGTTTCAGCCACCTGACTGTTACAATTACAAACCTCCAAGCCTACCACACCGCTGTCGGAGCTCTGTCGTGTAAAAATAGAGCACACAGAGGTGACATCATGTCCTGTGTACAGGAAGAAAATCACACGCATGTTTAAAACACACAGGGGGATGAGAAAGAGACGGAGAAAGAAAAATAAAGAAACACAGAGGGAGAGAGAGAAAGAGGGAATAAATCAGGCGGGGCCATCTAGACCAGACAAACTGAAACAGTGCGTATTATTTTAGAGAGTCTGCATGTACCAACCATCTGTGTACTGTGTGTGTGTGTGTGTGTGTGTGTGTGTGTGTGTGTGTGTGTGTGTGTTGGCATGAGCTTATCGCTGAAGAATGTAGTGGAAAAATGAGAAACAGGAAGTCTCCATCAGAAGGGTGAAGTTGGCACCGTCCAGCCACACACACTCACACACTCACTCAGTAAATTCTTTAATGTACTGGCTATTAATAAGTTTACATTAACATTTCATTAATGCCTACAGACCCACATTAACATAGTCCCTGGCTGAACTTATGTTACACTCAGTGTGCTGCAGGTGGGACCTCGGCAGACTTGCCTTTGAAAAATGTCTGACTCTTAAATCACGGACTTGGTGGCAGAAAATAGAAAATATCTTAATGGCACTTCCTGGTGATTTAAAGACAGATTTGGGTTGAAACAGTGAATGTACTGTAATGCCCCCTTTTATCTACATTTCTTCCCACTGTAATAGTAATGTAGACTTAAAATTTGAAATAAATAAAGAATAATGGCTTTTAAATAGATTCACCTCCTCAGTGCAAAGGGTCACTCATTGTTTTTTTTAAATGTCAAGGCCACGACATGATGTTGTGATGGTTATGATAGAAATGACCTTTAAATTGTGGAAGTGTGAAAGTTTGTGGTTGTAATTTAGTAATGGACTTCACATGATTGTGTTTCAACATCTGGCTGATTCAAGGGATAAAGTTTTAAGGGAAAATGCACCCAAAACGCTGGCAGTGTATTTGGATGCTATTATATATTAATCTGTCAAAATATGTTTAAAAGGGCAAAAATATTCCGTTGTCTTAAGTAAATTTCATTTTTTTTTTTGTCTTTCAGGATGAAGTAGCAAGAGAAAACTCACAATTCTGCACACAAAGAAATCCATCAAAGAAGAGGAAAAGATACATCAACAAAAGCCTCAAAAGACCAGAATGCATTGTGTCAAGGATACCTGTGAGCAAAAAGCTTTCTTCATAGCTGCTGTTCACCAATGACATGCTAACTTTGTCTCTGCGTTTTATCCATTGTTTGTTTAGCGTGTTTAAAGTGGGTTTATCAGAGCTATTCTTTGAACATCACTGCTGAGAGCAGTGAACCAAAACATCAAGGCTGCGGGCCATAAAACCAAAACAATGCGCTCAAAGACGCTAAAAGGCTCTGTAGAGCTGAGGTTAAGTGTAGAGTCAGGTGATAATCCTCTGCGCAGTTGTCATTAGCAACACCTTTCACGTTAAACGCATTTTATCCATTGTTAATATGAAAATGTATCATGGCCCAACTACAACAACATCATTCTGGGAGCGTTCCCACCAATGCTATTTCAAAAATAAATACACATCAGTATTTGAAACTGAGCAGCGAGTTCAGCTAAACATTTTTACTCCACATCAGCCTACAAAGACAGATAATTGTTTTATTTGGCCCTGGTCAGCCACATTCCAGACACAGGAATAAAGCCGATACAACAGATCTGAGTCATGTAGACCCAGCATGTCCCACTACAACAGGACAGACATGATGGTTTTACCAGAAGGTGCTGGTTAGCTGTATTCAACCTAACTCACTTTGATTTACACACACAATGTTTCTGCATGATCTTCTGTTCTCTCCTTCCCGTCTCTCACTTCGCAGTTCAGTGACTGAGACGCCTTTCAGAACAGAGCAGCTGACAAAACTAAAAGCCTTCAGCAGCAGCAGTGTATGACCAATTTCCATTTCCATGAATATCCATGACATTCTGTGTGTGTGTGTGTGTGTGTGTGTGTGTGTGTGTGCGTGCGTGCGTGCGTGCGTGCGTGCGTGCGTGCGTGCGTGCGTGAGAGAACCTTCCCCACATCAGTCTGTTGAAGTCCTGTTGAAGAACTACAGAAGTTCCAAAGCTAACGGTTAAGATTTAATGTTGAAATGATCTTTTGGGACATTTAAGCTGTCTGTGTCTCATGAGCCTGTTTGCTTCCAAACTCTTCCAATCTCCCTTCATAAATCTCCAACCAACAAAATCCCTGCAAATCTCAGTTTCTAACCATTCCTCCAGATTCCTACCCTGACAATGACCTCACCAAGCCCATACTTGAACAGAAACACTTTTAAACGAATGCCAAACATAACTATTTCTGGTATTAAAATATAAATACTTATTAAACAAACTTTCTCTTCAGGGGACCAAGCATCAGATCATTTACCATCAGTTTAACAGTTAATCCAAGGGGCTAAATGATGATAGTTTCACATGTTGGGAAATACATTAATTGGCTTTGTTGCCGAGAGTTAGATGGGAGGATCAGTGTCAAATGATCAACGATGATAAATGTGAAACGATAGCTAGGAGAAGCTTAGCCTATCTTAACATTTGGAGAAACAGGGCAAGAGCTAGCCTAGAGCCGCTAAAGCTCTCGTGTTAACACATTATATCTTGTTTGTTTGATCTGTGCATAAAATGAAGTGTAAAAATTACAATTTGTGGTTTTACCAGTCTTCACTGATTGCATGGTGATGACAAGACCCCAAGAAGTCACTGCTCCCAGCCAAGAAATAGTCCCGCACATAACCCCCTGTAAAACCACTACTTGCCATTTCTACACTTTGGATTTACAGACTAAACAAATGAGACATAGCGTATTAATTAGTTAGCTTTAGAGGTGCTGATTTTTGTTAATGTTTGGACAGAGCCAGGCTACCTTTTTCACCTTGTTTCCAGTCGCATCTAATGCAGCGGCTTGCTAGCCTCTCCACAGTAAGATATGTTTTGGAGCATATTGCTGAAAAACAGACATAAGTGTATTGATGCCGTTATGTAGCACTTGCCAAGAAGTGACAAAAAAAATCTCCCAGTGTTAAAACTGTTTTTTTAAATCCAAACATATCTGTAAAATATTTAATTGGTCATACAGCTGCGGCCAATTTTCTCAGACATGTATCTTAGACGTCCCAGATATACATCTATCTAGCTTTGCTTCCCTCTTTTCACATAATACAACGCAAGACAAAAGCTCTTTCTTTCTGTTAATTTCACAACCACTGATTAACGTCAGCTGACTCCAACACATCACAACAGGTTTGAATGGCGGCAGGTCAAAGATAAAACACTGCTAAGTTTCTCAGTGAAAGCCATTACAAAAATATGAATTTACCACTGGGGATCAATGAATAGAAGAACACAGTGCGCCAGTATCCAATTTACAGTCTATCCTATTAAAATCACAACAGGCAAAACACAACTGGGAGTTACCATGACGTGAAGTCAGACAAATTGCATAAAGTTTTATGAGCCTGTGATGTATTTTATGGGACTGAGCTCATGGTAATTTCTTTAACATTCAGGCACTGGCTTCGACTTAAACAAACTAAAAACTCCCATCAGCCTTCAGAGAAAGGTCGTCACACACACACATATGGGTCTTGGTTTACTTACTGTCTGTGTGTTTCTGCATATGTTAGTGCGAGCTGTAATACTACAAGTACTTCCATATGACTGTTAAAATCAGCAGTGCTATCTAGTATATTACCAAACATTTTATATTAAGATGTTGCAACATTTGTGAAGGTATTACTTCAACAACTTACAACATGCGTGTTTCCTGTAAACTTACTGGAAAATTTCTCATTCCCCTTTTAGCCTTGTCTTGTTGCTTTGAGTCGTTTGATGGATAAATGACGTTTTATTAAGCAATTTATGAATAATCACAGGTTTCCTACTATGAATTAAGGGTTGCAGTGAGAATCAAAATTCCAAACACCTAAAACTTGGAAGAAAGATGTCAGTCGCACACATATGGATCTTGAATTTGCTTCTCAACTGCTTGCAGAATAACAGTGGCTGGTAAATCCAACACTGAGGCCATATGCATCTCTGACATGGATGTGAACACGCGCACACACACACACACACACACACACACACACACACACACACATAGAGAAATGAAAAATAGCAGTACAGGAATTTTAATTGACCTCTGCCATGCATTTTTTTGCCTCAGCAGTTCCATCATTGGGTGAAAAAAGGAGACTTCCTAACTGGAAACAGATTTCAGGAGTAGCCCAGGCTTCCACAAGTCAGCATGTAACTGTAGCTCACACACACACACACACACACACACACACACTTACATAGACAGACACAGCCAACGCCCCAGACAACTTAAAAGCGTGTTTCCTATCCGGATATCAAAGTGCTGCTTTGCAAATTAAGTGTGTATGAAATCTCCAGATGTGATGTGTGAGAGAGGAGCATATCACATGCTACTGTACAGTTTGTTGTTGCGGGACATATTGTATAGGTGATCTGCCCTGAGCTGCCTTTTCATGAAGATCAATAGTTTGTTTAGTCAGACTTTTATAGTGCAATAATAAAAGATAAAAGAGCGGCTCGGAAGTTGAAGATCATCACATCAGGCGTGACATATCCTGCATGCTCAAAGTGCAAACAGACCTACAATAAGTGGTCGGTTTTGTTTAAAAACAAGTTTAAGGAGAAAGAGGTTTGGTTAGACTGCAGAGTCATAGACAGCGGAGCTCGTCAGCCAGCTTACCGGGTTCGGAGTGATGTCTGCAGCGGTGGATGAGCGGCTCTTTGGAGGCAGCGGAACTCCGCTTTAACGAGACCCTCACACGTTATAAGTACCGCAGTGTGTGGCTGCGTCAAGTTCCACACGCTCAAGAGTAGGCTCAGACCGGAAAGAGAGTGTTTTACTTTCAAAACAAAGCAAAGTGTGACGCTCGAAAAGAAGTGGTGAATTTACCTTCAAAATAAAAGTCAATGTGACATTTCTATGTATAGAAACGTTATGTCCACTCACACCAGCTTTTGAGAAAATTGTGTGAACATGCTAAAAAAAAACTGCAGTCTCCTTATACTTGCTAATTTGTGATAATGTTAGTGCTACCTAGTTGTTGCCTATATGTTTAGGGAAAGAAACAAAAAATTAAGGTTCATTCTTGACCTGGGAAATAGTCCAAAATAAATAAATAAAATTAACAACGAGGTTCACTCACTAGCTTCATCCTGAGCTTTCATACTTCAGCAGATGCACTTTGCCCAGTTGTCATGGAGACAAATCATGAGAAATGATCAGTTACTAGCCTTACGGTAAAGGGCTTCATAGGGACGTAATTTAGGGACTACATCATTTAAAAGAGAAAAGACGTGTCAATTTCACGAGTTGTTTTTATTTATTTCCAGTACACTCGCAAGATGTCTGACTTAGAAGACACTGTTAATAACTTGAGGACTACACAGGGAAAAAATCTATTAAATATGAGATTATTTTTCCCTTCAACATAAGTTCACATTTTAAAAACATTCACATATAGGCCTATTGCAGGTGTACTTTTCACAAATATAACTGTCATGAACAGTTTCTACAAACAGCAGAAACATAGTCTAACATTTTCAGGTTTTTAGTTGTGGCTGCTATTGTAAGGTTACAACTGTTTCTTCAAAATTCCCATATAAACAAAGTTTTATGGTTCAAATACATTTAGCAAACAAATGAAAATCAAAGAGTACTTTACTAAAAGAAAACAAATGCAAATTCACTCATGTTCATTTGTCTGGGTGATTATACAGACACCAAACCTCATATTAAGAATACTGCTTGAAGATCATGTTGATACAATTAAAACAAACATTTTCACATTTAAAAATATAATTTTGACCAGGAAGTCATAAAAATTAGCCTTGCTATGTTAGATGGGCCTGCTCAGCAGAAAACAGGATAAACAAGGATCTAAGGAGATAACATGGTGCAAAATGCCTCTCATTGAGGTGGGAACAGAGTAGACGAGCTTAATTGCCAAAAAAGGTGCAAAACAGACAATGCATCAGTAAAAAGTCTGTGTCATCCTCCTGTGTACTACTACTATATCTTTCCCTTCACCTTCAAATTCAAATTGAGTTCCTAATTGTTTCATTTAAAAAGCCACATGTACTTTTTTGACAAAGTATACATTTTCCAAAAGTACACAAAAAGATTATATCTGACAAAATATTAAGAGTTTTTTTTTCCATTAATTAGTATAATATTTTAGTTTGCACTGTTTAAGACAAATATTAAAATGCAGGCACTCGCCTAATGGCCTAATTATACTGGGAATACAATATATAACATCAAAGGGTTTAGTGTCATATAAAAACCAAAAAGATCATCTTACTTCACATTAGCAAATCAAATATGTACAAATCTACATTAGTTAATTCAATTTATGAATAGGCACTTTAATTCAGAACAGTTCAGCCAGCCCTCAGTCATCTTTGATGATACAACATCACAGAGACATGGCAGTTTTTTTTTTTTCATTTAAAGATGATTAAACCAGATGACGACAGAAAACCCAGAAAGACATTAGCCCTAATAACCACAGCAGTTGATTTGGCCAGATCAGCCACACACTCAGCCTCAGCCTCAGCCCCACACACACACACACACACACACACACACACACACACAAACACACACAAACACACAAAATTCACACACAGGGAAGCTCTAGTTTCCGAGTATAAAGTACAAGCGTCTGCTACAGTATGGGAAGGAGATATTGTTTTAACATGCACACACTGTAGAGGACGACAAACTCCTGGAATGAACATCTACCTCCCCCGTGACTTCCCTGCTGTACAATGTACCTTCAGTGGGAAGAGTCATAGTGCTTTTTAGGAAAAGGTTCGCAACAACAGCCTTTCATCACCAAGCAGTCCTATTAATTAAAAACAGGGCAAGATAATCATTAATGTCACACTACAAAATAACAAATAAATAAATAAATAAACAAAATAAATCATTACATAAATAAATCATTTTGTGTTAAATAAATAAATCAATACGTAAAAAGACCGATCAAGAGGAGAAGATGCAGGCAGTGCTAAAATTTAAGATAATGGAGATGCTCTGGACACTGTCGTGAAAGCAGTTTGAGTTTTTTGGTTGTTTTTTGGCCTTATTGTATTTACAGAGCCTTAGAGCTGCAACTAAAGTTTATTTTCATTAATCTGACAATTATTTTCCTAAATAATCAATTAATTGTTAAGTCTATGGGATTATTGTTCTCTAAAAAAAAAGAAAAATTGTGAAAATTCCATTTACATTTTCTCCAAGTCCAGGGTAAAGTCTTCAATTTGTTTTGTCCAACCAACAGTTCAAAACCCAAAGATGTTTAATTCACTGTCATAACGAAAGGTAGCAAATCCTCACATCTGAGAAGCTGAAACCAGAGAGTGGTTGGTATTTTTGCTTGAAATATTACGATAACATAAGAGAACTGATCGCATGACTGGAGTGTAAAAATGGTTGCCAATTGAGTTTCTGTCAATCAATTAATAAATTAATCTGCTAACTGCTGCAGCTCTACCTACAATCTTGTTGTAGCAAATATTTGATGTCTTTTATAGTTAAAAACCCAGTACTCCCATCACAAGTCTCAATGTCCTTGCCTAGTTGCTACCTCCAATCAAAATCCTTGGTTTCATCCCTTTGAACCTTCTCCACCAACTGAGCAGGAGGCAAACACGCGGGATGTAGGAAAAGATAACTCAGTTAGTGAGATTAGTAATATAACTGTAGTCTAAATGCTCTTTAATAGCAACGAATTGTCATAAGTAGTACCAGAGCAAAGTGTCAGGGTAACTGTGAACTGCCCTAAATGTTAGATACTGTAGGCCGTCATACAAATACAGAAGCTAGACAGATACAGGACCTTTTGTCAGGAGCAACTTCACCACATTGAAAAGTGTAAACTGCATATTAAACTGTTTTAGGGTTTGCCACGCACAGTCAGGGTGTTTGGGGCTTTTAGAGAGCATAGATAACAGCACTGGCATATTGCCACAGTAGTACAAACATAGGAGCACATACTACTGCCCCATTTTTTAGCCTCAAATACTGGCTAAATGTGCATCTCACCGGATTTAAGTTAGTAAGCTTGAGGTGCTCTCGATTTACAGTACCTTACCTTACATACAGTGCATTCGCATTAAGGATTACAGTAATCCACCTAAATGGTGAGTTAAATCAAGCACGCCTCAAGTTTGTCAGAAAGCTGAGACTATTTTAAAAATGTTAAGAGGGGAGAGGTGGCAGCGTCAACATGGGACAACAACAGTTTGACATTTCAATCAAAAATCCAACCAAATCAACTAACAGATTGTTTTCTTGTGAAATCAGCTTAGATGATTTGAGATTTTTGAAACAAAACATCCTGACAGTGCAAGCCGTCTTACAGTCTGTGTCTGCGAGGGTCAGAGCGTGGCGGGGAGGGCGGCGGGGGCAGGGTGACGGTGGTCGGGGGCTCCACTGGGTCGTCCATCGGCAGGACCAGACGGGTGCCCCTGATTGCAACCTCATGCTCCGCCAGGGCGAGCTCGTGATCCAGACCCTCATCAGACGGGCCGCCCCCGATGCTGGCGGTGGAGCGCTTACGGTTTATAGTGTGGGATCCTGATGCGTCTGTGCTGACGGTGACGTCGGCGTACATGGAGCTCACGTTGGCATCGTTCAGGATGAAGTCAGAGTCATCGTCATGGAGCGGACCTTCATTCTGGTGCATGGAGAGGGGAAAGGGAGAAGGCGGGGAAAAGCATGAGAAGGAAGAGATGAAGATGAATGTGAGCAGCCAACTCCAGCACACACTGCAGGGTGTAATGCTGTATTTCATACGGTCTAAAAAGTTACTGTTTGGGCATTTAATGAAAAGACACTTCAACTTTATCGAATGATGTCTTATGTTCAAACCTCATAGGCCTGTGGGCTGGTGAGGCATCGTGCCAGCGGTCCACAACAAGCAGGCAGAGTAGCAGTGAGAGGAGGACCGCTATGGGTCAGGAGAGGTTTCAGGTAGCTGGTGAACAAGCTTCTGTCAAGGACTAAACAATTTAAACACACTAACTTTCAATTAAACAACCTAATTAGTCAACAAACTGTCTGATGTCTTGGAAGATGAAACTATGAAACAATCAAAAAGTATGTATGTGTTTTAAAATATTAAGGCTGTGGCTCTTTTATTAAGATCAGTATCACTCCTGTGCAGGGAGATCAAGTTACAACTATATATTTCTTAAAGTTTATAAAGAGCACCCTCTGGTGTTGAAAGCTGAATTCAGCATCTACAGTTCTGAAGACAAGGTTTTCATGTAATCCATGGCTCAAAGGATACTTGTGGTCAAAGTTATACCAGATCCTGAAGGGCCACGCGCTCTCGTGTTTGGTGTTCCTCCGCTGTGTCCCATCCAACACTGCAGAACTCTGAAGCACAACTCTTATATTTAGTCACTGTTTCATTACTTAAATGTTTTTTATTTGACCTGGAGTTAGCAAATTGACAATTCAACCAAAAACATGAGCCTCTAATGTGTAATGATCACTTACAGAGTTTTCTTGATCAGAGTCCACACCCACCCTAAAAGAGAAAAAGTAGCAACAGGGATTTTGACAGAGAGACCTTCATTAGTGCGGATGAAACACACACACAGAGAGATAAACACATACAAACAGATGCACAGCCTTACGGTATGCTCATGAATGACAGCATGGGCATGGTGCCCCCGCCACAGATCCAGACGGTAAAGAAGACAATGAGGAGGGTAGTTGAAAACATCATCTGACGAGCGTACGTCGCTGTGTCTCGGATGGAAAGAGCAAAGGTCATCGCCCCACGCAAACCTGGAGGAGAAAAAAGACAAAACAATGAGAGACTAAGACAGAGTTTATGTGTGAGAGGGGCCCACAGTGAGGCAGTGTGCAATTTTTCATTCATCATCAACTCAAGAAACACCTACAAAATATGTTTTTAACTGAACTCAATAATTACTGATTACTGCAGTCATTTGTTGACTAGCTTATCCTGCACAGTCTCCTTACGTGAGACACATACTCACATAAGCATCTGTCGCCATAGCATGCTAATCAGTTGTATTAAAAAAAAAAGTTGAACATATTTAGAAAATGTCCTGTGATAAATTGGTTTAAATTTTCAGCATAATTACAGGAAATAACCTGTGGGTTTAAAAACTAGGAAACAATTATGAAACAGACATGAAGGGGATTTCTATTTTTAAGCCTGTTTCAACAGTAAATGTCAGCTGACATACAATAGGGGCTGTTATTCATAACAATACTGTATGTGAGTAGGAGGGTTGTTGGTCTAGAAGGAGATTATTATCCAGGCCAATGGCTAATTTATTTACACTTCCACTGACAGTGTATTTTCATGGAACCATGTCCCAGGTGAGTAGTAGTTTACTCAATTTGGGTCCAAGCCAGAGAAACTTTACTCATCTTTACTGTGTAGAAAATAAGAGACCCCACAGACCTCACATACCTGCAAACATCATGACGTGCTGAAAGTTGGACCCGATCTTGTTCTTGCGGCCCAGGTTGAGCAGGAAGGACAAAGGATAGATGTTTGCTGCTCTGCCCAGAAACACTGCCACCTATACCACGCAGGAAGGTCAAGGACACAACAAATTGAAATAATGATACAGTTCAGGGCAGGTTGGAATGGAAAATAATCGTGGGTAGATGGCAGTTTGGAAATTCTGCCTCATGGTTGACTAATCTTAGTTTTAAATGTGTTCTCAATTTAATTTAGCTTTTCCTATTATTCTTGGGCTCCCTGAAGCACAGAATAAAATAAGATGCATGTACTGTCAGTCCATCATAAAAGTTTTGGTGATAGTATTGCTAGCATTAGTATCATGACATATTTTCATAGATTGATAGATAGAATTTTTAACTAATGCAGGCAAGTGAGCATGTTATGGTTTAAAAAAAAACAAAACTGAGGTCATGTGGAACAATACGGTATGTCAGATAGCCACACATCTCTGGAGCACCAGAAAGGCCTTCATTTGTTTGTGCGGCGCATCAACACCAGACAGAGTAAAGGATACAAAGGCTCCAATGATGAACAAAGGGTTGAAAACATGTGACTGGAAGGAGAAGAGAGTCAGACCCATGTAGGAGAAGATGAAGTTCTCTGCCAGGAAGTTCAGCAGCTCAAACAACTGATGGGGGAAGAGACAAACAGATACACATACTGAAAACAAACAGGATGAAAACTGAAACTGAAAAAATTTACATAGCATTCATGTCACTTTGGGTAGGTAAGGTAACATGTGAATGTTTCTTGTAAACCATGCATTCACTGTGTTCATCAGATGACTCATGACGGCATTAGTGAGAAATGTTACATGTCTTATCAAATTTACGGAGAATAATGCTTATATTTGTGTGTGTGTGTGTGTGTGTGTGTGTGTGTGTGTGTGTGTGTGTGTGTGTGTGTGTGCCATCATAGCAAACTGTGGTTCGAGAGAACTACTACTTTACCAGGAACTAGCACTTGAGTAATTTCACAGTAATTTCGTTTGTATGTCTGTATGCTGATTTTTATCCATAACTATGAAAGATGCAGTTGTCAAACTTAACTGTGTAGTTGAGATCAAAATAACGGGCATAGTCGGTGGTGTGTGCTCTCTAGTTCTCTCATTTATAGTTTCCAATATCGAAAAATACATGTTTATAGTGCTACTAAACGGTAACTATCAATAAACTGTACTACTCAGCTTTATTTATTGCCTCTAAGTGTATAACTTTCAGAAAATATGTGAGGTGGATGTCCACATGCGCGGTCACTGTAAATGCTCTAAATCTCATGTAAACCTTGCCCAAATGAAGACTGTGATATTTATTTGCAGTGTTTGAAAATAAAGTTACTGCCATAAAAACCAGTGCTACCAAAAGACATATGTGTGAACTTTGTCGGTATCTGCTTTTAATTTACTCACTAAAGTTACATTATTCTTAAAATCCTCAGCTGATGTCCCGAGTAAAACTAAGAACATTGTTTGCATCAAGCTAACAAACTATTTAAGGTTATTTCTTAACTCTGAATCTTAGTTACTAGATATCCAGAGACATGCGTATCATGGTTTTGCTCAATCTCACTGCTGCTGCTGATAAGGATGACACAAGTTCTAGTTCAGATCCTATCTATGGTGGTAAATACTCATGTCCACAAACATCTTGCCCTGTCACGCTGCACTGCATTGATAATAGGGTCAATATTGTTTAGGTTCTATATGCCGAAGCCAGATGACCCAAAGCTGTTTGTACGAAGGACCAGCAGACCATCAGGTCTATCCGCTCTGTGCTTCAGTGAATAAATGACATCAGCGTGTGGATGTATCTGAACTTAATGCAACTTCAACATCCTGTCTTCTGAATATTTTTTTCAAGGCATTTCTCTGTTATTTGCTTTTATTCTGTGCTTTTCTTCAATTCTGTACCTTCTGCACTTTGTAAACTAGATTTTTTTTTCAATGGAAATACAAATAACCTATAACATTGGTTGGACTAGTACTGGCAGTGGCACTATTGCAAAACGTGTTACAGAGCAAAGATTAAAGCTGTTAGTAGATACAATGGGATGGGATCACTGTGATTGCATTTCACCTGTTTGGTCCTGTCCTGAGATTCCGGGGAGAGATTGTTGTAGGTGTAGTGAGCCTGAGTGATCCCACAGAAGAGCACAGCTACCACACCTGAATAAAAACAAAGATCCACAGATTTAACTTAAATGTCACTCAGAACATATTAAATTATACTTTGGAGGAGGGGGTCAAAAGCATTAAAAAAAAAAATCACTTTTGCAAATAATATTTTTGCATGCAGGAGGTGTACCTGTGAACCCGCAGGCCTCAGCCAACAGGAAAGTGCTCCAGGACATGAGAAAAAAGAGAGCCGTCTCCAGCAAGGGGAAGTCCCGCAACTTAGTGAACTTGGTCACGTGATCAAAACTGAGCGTCAAGGAAAAAAACAAGAGCTGGAACACCTGCAGCCATGATATTTGAAAACAGAAACAGAGAGATGAGACAATCTGAGCAGATTGAATAAGACAAATAAATCTGTAAAAGTACAGAAGTACTGTTCTATTTTGGTATGCATGAATAGAATTCAGGCTACATCTATACAGGCTTTTTCTTGTTTTAAGTCAATTATGACTCCAAGCTGCACATACAATGATTAAACAGCTGCAGTTTTAGATAGAAGTTGGGCATCTGTTTTAATTCATTTAGTATTACTCTGTTGCTGCTCATGCATACCTGAGAATATAAATTATTATATTCACAGGTATATATTATCATTCAACATTATGTAACTGTAAGAACCAGGTGAAAGGATATGAGAGCAGTCATGACTCCAGTGGCCACTCCAAGAGCAAAGGATCCACTGAAGACACCCAGGAAGATGCCGAAGGATTTCAGCATGGCCATGGCCTCGAAGCTGTGGCTGTTGTCTCCCGCAGGCTGGTACGCCACAATGGAGCTGAAGGGCAGGTAGACATGAGTACACAGAAATAAAACCATTTTCATGAAGAAAGGAAATAGGCCTGTGTTCTGAGAATCCAGGAAGAGCAACGGGTCAAACACATGCTCAGATAAAGACACCAACGGAAATATCTTTGAAGATGTTAGACAAGCATCAAATTAAACCTGCAGAAACCCAAACCCAAATCCAATTCTGATTCTGTACACATTTAGCGGATTTTGGTTTCCCTTTAAAAAATAAAAGTAGTAACAAAGGCTTAACACACATGGATTGGAGTTGGGTTTTACAGTCATAAAAAGGGAAGAGGTTGGGGTCTTGCATGCTCTTGGATCTTGGATATCTCAACTCTATTTGGTTGATATCCAATAAGAGTGCAAATAATTAACCAATTCAAGCGCTACTCCTTTATGAGAAGTACCACCCAAATTACCTCAAGACTAACAAAGCAGATCACCAGCACTAACATCCAGCAGTAATAGACCTTTTGGACACAAAATTTTCTAGTCATCTGCTCGTTCTGTAGAACATTGAGAAAAATGAAAAATAAGACAAGGAGTGGATATAAAGGGGCTGCAGAAGCTGTGGGGTGTAGGGGAGGGCAGTGATCATCGTAATGGATCATGTCTACACTCTAAATAAAAGATCTGCATCACATTGACTGACTTGAGATGATCAGGTTCTAATACTACAACTCTGCCACCACAACCACGCAACCAGCCCAACAACCAATCCACCCACCCACCCACCCACCCACCGGGGGCTCAATGTCTGGTTTTCTCCCAGCCATTCCTCTACCCCCTCGGGAAAGACTGGGCCGTCATCTCCTGGGGAGTGCACAGCTCCAGCCCCTTGTCTACTCTGTTTCTCCAAGCGGAGGAGAACACTGCATACATACGTACAGGCAGGCGATGAATGACACGGGTGGGTGAAGGAAGGCAAGCAGTGAAATGACAGGGATCGATGTTAGTATGATTAGTGTTCATTCATGTGCAATGTACAACAGTTGAATTTGCCACAGTTATCATAGACTCATTATAGTGCAGGTCAGCAACACATCTGGGATTAAAGGTCAGGTTCACATTCTTTTCAAATTTAAAAAATACTGACTTGCCCCTATGCACATTTTAAAAGTTGTTGGTCACTGTAATTGTTCCTCCTGTCCAGGCTATGAAAGAATCCCTTCCTAATGCAATACTAATTTAAGTGATGGGGGGATGAAATCCTCTGTGCAAAAATGATTTTTAACTGAAGCTAATATGAGGCTTCAACAGTCAGAATCAGACCAAACAAGCTGGTATCTTTTAAAGTTTCAGTATTTTTAATGGAAAATTATTTTGTTTTACCATCCTTCAGCTGCAGCTTAGCAGGGGGAAAAAAGGATGAATTTCACAAGGAAATCCACTAACTTGAAGTCTCTAACTCAGACTGCTGAAGCCGCACACAAACTATCCTTTAACGTGGACCTACTGTTGCTTTGGCGAAGTGTGTGTATATTTTTGTAGCATGTTATCAGTGCTTACGAAGAGAGGACGATGGCCACAGCATCATTCAGGACACTCTCCCCAAAGAGTAAAGCATACAGGTCCACATCCACCTTGAGCTCATTGAAGATAGCCAGCACTGTCACTGAAATATGAAGGATAAAAAAAAACACTGACGTGAATATTGTATAACACAACACAAGCCAGATTAAGCATTGTTATTGAATATATGGAAGCTGAAACGACTGAAAGCTAATATGACTCTACCTACCTGGGTCTGTTGCCGAAACAATGGCCCCAAAGAAGAGGCAATCAGTAAAGTAAAAATCTCCCGCTAGCTGACCCACAACTTTCATGAAGGAAACAAAGCCATACATGATCAACCTAGGAGGAAAGAAGGATGATGAAACATTTGCAAAACAAACTTATCAGATGAAACGAGGCAAGCAAAACTGAGTCTGAATGTCAGGCATAATGGTAAAAACAAAACATCACAATCTCTGAGGTTATTTCAGAGACTACAAAATGACGTACCCAATAACAAAGCATGATACAACTGTTCCCATGAAAGCATATGCCAGGATGGAGCCAATGTTTCTGAAAAAATGTCTCTGAAACAGACAAAGACAGTTCATTAAAATAGAGTTTGTCTAGTACCTAAGAAACATATATATGAAGAATCACATACAAAAAATGTAACTTATTCTGTAGAAAACAACATATAATTTTAAATAATATTATTTAACTTGTGTAAAATCTTATTTGTGAAAAACCTGAATCTATATTTCCATTTGAATGTAAATTTCCATGAACAGAACATCATAAATCCCTTTGACTCTCTTACCCTTTTCAGACTGTAACCAGCGTGGAAGATGATGGGAGGCAGCAAAATGTTGAAAAACACCTCTGGGTCAAAGGTCACCTGAAGGCAGTAGTTATAAGAAGTTATACACCTATTTACAAATAGTGCATTCCCCACAACCTGACACACCTTTCCAATATTCTTCAGAGCATATATTGTTTTGTTTTGTATGCAAACAAGTAAGGTTTTTACATTTTTATTGACAGAGATCATGTTTAGATATGCAGGTGCTATTCCACCAGAGGCTCCAGGCACCTAGTAACTAGTACATTGCATTGATGCATCAAAAGTGCTTTTCATGTTTTTTCTACAAGTGTGTAATGTCGGATGTGGATTTTGTCGTCTGTCCATTGGTCAAAAAATTT
The DNA here is from genome assembly GCF_002260705.1 of Seriola dumerili. NCBI lineage: Eukaryota > Metazoa > Chordata > Actinopteri > Carangiformes > Carangidae > Seriola > Seriola dumerili. The sequence goes on along the minus strand of NW_019174295.1, from coordinate 4,919,446 downwards.
CTTGGCTGATAATTGTCTGCCAGAAACTACAAGTAAAGCAACATGTTTGAGTTTTTAAAAATGGCAAGTGTATAATCAGTGACACTGAGCACTGCAAGCCCCAACCCAGAAGTTCCTGAATCTTAAGAAACTACTGCCACCTTAGCATGCACTTTTTTAGGGGGTTAAAACTATCTCCCTGGAACTTAATTCAAACCATAGTTCTTCTGGTGGAAACACAGGTAGGGGAGCTGAGTTGGAAAAGCACCATACGTAAGAGGCTGTTTATCACACTATACACAGTAATATGGACAAAGCTCAACTGTATTTATTATTATTTTCAAACCCTTTTCAGTATATCCATAAAACATATTTTCCGTTGGCAACTTTATATGCTTCATCTGTTCATCCCCTTGCCTTTCTCAGCATCTCATCATCCTGAACTTGGTGCCCTTTGCTCCGGCTGACTTCCCCCTTCAGAGTGTACTCGTAGAATCGGCCGCTGACGTTGACCAACAGAGTAGCAGGACTGGCGTTGACTGCACAGCTGAGGACCAAGTCACTCATGCTCTGGGGCACGTGGACACCAAACCGCAGGATCACACCCACCAACAGGCCTTCAGGGAGGAGAAGAAGGGCAAAGCAGTTAGCCACGGATCTCAAGTAAATATCCCTTGTGCACCAAAATAGGGTGAGGTTCTATTTAAAACACCTGCCTTGAATTATTTGAGTGTGCTACATACTTGAATTAGATTGGGGTCTTACAAACAACAAATATTAATTGGGCCAAGTTAATTATTCTCAAAGCAATAGCTTCATCAACGCAGCTTCTCGCTGCATGCTGGAAATGAATGATGGTGCAGGTGTCTGACTAGTTAAATGGGAAGAAGATATGCTTTTTTCCAGCTACTGTAACAAAAATACACATTTTCCCTAACACTTCAGCTGTTATCAATATTACATTATATTTCATTATTTAATTGACAGCTGACAGAATAACAAAACTCTAAAAAAAAGATCACCATAATCCCGCAGTCCTAAGACAGTTACTATTTATAATCGAAAGTACGCATAATACTGGATACATAATACTAATTTGAATGCGAACATCTCTATAGATGACTCACTCAGGGAGTTTCCCCCATGCACAATGAAACCTAAGCATAAGCTGTCAAAGTGAGCTTACAGGTCAAGTCTGAGGAGCTAACACCAAGATAGCCAGCTAGTATTAACGCTAAGTTAAATTAACTGATTGACATTATCGTTAGCTAACGTTGGTAGTCTTACCATAGATCATGGCGAGTCCTGTTTCGTGCAGGAACCTAAATCGCCGGTGTTTGAACAACCATATAGTTAAAATGGTGAGTGTTAAGAGCATTATGAATATGAGAAGATTGGCACTGTCCTGACGATGGCTCTCCTCAGCCATCCTCTCAGTTGCGACGTTGTCCATTGCATTGCTCTCGCCTTGGCTCCCGACGAGCACGAATGTCAACAGAAAAGGCAACAACAGAAGCGCTTTTGACGGTTTAACACCAAGAGAGTGTCTTAGTGTAATTCCCATTTCGACTTTCTGTCAAACTGTTACATTTGTCGTTTAATTCCTTTCGGTTTTGTAGGGAAACTCCTGCTTGGACTAAAGGGGAGCAAATGACAGCTTCTTCCGCAGCCGTTATCAAAACACTGGGATTTCCGGTTCTTCAAAATAAAAGTCACCTCATGATTAGTGCTAGTCCCGTGAGCAACACCAACACTACACCCAAAATGTTTTTTGGGGTTTTTTGTTCAATTTGTTTGTTTGTTTGTTTTTGTTTGTTTGTTTTTGTTTTGTTTTTTTAAATCACAGTAGCTACCTGTAAGCCACCTGTGAAATTTACTCTGATTACTCTGTTGTGGAAATCTTGCTGTGCTCTTATACTATAGCAGACAAATCCCCATTACAATAAGAAGACAAGTTGAAAATACAATCACACAAAAAACTTCCAGTTCATACTCAAAAGCACCTCTGTGGTTGTCCAGCCAAAGTGTCTCCAGGGCCACAGTTTGCCATGATGACACACACACACACACACACACACACACACACACACACACACACACACACAGACTCACAAAGTGAGAACAATAGCAGCCCTGCTGTCATGGCTGGTAATAAATCAGTCTCACAGTCTTAGTGTGATATTTATTTTACAAGTGGTTTGATTGTCTAAGACTTGACACTATTTGTGATATTTAACAAATGTAATATGATCTCTGTGGAGAAAATACAGTCTTTGTTTAGAATGGCTTTCAACTCCTCCTCACATATTCTAATAACGGTTGAATAATGCTCATCTAACTTACTCATCCTCATGGTCATTGTATTGCGTTATAACTCTCTAGTTTTGGTTATGCCGCAGAAGTATATTATACACCTGGTATATCTAAAGACAGCATTTAGCACCACAAGGCTTTCATTCGTCTTTGATGCAATATCAATATAGTTTAAGTATCAATCTCTTTGTTTTTATAAAGGTAAGAAAAATATTATTCTGACATTTCTGAGTCATTTTGATTTTAAGTCAGTATTTCATGTGACCGTGTAATTTCTCACAATTGATGAATAGCCAAAAGATTCGGACAGCTGTGTGAGGCTACACAAAGACTGTGCAGTTCAGATATTTCAGACATTTCTATGTGAAAACAGGAAAAAGAGCACTAAGATTACAGTTATTTTCACACATGCAAACAAGCAAACCACTGTTCAATTCACTGGAAATGAACTGAGATGAAATGATTGTAGCATAAGAGATCAAATGCCAAATTAAAAGATAGGTAGATCCCCTTTTTCTGTTTGATTTTGATACACTTACAAGCATGTCATTTAAGGTAATTCTTCGATTAAGTTGATTTAACAATTTGTTGTTTGTCAGGTGGATGATGGTACACACATATAACATACCTACGCATACATAAAAGTTTCCACTTCAGTTAAAGGTATTTCTCAATCTTAATTTTGTAGCGGTTTCCTCTCACAGGAAACAAAACCCACAAACCCTTAACTGTGGAGCAGCAGACACAGAACATAATACACATATCAAGAGTCACATGACTTTTCTGTCATGTACAAACCATACCTGAGATTAAGTAGGCCATGATGCTACACATAGCCTATAGTGGCTTCAGAATATTCAGACCCTTCACTTTAATCTTGTTTGTTGTAGATTTTATTTTAAACGGATAAAATTACCATTTTTGTCTATCAGTCTAATGATCAGTCAATAATCCAGAATGGCATGTAATGTAAAAACATGTTAGACATGTTTGCAAAATTATTAAAAGTCAAAAACTGAAATCATTTACAAAATTATTCAATCACAAACTGTGGTCAGGTGCATCCTCTTTACTTTAACTATCCTTGAGCTGTGTCTACAAGTTGATTAGAGCCCACCTGTGACAAATTAAATTGATTGGACATAGTTTATAAAGGCACACACCTGTGTATACACAGTCCCACAATTCACACTGCATGTCAAGACAAAAACCAAGCCACAAAGTCCAAGGAATTCTCTGTAGACATTTGCGATATTTGTTTTTTGAAAGTTGTATTTGTATATCTATTTTTTCATCTTCAAATGTATGGAAATTCTGTGTCAGCTTTGAGTGCTGTCATTTTGTGGTATTTTTTTAATCACAATTTGTAAACAAACTCCAACATAAAAAATTTTAATATTATCACAAACTTTATTTCTTAACATGCACTGCTAAAGGAAAACAAAATACCTGTAAACATCACACATTTGAATAAACTTTAAATATCTCACACTAAGTAAACTATTCTATCGGGAGTAAACGAACTGAAGTAATTAGTGTTGAGTGCAGTGTTTTACAGTCTTTTGGGGATGAAGCCTGTTGGTGCACAGGATGATAATAATGATAATGACGATAATAATGATGATACCTTCTATACAAATAATATAATAATGACATGTTTTTATAATTTCAAGAAAATGAATGGCTGTAATAATAGTAACTACATAACAGAGGGCTTTTGAAAAATGATAATAATATGCTTAATTTTACTAAATGAAATAAAAAGTGTAACTTGACTTTCTATTTTTCTTCTGTATGGTTAACTCCAACAGTTAACCAAATGTCTCAACCATTTTTATGATAAACATATAGACTGATAAACAATCTCAACACATTTTCACAACTGAACGGCTCTAACTCGTCCTTTAATCTGTCTTTCCCTCTTCATCCTAATTTCTTCACTGCTCCGACGTCGTCTCTCACCTTGTGTATCTCAGACTGGCTCGAGTCACAATGATTGGCTGAGTAGTCATGTGATCGGTACCATAAAGGCTAGAAAAGCTGCGCCAGTTGAAATAGAAACGCTCCGCTTAAGTTGAATAACTCTCAATAATTTATAGGTCATACGTCCGGTTCCTAATAGGACGGCGTTTGGGTCCGGACAAGGACTGCTGTCCTCTTATTAGTGACCTCTGCGTTAGATGATGCATGGTGTAAAGTTACGTGAGCAAACAAAACGGTGTTGTCTTTCTGTGGCTACGAGATCCTTTCGCTTCTAGTGACCGTGAATAGTTGTTATACTGGCCTACTAAGCCATTTCCGATCTAATTTTCCCCCACACTTAAGATGATCGTGTGCAGGTTTTGTAGCTGCAGCTTGCATGGTTGGACCACGGATGGTTGTCTGTGGGTTGGACAGTGCGTGTGCATGTTTGAGACACGCACATTGCGTAATCGAATACAAACGGATGCTGCTGCTGCTGCTTCTGCTGCTGCTTCTGCTGCTGCTGCTTCTGCTGCTGCTGCTTCGTCGTCTTTAATGCGGTTCTCATCCAACGTTTAGGTGAATTACCGCCACCTACTATAGTTTTGTGGACACAAAACTTTAAACTGCAATAACGCAGCAAGGGATAGTCAGTTTCCATCCCGCAAAAGTCTATTATTCTAATTTGAATCCTCAAATATAAATACACATCCAAATAATATCATATATATATATATATATATTTAGATTCTATATTATTTCAGTTTCTTTCAAAAAAACTCAAGGCTGCTGCCCTATACTGTCTTTCATATTTCCATGTAATAATTTTCCTGAACTTATCTCCCCATGCTCTCCCCTGTTTCTACTTTTTTGTCTGAGATTTTATCCTGTATGTTCTATTCTTACCCGTGAGACTTCTACTCCTCTGTCTTTGTTTCTCCACCTTTTTTCTGCACATTATACAGGTGTCTTCCTTTTGTCTCAGTGTCCCAAATGTGCTGCCACTTTTATTTTTGATTTGGTGCTTGCTTCTGTTTAGCTATCTCAACTTCCTTCTTCCAGTTAAATGCCTGCTTACTAATCGACTTCCATTTAATGTTTCCTCTGTCTAGATAACCACATATTAAAAAAAACTGTAACCCTCTTACAGCTCTGAATTGTTAAGTCTATTGGACGAGCGGTTGTCGAGAAACGACAGACTGACGACAGACAGATAAAAATCTGAGACGCAGAAAGACGTTCCTCCATTTATATTTAGATGGAAAATTGTTAATCCAATATATAGTGTCTGATTTTTTTCAGTCAGTCATTTAGGTTATAATATATTTGGTATAATTTTGAATTATTATGTTCACGTGGCTCTAAGGCTTTATCAGTTACAGTTGGTATAGGTAGGTCAAATATAGCCTAAATGTCAAATTGTGAGTTATTTGATATTAAAGCCGTACTGCATAAGGCCTAACTGCAGACATGTGATCTTGATCTGTTGCCTAATATCTCGCTTCCGTTTACAGGAAACAAAACCCACGAACGCTAACAGCATAGCCAGAAATGAAAATACTTTGATGCTGAAGTAGACTTGTACCAATACTGTGAGCACGATGTCGACTGGACTTCTTCTGCTTCTCTGTCTGACGGGTTATGTGTTTGCCAAAGAACCGCCTGGTAACAAAATTTAACATTTAACAAAATTTAACATTTAACATTTTTTAAATTATAGGCAATTTATTATATTAATAACAACTGTTTTAGCCCTTTTGGGTGTGTAAATAGGCAGACCTTATTGTTTCCCATTATGATGTGAGGCTATTTTCTTTGTTAATCTTTTTTATGTCTATAATATTAGTTATTAAGCCATCATGAACAAAAATCTTTACAATGGATGTTGTATGAGTGATTTTAACTAAAAATTTGATACGTTTTCTAAATATAAATCCAAGAGTAAAAGGGGCTAGCAGCACATCTGCCTTGAAATATGATTAGGCCTTAATATTGTAAATAATCAATCACTTGAATTATAGAAATTAATTAAACTCTCATTTTAAAGTAGAACCTTGCTTCCTGATACATAAATTCCCCTTGACGTCATTTTGCATCCATTTCCTCATTGTGTGTGTGTGTGTGTGTGTGTGTGTGTGTGTGTGTGTGTGTGTGTGTGTGTGTGTGTGTGTGTGTGTGTGTGTGTGTGTGTTTGTGTGTCTGTGTGTATGAGACAGAGAGAGAGGGGACTGCCATTTGTCTACTGACATTTCTGTAGGTTTATTGACTATACATGAGTGTAACTCCAAAGACCTTTGAATTATTGTCTTCATGAAACTATTCTGTTGTTCTCTTGTGTCTCTGACAGATGTGGACTGTTTGGTGGTGCATCTGAAATATGTTAGTTGTTCCTGGAATAAGCAGGGGGCGCCAGAGCTCAATTACACCTTCCAGAGCAAGTTAGTAATTTGGTGACAGTTGTCTTAGAATACAACTTCAACCATAAAACTATTTTTTAAATGTCATCTGAATGTATTTATATTTTATTTAGTGTTTATTATAATTTCTCAAATTTCTAAGAGTGAAATTTAAGAAAAGTAAAAATTCTTCACTTTTACTTTCACTCAGATTAAATTGGTAATTGACAACCTTTATTTTCAACTCATCATTATGAAGTAAATGTTGATTGCATAATGTAATGCTATAGAAAAATGAATACTCACCATTGCCGTTTATATTGATTCCCTATAAGCTTGCTTTCCCTATGCAATTCTGTCTGGCACTCTGTATGAAATGTCTCATAAAAAAGAGCCTTGTTGTCGTAAGAGACAAAGAAGGTGACGAGGGAAAGTGACAGAAACCGATGTAAAACAAGAATGACATTCACTTGATGGAGAGAGAGCCATGGTTGGACAGGGACAGAAATTCAGCCCTGGACTTTTCCTGCTGGTACCAACTTTATGGATTTTTTTTATGTCCCACTAGCACACCATTGCTGCAGGCCACCAAGCTTTGTCCCAATGGTTCCTATTGCCTAACAGTTGCATTTATCTTAACAACAAAGAAAATTGAAAACCATACACACAGTTAATGTCTGTAATTGTCTGTGCGGGGCTAAATTCTCTTTAAATGATTTGTCTGATATACCTCACCAACCAACAGCACAATTTCTCTTTGTTTCTTGCTATATCATCCCTGTTTATGTAACATAAATGTATTAGAGTTGTTAATTTAATATAGTAATTGCTAATGGCTGCATTAAAGATTTCACACAAATAAAATTAAAATCACATGTTTCTGCAGAATAGCAGAATGCATCTCTAAGAAGATTTAAGGATTTTTTTTAAATAAGAGGGGTGGAGGCTAAGTCCTTGTCTCTGATCGGCCTCTGCTTCTGCCTCTGATTGGCCTTTCCTGCTCAGAGCGCATGTGATTAAAAGTGAGATTTGAGAGGCTTCACTGTAAGTTAGTCATTTAATACATGTTTCTTACCTCTTGCCTAACTCTTAGAAGATATATTTGATAAATACAGACCCTGACATCAAAATGTAGCAAATTACAGAGTTAAATATCACCAAGAAAAGTACAACTTTTTATAACCGAATATGTTTATCTAATCCTTCCCCAAAACTGACTGGATACCGTAGTAAACAGCTACCAGTATCCAATATTCCCACTGCAGATGACCTGATTATGAAGTGGTTCAGTGCTACATTTACAGTCGATATGCCTGCATATCTTTCTTTGCTTTGTGTGTGAATGCCTAAATAGTGATTTCTACACAGGTTCATCACTGAAAAAGAATTCCGTAACTGTACCACCTACATGTCAGAGAACAGCATTAACATTGGATGTGATCAGCCCTATGATGAGCGATCCAAAAGGTTCATCGAATTTAGCACAAAACTGGCACATGGCAACAAGACCTATACAAAGGATCACCATCTGAAAGACAAAGGTATGCTTATTTACTGGGGTGTAACATAACACTGGAGGGTACTATTCAAATAAAAAAAAAAAACAATGAATGAAGCAGTGAATTTTATTCAATGGGAGTATTTTTGTTTTTACACCTCCTGGTGGAGCACAGGTTTAACTTCAACATCATTTTCTTCCAGGGAAAGAAAAACAATGATAGTATTCTGACATACAAACAGGCTGTAAAAATTTACATATATATTGGCATGTCTGCCCGCTTGTTGCCAAATTGTATATTGTATTCTCTGTAATTTAATCTGTCTGTCTCTTCTCAGTCCAGTTATATCCACCAGTAAACCTGACTGTCGAGAATGGATCTGACTTTAACCTGTGGTTTTACTGGAACCAGACTTATTCAGGGTGTGTTGAGAGTGAGGTTCGCTTCAGGACCAACAATAAGAAGTGGGAGGTAAGCAATCTGAGTGAACAGTCTCATCCTTCTTTTTCATTCTTTGCTTCATTATCTTTTTTTTTTGTCTTCCCTTCCAACGCATCTTCCTCCTCAACTCCATGTTTTTTTCCAGAGTAATAGAATCATCACCGGGAGACAGAATTTCTGCATCAACTTGCCCTCCAGCAGTTCCCAGTATGAGCTGCAAGTGCGAAGCAGAATAGGGAGCAACTGTGGAGAGTCTTTATTCTGGAGTAACTGGAGTGAGCCTGTGGTTTGGGGATCCAACAACAGCACAGGTAAAATTGCCTATATTATCTGAAATAGTAATGAAGTAATCCCTGACCTCTACTGGCTACCTATAGAAACTGCAACATTACCTACTAAACAAGTCTCAGGCACAGAAGCAATATCTGGGCATTTTTTCAAAAACATTGTACAGCTACAGAGGAGCAACTGGCTGGATGATACAATAATTATCAGCTACAATGCTAAAACAAGCAGAATTTAACTAGATAATGAAATAATTGATATCCACCTCTCTGTCCTCCACTCAGACACTAATCAGATAAATATGTCTGTATGGACTCCATTCCTGTATGTGGTGGGTGCTTTCACCCTTGTCCTACTGGTCACGATGTTGCTGCATCATGAAAGGTGGGTTGGCCCGTATGTCATATATAAATGTTGGTAGTTATAGTGTTATGGTGTATAGTATGGTGGCGTGTCAGCAATGTGCACTTATTTCCTCAGTTTTTAATTAATTTTATGAGGTTACCAACAGTTGTTACTTGTCTAGAGCAGCAGTAAATGTAAGGGATGATAGAATAACACTCATATTATATATTAATACATTGTCAGTTATTTGACAACCTCTTCCATAACCAAACCTCACTCAATGACAGAGCTGAAGACTTACAGGGAACATAAGTAGTATAGATGAGCTGCTGTTGATGTGATCATCTAAGAGTAAGAATGTGCCTACCTCCAATACAGGCTGAGAATCATCCCCATCCCTGTTCCCAAGCCATCCCCAGTCTTTAACGACATCGAGGTGAGTAGCATCCAGCAGCCCCGTGTCTTCTCCCAAGAAAAAAGATACTGCAGTCATTGAAAGAATTAACTGACAAAGACTTAAAACCTATAAGCCATATTAGCATCCACATGAGACTGTAACTGTAAGCAGGTGAGACTTGCCATGTTAACCACCTTAGCGTAGCGTGTCAGTATGATAACCTTTGCAAATTAGGTCTAAACACAATGATGGGAATTTTCATTGGTCAACTGGACTAATTTAAGTTTTGCCTCAGTGATGATGCTTGAAAGGATTACCAACGTGATTACAATTCATCCTGAGCAGGACATGAGTATTTGTACCAAAGTACATGGCAAACCTAACAGTTGCTGAGACATTTATCTAAGAACCACAAATGTAAACCTCATGGTGGCGCTAGAGAAAAAGTCAGGGAATCACCAAGGTCCAGACCATGAATATATGTACAAAATTTCATGGTAATCCATTCAGTAGTTGTTGAGATATTTCAGTCTGGACCACTAGCATGGTTAAAACATAAACATTGTAGAGATATTACAAAGCCAATAATATAAACATTTAAGGTCTTGGGCTCTCAAACTGTATGTCCCTATATAAATACCCACAGTGCTCATATTCATCTGATGAAGGTACATTTTTTATCTTTCTTTAAGGATTGGCTTCAATTCTCCAAAGGCCTGAAAGGGAATTTTAAGGCTAGCTACAATGAGCATGCCTGTCCTGTCCGTGAGTACTGCCCAGTCTCCGAGTCCGACAGCGAGAGCTCTGACGGCTCTACCTTCTCTGTCACCACCGACCAAACCGACTGCTCCATCCCTGGGAACGAATCAGAAGACCAGTCTACCCCTTGCTCCTCTTCCACCTCTGCAATTCTTGTCTCATCTCAGGAGTAGCAACAGCCTCTCAGTCAGGGCTGGGTTTGCCGAAGCAATCCAGAAATACTTATAGTGATAGACACATCTCCTGCATGACTGCAAGGGTCAGAAAATAATCTATGGTCTTATAGCTCCCCTTACAAGAAGAAACCGGATATCTGCTTGAGGCACTCGAAAGCAGTCAATTAAATTAAAGCTATTAGTGGTTAAGGATACCAACCACCAAATGCAGCAGATACAGATAAAAAAGAAAACAAAGGAAACTCAAAACAATGTAAAATCTCCCTAAAATTCACATGTTTGTCTTGCTTATGAGAAGATAACTTTGGAGAAGTACACATATTAATGTAATGGATCTTAAGGTTAATGTTTAAGGATTTGTGCCTAACTATACTCATGAGGAATGTAAATGTTTCTTAAAAACTGTTATCAGTCCAAAACTACACTTTTCATATAGTTAATCTTTTGTAATATATTATCTAATTAAACACATAACAAAATGTGCAACCAAATAGACTAGTTTATTAGTGACCAGAAAATGATATCAACTTTACAGACTCTGGTACTGCCCAACTCAAGAACAAAGTTTGAATATTTATGATTGCATCCCATATGACCTTGACTCTCTTTGAGTTTGACAACTTCAGGAAAACATTTCAGTTCATTTCAACAGTGTGTGGAGAAAATGGCTTGTTCAAGGTGCATTTGTTTTTTTTGTTTTTGTAATGTAAAGAAGAACTGTGTTAGCAGTTGCAGTTAATAAGTTACAGTTATTGCTAATGAACTGAGTGTTAGTTTCAAAAAGTATTGGGTGATAACTAAATATAATATATATTTTTTGACAAGATATCTTGTTGGTTATGTGGTTTATTTTAGATATTTACTGTGAACTATGATAAAAGAAGTTATAAAAAATAATTTAAAAAACAGTGTAGATAACAGCCAAGAGACCAACATTCACTGTTAACTCACTAAGTGAGTCAAATTCACATAATACTTTCTAATAAGGTACCTGAAAAATGGGTTCTAAATTCAACTTATAAACTCTTAGCTTTGTTAATACTTGGAAATATTTTACTAATGGTTAAAAAAAAATAATTATTGATTAAAAAAACACTTACTAATGCTATATGTGTACCTTTGTGGTAATCAAGTCTATAAAGTTCCTTTGGCTAGTCTTTATGTTTCTCCAATATGACACTTGTTTTCTCTTTTTAGCTAGCTAGAAAAGGTTGCAGAGCATCTAGTGCAAAATCTATTTTTAACATTTATTAAGATTTATAACTGCAAAGTTGGCTTACTGGACTACTGTATTAATAACTCCATTATTACCAAATAGAAAGGTTAAGCACCAGCCAATGGAATTTTTCACAACCTGGCAACCGAAAAGTGTGTTCTTATCAAGGTCTTCCAACTGCTCTATAATGCATAATAAAATTAATAAACCCTCTAATAAAAGGTGTCTTATTAGGAAGTGACAGCACATTACAATATCCATATGGTCATGTTGATATATACACCAGTATCACAATAGTACATCCCAGCCACACCACTTTTGTTTTATATTCCTATCATTTTGAATGTTACCTATCTAAATATCTTTGAATGTACTTTTAAATTTTGGTTTTTAATATTGTAACCTACTTGCATTTTAGTGTTTGTTTCCTACATTGTGTATAACTGACTCAGCTGTAATGTCCTAGCTGTATTTTTCCCTGCCTGTGTTAAAATAAAATAAAAATATATGTCTATTTTCGTCAGAAGCTCTGTCCTATGAATAGTAAAACTGCAGCGATTGATTTTAATTCAATCTGTCCGGTCCAGTTATCCCCGTGTCCGTTAGAGGGAGTGCAGAGTGTCCCGCACAGCACGGAACTGAGTCAACGCATTTTCCAGATTCAAGAAGGGTAGGGCGCAGGGCGGCTGGCCCCCGCAAGAAGAGAGATACAAGTCAGCTACTTCCCTAGCTGAACCGATCGGCTACTGCAATCAATTGATGTCTTCAGATGAGATTTAAGATTTTACCGTGCATTTAGTTGCTTTGACGCTAATTCGCCGTCGGTCATCCAAAGATTACAACCCGACAAAATGACAGAGTCTGCGGTGGCCGACACTCGCCGGTTGAATTCCAAGCCCCAGGACCTGACGGATGCTTACGGCCCCCCCAGCAATTTTCTGGAAATAGACGTTTATGATCCACAAATCGTTGGAGTTGGACGGAACCGTTACACAACTTACGAAGTTCGCATGCGGGTAAGTGTTGGAGCCGCAAGCCAAAACACCTTGTTGCAGCATTAGCTTTTCCTCGCTAAGCTAACTGGTAATTACACTGTTGTTGCTAGCGTTAGCATGTTTACCCGCTGTGCTGATGTCAACACACGGACCGAGCTGTGACGTTGACGTTAGGCGTTAGGGGTAGCTCAAGGTGGGACGCCAGTAAAACTCGAGGACCGAGGATTGTCAGCGGCCTACCTTGTGGATTTAGAGGTTGGTTGATGTAGCGTTAGCAAGGCTGGCATGTAGAAGTTTCGTGAGGATAGTAGCGTCTTCCATCATACATGGAGAAAGCAGATTTACAGTTTTAGAGTGCAGAGTTAACGTTATACTTTCATGTTTCTTAACTAAGTGCTCTGTAGCTAGCCAAGTCCAGAGACACGGATTGAAAAATTACGATGGTAGAAAAACACGGTAGTCCCAGCAGACACCATGAAGCTAACTGCTACTTCCACTATCACAGTCAGCAAAATAATTAATAATGTAACATTTTCTGCCTATCTAGTTGTCAAACACCAACTACGTTTGTCGATAACGTTGACTTAAAACAGACTATTTTAGACTGGTAAAAGTATAGTACAAGTGTAACGTTAACGCAAAGTAGCTGAATGAGGAATGTTAGTGTGGGTGGTTTCATGGAAAGGGGAGAATGACATGCAGTAAAGTTTCTTACTTAGATCTAAATTATTATTCACATTAAGTAATAAGCACATGGATGATGAACAGTGGTGGTTATAGTAAGAGGAGTGGTAAGTTAAAACTTCTTAGTCTCTTAGACCGGCAGTTAAAGCAGTAAATTGTGTGACAGAGAAAATTACTGACACAGCAAACTTTCAAGACATTTTCAGGAAGCTGATGCTTGCACTGTAATTGCGTAATTGCAGCTTACTAGCTTTGTCTTGACGGGGGACTTTTTTGAACTTATTTTGTGTCGTTTGCGGCTGTCTCCAGGGAGAGTAAGTCCATAATAATGTAAACAAGTTACTGTTTTCACCTCTCACCTGTTTAAGGTCGTTTTTTTTTTTTTTTAAATTGCATGTCCAAACATCGCTGTCTCACAATTACAGACAAACTTGAACAAAGCCAGATCAGTCCAGACACCAGCCTTAACTGGAAAGCACAGTGATTAACTGCCTTCAGACTTACATGGAAAAGTATCACGCACTCTATAGCCACTGAAACACTGACAGATAATTGAGAAATGAAATTGCCAATTAGACAAATTAATGCCAGTTACACACTTTGAAAACACCTTAAAATGTAAATTCATAATCTGCCTTTTAATTAAACTGCACACATTTCAGCATTCTGTGAATCAGATTCACTTGCTGGACGTCTTTTATATGCATTTCAAAGAAACACCTGACACAATAAGGTGAAATTGTAATTATTGTAAAATTGGATGTCTTTGAGTTTTTGAACTGTTTGTGTGAACAGCTATTAAGATGACACATTAGCAGTTTGGCATTTCACACTTTTGGATGACTGATGATTTAGTCAAATTATGGTGAGATATGAAGAGATATTTGTTTTCTCCACATAAGGCCTTTGTCTCTTGAGACACCACAATACCTTCAGCACTGTCAGTGAGGCTTGGTAGTTGGCAATTGTTGAGCAAGGCCTGTTCTCACCTTCCAACAGTGACTATGTGCAAATGATTCAGTATAAATCAAGGGCTATTTTGCTTTGTATTTTTTTCTGTGTAGACAAACCTTCCCATTTTCAAACTGAAGGATTCCTGTGTGAGAAGAAGATACAGTGACTTTGAGTGGTTAAAGAATGAGCTGGAAAGAGACAGTAAGGTGAGTGAGCAACAATGTCACGCTTCAGGCTAATAATTTAAGTAGGCTGGCAGGTGCAAACTAATGGTTACAACAATCTGATAAGTGATAATGTTGGAGTTATAGGTGGAAAAATATAATCTGTAAATAGTTTCTCACATGTCATTAGGATTGGGGCTATACTGTAGGTTTCATCTTCTGCATTAATGTTGAAAATGAAATGAAAAGTTTTGTGGTGACCTTGATTAACTGTACCTCTACACCGCCATTGAACTAGGGCTCAAATTAGCTGATGAAATTTTCAGATTATACTGGATATTTTTTTATCTTTACTGTGGTTTGTGCCGACCTCTGACACCTTCAGATTGTAGTACCACCTCTGCCGGGCAAAGCCCTGAAGAGACAGTTGCCATTCCGCGGAGATGAGGGCCTTTTCGAGGAGTCCTTTATTGAAGAGCGGCGATCGGGCCTGGAGCAGTTCATCAACAGGTCAGCCAGTTCAAAGACCCTAGATTAAACTACATACTCAGTGTTTGTAGGTATAAATCAAACAAACATATCTGTCACATAAAAATGTGGAAGAGAGTTTGAAATTCTAATGGATTGCTGAAAGAGGAACTACAAGACAAGGACAGTTCTGTATTCTATCACTGAGCTCTGTGGGATGGTTAAATCCAGGAAAGCATGTATCAAAGCTCTTATTGTGCTCCTTGCATGTTTTATAGCAACAAAATGTGTTAGTTGAAGCAGAATTTCACATATTCAGTATGAGTCAGGCATTGCCAAAAGTGTCGAGCCATACACAAGGCTTAACCTAATCTGTGTCTGGAAAAGCAGCACCACGTCAACTAGCTAATCCACAATTGCATTTCACCGACCTCCATGAAAAGCATTTAAAATGAGCATTGAGTGTATTTTTTTCTGTTGTCCGTCTGTGTGTATGTTTCTGTAGAATTGCAGGTCACCCCTTGGCCCAGAATGAGCGCTGTCTTCACATGTTTCTGCAAGAGGAAAGCATTGACCGTAACTACATTCCTGGAAAAGTACGACACTAGGGTTTACTGAGGGAGATAGGCATGTGGGGGTTAAATTCTGGGTTGTAGAACGGACCAACTTGCCTTTCTATTCCCTCACAACTTCTCTAACCTCTCTCTTTCTCTTTCTCTCTCTCTCTCTCTCTCTCTCTCTCTCGCCCCGCCTCTCGGCTTTAACTTCCTCTATTTTTTTCTCTCTCTCTCTCTCTCTCTCTCTCTCTCTCTCTCTCTGTATACCATCGTAAAGTCATATTCACTCTATCTTGGAGTTAGAGTATGTTCTTCTACTATACATCAGGAAATGTTGATAATGTTTCAGACAACTCTGTGACTCTTCTCTCCCTTGTGCATTTGTTTTATAACTGTACAATTAGGGATGCACCCCTCCATAGTTGTGATTGTATCGTGAAGATTTGGCTCTTAATCGCAATTTTCAGGAATGAAAATAATGTATGATATATTCAGTCTTTCCCTGATGAGTGTCATATATTCATCATTGTAATATAATGTGAATAAAGTAGAATAATGTCTAAATGTGTGTTGGCACTAATGTGTACCATAGGGATGTGTGCAGACTGTAAATAAGACTGATCATGTTTTATTCTCTTTGTTTTTTTTTTGTTTGTTTTTTTTTAGGTATGAATGAAGTAAGTTTGCTTTATTTTCTCCTGTCTCTAAGAGCTTTCAGGAAGTTAAAGGTGGTTGCATGGGCACTGCAAAGACCAAAGGCGATAGTTCACAAATACTTGAGTAAAACAATGCTAGCAGCATATATAAAAAAATCACAGAGATCGGACAAAAATCTGTCATTTTACCTTGTAAATATACCACACATAGTCCCTGGTTGTCACACAACACAACCAGTTATTCCCAAAAAAATGTTGGCGTCATCATGGTGTGTTGCAAAGGGAAGAACATTCTGCAATCCAGTTTTGCATTAGCCCTTATCCAGCATGTAAATAAAAATGAATGTAAAATCTCATATAAAGTTGGAAATTTTTAATTGGCAATGAGTGCACTAGAGTAAATTAGCTGTTTTTCAGAAACTGGCTTGCAGAAGTTCCTTAGTCCACCAGTATCAGACCAGTGGAAAGACAAACCACCACTAGTGTTTTGAGTTATGTGAACTATTGTTTAATAGCGGCTAAGTCTGTACGTCACCCATGACTAGAACTCTTTTTGAAACATTTCTTTCAAAACTAATTCTGATACATTGTCATTATCAACCGCACTAATCATTTGCTGCATGGCAAACTTGCACGCTGCCTTTGCAATATATGTGTGTCTCGCTGACAAATTATTTTACATGCCTCTGATCACCGTCATGCTGTTTCCGTCTGTTGATTCAAATTTATTATTTCCCTAAATTCAGGTTTTTCAAACATGGATAAATCTGTATTTGAAAAACAAAGCAGTCAATTCTGCCATTAAGTAAACATTGATATATCCTGCATTTTTATGTTCAAGTTACACCTGTCTCTTGCATCTACCAATTCAACACTATACACTTCATTAGACACATTTTATGTCTAATGAACTACATCAGTGGAATTTATTGTCTATATATAATGCATCAATTAAAAAAACACATTGCATTCCACTTACCACATATTGATCCCTTGCAAGTCTTAAAAACACAGGAATAGAATCATGGCAAAGAAAAAAAACACATGAAATTGACATCTGCATTGCATGGTGCTTCGTGGTGAAGTTTGATGCACTGCAGCCCCTCAGCTCAGGCCATATCTGTTTAGTTCTGACACTATGTCATGACATACTGCATGCAGACTTGTGTAATGTACCATGTTTAGCTCGTATTAAAGCAGCAATCACATCTTTTTTTTTTTTTTTTTTTAACCTGCCTGTCTGATCGAATAAGAGTTTATTACATTACAGTCCGCAAAGTGTTGTCAATCTAAATACAACACATTAATGGAGGCAAAGATCTGTTCACTATGTCTTGAGTATTGCTTGCACTCCACATCCTGACACCAACAAAGTGCGGGAGTCAGCTTGCCCAGTTTTATTCTGGGACTTAATGGTATTTTCAAAATATGCCTGATACTTTTGAATGAGTGTACAACTTAAAAATCCGTCTGCATATTTGTTTTCCACTGTGGAAAACAAGAATACACGTGGACAACAGTGTTGCAACTCTGTTCAGTGTTTTTGACTGTATGTAGACCCAAGCAACTGCCTCATCTAACAAGAAATACATTACACAAATACAAACAGGATTCCTGCACACATAGAAAATATGCAATTGCATAAAATGTGAATTTGATTATTTTAAAAGTTTAGCAGTTGGTCAAAAGTTGTGGGGGGTGGGGGGTGCTGTGTTGCACAATATGCACCCACAGTCATTTCTCCAATTGTGATATTTTCTGTGACTATAATATTGTGCCATTACAGGAATCAGTGCATCAGTAGATTCTCTGCAAAGAGCATTATTCATATCCACTTATAGCTTTAACATGTGTGAAAACTGTTTCTCACGTTTACCATCTGTCTCTTTCTCTCTCTCTTGTTGCAAAGACAATACAGACTGCTGCACCTGCCCCGTGTACATTTATTTCTACATCACGTCATTATAAAGCTGGTGGAAATGTCAGAACTGATAAGTATCAACGGTGTAGGAAAAACACAACTATTGCTCCTGGATAAAACTAAGAGATCCAATGTATAAAACCTTTGATGTTGTGTCTTCATTCAGTCATTCCACATACTATATGTGCATTATTTTTGATTCAGTAATCAGTGAAAAAGAAAACATGTTCCATATATCCTTTTGTCATTTTACCATAGCTAGATTTTTTTTTACAATGATGGTTATGTTTTCTGAATGTCTTTTTAATTGATTTGATCAAGTTTAAAAAGGGGGTAATTTCTTGCTTTGATTCATGTTTTCTTTTGCTGGCAGAGATGTGATTTTGATGATAACCGCCCAAAATCAAGCAACATGTAGCATCATGAAAAAGACAGACATGTCATTCCAGTCAGTATATTTTCCCCTGAGTTTTATGTTCTGTACATGCTCTTAGACAGGATTGTTTCTCAATTACTTGTTTTAACTCTGCTGTTTTAGTTACATCATCATGCCTACATTTGGGCTGTGTGTTGTCAAATCAGCTATTGGGAATGTTAAGTTAGGTAAAATAACCATATCTAAGCACTGTGACAAGAGGTTCATTATATGAACAATATTCATTGTTTAAAGGCGTAATCAGCATCTGGTTTATTGATCTAAAATGAGGATTATTCTGCGCTTATTTTCAGCTGTTTTATTCTTTCTATCAATATTATTGTGAAGTGTATTAATACATGTTATCATTGCAGTTCCACTATGGGTGACGAGGAACTTCCTTGTTACTCCTGTCCTCCAATTAAATTTCCTGCTGCCTGCTGTGTCATGTCTACATGTCTCTTTTCAGTTTGGAGAGGAGAGATGGAAGCAAAATCACTAAAACTCAGCTTACAGTTAGTGATTAGTGCGTCACACAGAGAGGCAGTGAGACGGATCAAAAAGAGTCACGGGAGTTGGATGAACGGCTGCTGATTGGCAGGTGACCTAATTTAACAATGAAATGTAAAAAGAACACGAAGTTGAAAACAAATACAGTATTACACCTTGACCTAGGTAGGAAGGGACTGTGAAAATCACTGGTGTAGCAAGAGGGACCGAACTTTATATTTCACTTTGTAAAAAGGCTTCCCAGCATAAGTAGTGTTCTGGTGTTCTTTAAACCCATGCTCAGAAAAAACACAACATGTCAAAATAATGGTAAATTGGTGCAACAGGTTTAAACCTTATTATCGAAATGGAACTTGTAATGTGTGGCACCAATGCACATTTTCATAAAAACCAATGAAGTGACAGAACTTTTGTGCTTGGCATATGGTAAAATGTAGTGGTGGAAAGTAACTAAGTACATTTCCCCCAGCAATGTAATTCAGTATTAATTGGAAAAAATTGGAAATTTTTTCTATTTTGTGCAAGTTTATAATTGTAGTCTACAACATTTCAGAGGGGAATAGTACTCTTTTTTTTACTCCACTACATTTGTGTGAAACTTTTGGTGGAATTAATTCAGTAATTTCAGTATTTTTTTTTAAAGCAAAAATGCCAAATATTTTCTATTTCTAGCTTTTGAAATGTGAAGATTTAATGCTTTTCTATGTCATAGTATATGATTGTAAACTAAATTTGGATTGTTGTTTGAGTGAAAAAGCAATTTGAAGATAACAGCTTTGGGCCTGAGAAACTAGAAGTGTTTTTCACTACTTTCTCACATTTTGTAGACAAAAATAATTGAATTATCGAGAGATTAACGTACAGATTAATATATAATTAATTCATAATGAGCATCTTTTCACTGCAAAATGCCAAAATGATGAATTCCTTGAAAATAACCAACAGATACATTGCTAATGAAAATAATTTATTTTCAGTCTTACTATATTGAAAACCATGATTAAAATTATAAATTCAGGGTGAGAAAAAATAAGGACCTCTGATGTGTCTTTCAGACACCCTCTTTTCCCCCTTAATAATTTTTTGTACAGTCAGTAATAAACCTGGAATATTTTCTTTGTTTGGCTGCTTTGACTGCCAGAACAATGCATTAGCTGACACCTAACATGCTCCACCTTCCTGCAGCAATGTGTTAAATAACTTTCTGAACTTTATTTGTGGCTCATGTAAACAAATCAATAAACAAAATAAAGCTTTTGTAGTGTGTAATTTGTGCATTACAATGTCAATTATTAATCCTTTAAACAAAAAGATTTAACCAGCCCACAATGCTAGTGCAGCAATTAAAAAACAGCTCATTAGTCAGGAAGGAGGTATCATAATAAGTACAGGTTTTGGCACTTAAGTGGCAACACTGGGTCTTTTTGTTTCACTAAACATGAATCTTAAATTCCTCTAATCTTTTTCTTGTTGTCGTTCACCCTCAGGAAATGCGGGGATTAACAGGGCAAGGGGAATTCTGGCCACAGGTGGATTAAAGTTGTCCCAGAATAGTGATCTTGTGATGTAGACCTTGACCTGCAGGTAATCCAAATTAGACAGAACTGTAATTGGACACAATTGTGGCTTCCACATGAATATGTCAAAAAGGGAATTATAAACAGTAGATTCATACAGTGCACAACCTGTTTTGCCCTGAACTACACAAGGTCCCATATAAGAAAAGATGGCTTCACATCCTGTACAACATTTTACATCCTTTACCCTTACACCCTGGATTTAGGAGACGAAAAATGAGAAACCCCTAGAGGAGCGACCGAGGAGGGGTCCCTCTTCCAGGATGACACAAATATGCAATACATGTGTATGTATGAATAGAAAGAAGTAGAAAATGAATTAGAGATTTTTGTTCTTTTTCCTGAATACATTTTGAATGAGAAACAAAATAGGAAAATGCTGCAGTTCTGTGACTATACATTTAATACATCTTAAATTACAGCACACCATTCACAAATGTTATTAAGATGGTTATGAAGATTAATCTTCTGGTAAACTACAAGATAATATTGTTTTGATTCTCAGCTGCTATTTGAATCAATCATATATAGAGCACAACTATATCTTCAAATCTAGTGGAACAAGAACAGAATGAATAATGAAATTAGAAAGTCTGCGGGAAGCCTGGGATACATACACCGAGCCTGACCTTCCTCATCAGCAAGTAACTGTGACCTACAAAACTAGTGCGCTTTGATGTGCTGGCCTTGTCCTGAGTAATGAAAGTGGGCAGACAGGATGGGCACAGTGGGCCAAGGCAGAGATTAGGTGGTGTTTTGTTAGCAGTTCTAGCACTGGAGCCCAGTGTGCAGCCATGACGCTTGTTGTGTTTGCAGAGACACCCAGTTGGGTTAGCTTGATAAAGTGGAAGTAAATTGAAAGAGCAACCCAAAGCAGTGTGACTGGGCAAGGACAAAAGGTGAGACGAGTGGCTACTATAGTACCATTGGACAGAGAGTGATGGGTTGAAAGGGAGAAAATGAAATTTATAATTCCATTTCATTTAAAGTTACCTCTCTGGCTATTGTCAGTACATTCAGTCTTTCCCAGGAACAGATCCCATAAAAACAGTAATCCAGACCTTTACACATAACGAAGAAGACAAACACACATCCACTCACACACAGAAGTCCCCATTCCTTAAGTCACTGCAGCCCTTGATTTCTCTTTTTAGTTCTATGTTGTCAGTAAAAACATGTGAGATACCTTATACAGTGGCCACCAGTGTGAACATGTTATAAGTAAAATTATTTGCTCAACAACAGTCACAATCATGTGTTCCCTTGCATGGCTGGATTACCCATCAGGCAAAGTGAGCAACTGTCCTATGTTTGGGAATATGCAACACTAAGCCACAATATTAGTTAAAATGATGAAGAACTTTAAGGCAGGTTCATCACCGGTCTTATCTATCAGGTGTTGTAATTAGACACATGACAGAATGTTGAATTTCTTAAATTTGGGTAATTTATACATTTCACTCATTTTAACAATCCATTTCATTGCCTTGCAACACATTCAAAGTATGACTGCATGACTGCACAAGTTAATAATAATGTCTCATAATGTATGTCTGCTGGGTGGAGAAACTCCCTGTGCAGTGTTAGCAAGTCCAATATTAACACACCCAGTTCCACAACCTTTTCAGATTTCAGGCAAAACCATGTTTTCCATCTGTATAAATATTACAGCGTCGGCTATGTGACTGCGATCTGTGTGTTCATGTGTGTTTGATATTCCATAGCTCAAGTGTAAAAACATTACAGTAATAAAAACGTATAGATTCTCTGATGTATTCTCAAACTCTTGTTTAAACATCTACTTGAATGCTAATATATTTTTAAGAAGTCAGTGAGTCAGTTGATACAAACTCATGCAGTGTGGCCAACCCACTGTTCAAAACAACACAACCTTATTTTAAATTCTGGTAGGCATCCCATTGTTTCCAAAGATACCAAATATGACTTTTTTATTGTGGTAAATGTGTATAAAATGATGCGCAAGACATTTTTAATATATCCACTAGACAGAATGAAGAAATGAAGAGTTTTCAGAAGCCGATACAGAAGACACTGTGGACTAAGATGTGTCTACTTAAGGGGAAGTAAAAGAGGAAAACTGTATGTTAAGGGAAGTTTTAAAAACTCCGAGGGCCACAGGAAGAGCAGGTTTTGTGTAATTCCATGGTTCAGCTGTAGAGCTGAACTGACCTGCAGCCAGCTCCATTTGCTGATACATCTACTATTTATTAAATCATAAAAATGAAAATTTTAGAAAATAAAAATCTTAATTTTTACTGCTACTAGTAAACTTAAGAATAAAAACCATTTATTCAACTTCTTTTGACTTAAAAACTCTTAAGCTGGTTAAGGGTGGATCCTCGATGACTGCAGTACAAAAAAATATTTGTCTACCAAAAGCAGAATTTTATATGTTCTTGCAAAAAAAAAACACTGAATAAGATTATGTGTTTCTGCAAAAAAAAAGTAATTGTTATTCTCTCAAATAATGGAGTCACCTTTAAGAGTCCAGTATTGGTCAGGCTATATTCAGCAGTGACATTTTGTTAACACTGTGAAGGCACTATGTTTACTCTATTTATTATTAACTCTGATGTCATATAGTATTGCTGTTGCATCAGACAGGAGTATTTTGAACTGAGTCTCTCATTGTTGGGATTTATGTGCATTTACATGCATGATGTCACAGAATTTCATCATACACAGGCCAGATTTTGGTGGTGGAACGTAACTAAGTACATTTGCTCAACTACTTTATGTTTCCAGCTTCTCAGATGTGAGCATTTGTGACTTGTACTTTTCATATTTGAATGAATTTTAATTAATATTTGATAACTTTGAGGTTTGGAATATGAGTTGGACAAAGTAGGCTTTGTGACACCATGTCTCTCGGCTCTGGGTAATTGAGATGGCATTTCTCATCATTTTCTGAATTATTACAAATTAAACTATTAATTGATTAATCGAGAAAATCAGGAGACTAATCCATGAAGAAAATAATCCTTAGTTGCAGCCTTATATAAAATAGTTAATAATGAGCTTCCAACTACAACAGTAAAATCTTGCTTTACACAGTTACACACAATAATAACAATCGATAATATATTATTATTATTATATGATAATAATCTTGTGATGTATTAGCCAATATAAAAGTACAACACTGGGGTAATTTTTACTTTTAATATTTCGAGTACATTTTACTCATTATGAGTAACATTTTCAGCATAAGACTTTTGCTTGCAATGTGGTATTTTTACAGTGTGGTATTAGTATTATTACTTTTTAAGTAAAAGATCTGAGCGCTTCTTGCATCACAGGCCAGATTTTGGAGGAGATTTTGCATGGTGAGGCCTCAGTCAGTGGGTGACACAAGAATAAAATGTTGAAAATCACATTGTTTGGACACCACCACTGACCCTTCAGCATGCTCAGGTCACTGGGTGCATATACACATGAAAGAAATCGTTTAGTTTTTCCCTCCTGCTCTTTTAATCTGCAGGGACAAAGCAAGAGCGGATATAGAATAGAAGCTGGAGCCAGGTCCCATACATAGCTTTCACAGTAGGGGGGGTGGGGGGGACGCTGACGCTGACTGTCCATTTATGGTCATTTCTACTACGGGAAAACACACACACACACACACACACACACACACACACACACACACACACAGCACGCGTTGTTTTGCGCGCATTCACATGTTAGTTTCATCTTTTTCTTTGTCGTCCAAGCTCTCTTTTATATTGACTACTGTATATATTACTACAGCCTTATCAGAAACCTAAAGACTCATCCCTCCATTCATGAGTGGAGAGCTCCACCTCCGCTTGCGTCAGTTTGTTTATACACATCCCCGCCCCTCGCGGCTGATAAAACTCCGCACACACGCGCGACCGAGCGGGATATTTCATCAGCGACGACGGCAACAGCTTTCCTGTCTTTTTGTCTGTCTCCTTTCACTATTGTCAACAAGAAGACTATAAAGGTAATTCACCTTATCTTTCATTGATACAAAAAATAATTTTCTTTATCTATGTCGTGTTGTAACGAAAGCTTTTTCCGGTTGTAACGTTTACTCACCTGGTCGTAGAAAGTGGACTGATGCAATCCTCCTCGTGTGTTGTCAGTTGTGTTGGCGCAATATATTTTTAAAAGAACATAACGTCCCTCATGTTTACTTGGTGTTTTATGGTAAAAGATAAAATAAGAATGTATCTATCGGAACGTTTTACTCACATTTTCCGTTTATTCGGTGTAGTTGACTGAGGCGACTTAATTTGTCTTTTGAGCGGGGAATCAGCTGATGTAGTCGACCGCGCACACGGAAATAAATAGTAGAAACGGGTAACTTAATGAGAGGTGGCCATTATGGGAAAACGTTTAAACCATTTTCTTATTTTTTTTTAACACATGATGGACATGTTCCGTGTTATCACCGGAGGTTTCCATTCATTGTTTTGATCCTAGCCGGCTAGCACAAGGAGAGCTACCAAGGCGTGGGATGACCGTAGTGCTGCTTTCAAAGACCTCCGTAAAACGCCATTAATTATAATAGTTAAATTAATTTTCCTCAAGCAAAATAGCGTGTTTCAAAAGAAATTGATTTAATTGCATGTATTAATTGTGCATGTGTTCATATCAAGCACACACATAAGTACTCTGCAACTGAAAAGTGTGATGCAGTAAAACCCGCAGCAGTAGGTTAACTACTACGAGTGTGTGTGGTATTTAAAGCTACAACACTAACTACTGGTGCAACATTAGGTTTAAATACAGCCATATCATCATCATCATCTATTGACATTGTTCATAATGTAAGCAGTAGAAAATACTGATGACTGTCGCTTGTTTATGTCACGACACACAATTGGTGATTACATTTTTCCGATAAATCTGAAGGCAACATTAGCACCACGCGAGAGCCGATCGGAGCCACGTAGCTGGCTGGTGTGGTAGTCCCTGACAGATAGACAGCTGAGCATCACCCAGTACGGTTGACACTGCTTGTGAGTAAGGATATTTCTTCAACTGTCGATTAATTTAACTTTTATATTAACCTTGACTTCCAACAACCGCGGCGGTCGTCAAAGTGAGTCATCCTTCCGGGTAATGTCCACTAGCATGCTGTGCGTTCAGGGTGTCACCCATGCTTCAGTTGCATCAGCCGGTTGAACGCTTATTCCACAATTTAAAAAATGCAGTGAAATTCTCGTGGGTAACACAAAAGTAGATATACGGAGTGTGCAATGTGCCTTAAACCTGCTAGCTGGAGTAGAAAGGTTGTTGGACTAACCAGGTAGACAAATGCCACGTTAGTTACTTTCTTAAATCCTGGCTTGCATTGCAGTAATTACAACCCAGGTCGACAGAGGACAAAACCTGAACTGTGAAGCTAGGTTCGTCAAGTTTTGTCTTTGGCTGTTACAGCCAGAAATTGTTAATGTCTTTACTATTGACAAGTTGGACAAGAGCAGCAGACTCAGATTCTCCGTGGTATTTACATTTTGCACACGTTAAAACACACTCAGAGGGGAGTGCACATATACGCCCAGTTGCCAGGTTTTCAGGTACAAAAAATTATAATTATACAATCTTATACAAAAACCCTGCAATAAATCCTGTCTTTATGGTTGGAGGTTGTAATAGTAGTTTTTGAGAGGTGTTCATTCGACTTTATGGTAATTTTAATACAGTTGAAATCTGTTGCTTTATTCATAGAGCTGCAACAGCCGGTCTATTAATTGCTTAGTCAATTGACAGAACAAAATCTGCAACTATTTTGATAACTGAATAATCAAATTTTATTAATTTACTAAGAAAAATGGCAAATATGTCTTCGCTGAAGCATTCTTCACACATAATAGACTGAATACCTTTTGAGTTTTAGACTGTTGCACAGAAAAAAAATCTGTGAATTGTAGTTTTACATTACATTATGTTGTATAGTCAAACAAATACTCCAGGAAATACATGGCCAATTAATTCTCTAAATATTGTGACCATTACACCAGAAATACAATTAACCAGGAGTAGTGTCAGTTTCATAGCATGAATAGTATCAACTATTTTTAATTGATTTGTCCTCAGTACATTATTGCATCAGCTATAACCAAGGGGATGAATCTGCCTTAATAACATAATGTTTTATAGGTGGAGGAGGAGGAGGAGGTCTCTTATACTGAAATTGTAACATCCTCTTGAATATTCCCATCTATTTGAATTACTGATAGGGATTGCAGACCATTTCTTGTTAGTAAACAGAAATTTTGTGTGTGTCAGAACAGGAGGAATGTGCAGCAAACCCTTAATCACCACTCTACATCTTAGGGCTGATATGGTCATGGTACATTTTCGCACGGACCGTCATAGATTTTTGGGAGTGGCATATGTGGCAACCTGGTTTCAAATTAGTCACTCTTTCAAATTAGAGTGTAATAGCTTGACATAATTACATTGTGTAATTAAATAATTTCAAGTAAAACTGATACCAAGTTTTTCTGCATATGTGGCTTCATCTTTTCTGACCTTTGTTATGGTGATACTTGTATGTACACCAAGACAAAGCTGATGACTGGTTGTCCTTCTTCATATAATGTATACCTCTGTTCTGGTAGCTGTTGCTGTTAGTGTTACAGTAGTGTTGGCATTGGTCATGGGAAAGTGAGCAGATTCTTAGTTTGTCACATTCCATTTCACAGCGAGAGCAGTTTCTTGGCAAGAGCAGTGGCATCCGGCCAGGTGACTTAAAGGGTCGTTCGGTTCGATCACAGTGGTCGGTCTGCCCACTCATACTTGCGCACAAGTTCATACACGTACATTAACAAAACACACACAGCGTCAGTGTGAACTGCAGTAGTCTTTAAACATACAAACACATATTTATGACTCACAAAGCTTACTGTTCATAACTGAAAAAACCCAGAAAACCATTATGTTCTCTCTTTATGGCGAGACATGATACAGTGTTCCTTGCAGAATAATGCAAGGTTACATTTACACCTTTCAACAGTTACATTATTAATATTAGGGATAAGCAGATAAAGGCTTTCAGTGAATTTTCCACGCACTTTAAATTTCCACGCACCTTTGGACACAACAAACAATAACATACAAAATTCCTTTTGGGTAGGGGCATATTTGGATTTGCATATTTATTTTGGTACACACAAATATATATGCATAAATGCTATATACACGTAAATATTTAAACATATCTATATATGGGAAAATATTTGTTGCAGTGCACAGCCAGGTGAGTTGAGGTCAGTTAGGATCATCCTTATTTAAGGGAAGAGTTTCAGTTTTTACTCTTGAAACAAAAGTTGATTCCGTCTGGGATAAACAGCAGCAGGTACAAAAATTCCTTTGTACCTCACATCAATACATTTAAGAATAATATCAGGATTTTTTTTTTTTTTGCAGAATTTTAATAATAATTCCAGTTTCCATTTAGCGATGGATAATTAGAGATTTGACAGTGACCTATAGGAAATATAATGTCACTGGTCTGTTTATAGAACATGAGAGCTGCATTGTTGTTGTTGTGGTTGTTGTCAACAGTGGCAGTCAAAACAAACCCATGTGTTTATATGTACAGAACAAGAAGCAGCACCAAGCTATAATGAGGTTAGCAGGTTTGTTACTTCTCCAAATAATCCTCTTAGAGTCTATGGCAGCAGTTGGGAGCAATGCTAAGTCAAGCAGCAGGACCATTATCCCTGAAGCCTGTTGTAACCAGTGCACTTTTTGGCCCAAGTTGTTGGTCATAGTCCTCTAAAATAAAGAGCTCTTTAGTTAGTTCCATGTTTAAAGTTTGAATATACTCTGGTTGTGTTGTTGGTAAAGATGATAAAGTAAGAGACAGCAAACAGAAATCAACTTATCTCCCTTTTTTACACTTGACATTTCCTTCCTATTTAAAGTTGTGCATTCATTTTTAATAACAGGAACAGAAAATGGCTGCAGGTAGTGCACTAGTCCTTTCATGTGGGTTGTGTGTAGTTACGTAGTGGAGTTTGCAGACGGCACACTTGTGAGCTACACCTCTGCAAAAGGAGCACCCGCGTGAAAACCACAAGGAAAAGATTAGCAAGCAGTTGACGTGACAGAGACATCGACTGACGTTAAGGTGGCTCTAGCATCGCTTTAATGAGACCACCCTTAAGTGAGGTCATACAGCAATCTGGTCTGCATTTTTCTAACTTTAAGTTGGGAACTGTGCCACAACTAGGAAAGAAAGAGAATCTTATTTTGAAAAAAAAATTCCCATAGACATTTTCCAGAAAAATGAATGTTCCTTTACATCTTTAGTTAAGAATAGACCTAACGTTTAGTCCTTTACTTGCACAGTTTCAGTTGCACTTTTGTCCTACTTGATGAATGTATGTGCGGTGTTGGGCGAACCCCTGAGGAGATCACAGCCAGCTGGGCACAGTAGTTTAGTAATAAATGTTTATTGACACGACATTGACACTCTCAGATCTCAGTTCCTGGTGTGCAAGTGGAAAATGCTACTGGAATGTCACACCAAGTGGGGAGCGGGAGCATTTCCACCATGTACCAGTTTCCCATCAGTCTTCAGAGGACTAAATGTTTATTGTTGCAGTTGTCGAGTGCTCTGTGTTGTTTTTATTTCATTGTTTGACAGTGTTTGTCTTCTTCTTTCAACACTTAACTGTACTAGGCAGGATATTCTCTTTTGAAATGCTAAGACTAGAAGTGCTTTGATAAATAGGTTATGTTGCCTTTATGGTATTAATAGAATATTGTTATTGTACTGAAACATTGTGAGCGCTTGTATCCTGTGTGCTATGAAAAAGAACAGTCCAAAATGAGACCATAACATAATGTACAGCTGAATGACTTTTTTCCTCGTTTTTTTTAAGTTGCCTGAAATACTCTGTGACCTGAAACTTTGTATAAACTGAACTTGTGAACCTTTTGCTTCAAGGTTGTGGTGTTAGATGTTTCTTTGCTATTCTCTTTTACAAACGAGGAAGCTTCAGCAATACAAGCTGGTTAGTAACCCAAAACAGCCACTTTGTATTTTGCATATCACTCACTGTGCATGTTGTCTTTTGATAAACCTTATTTTTTTAGTAATCTTGGTTTTCCACACACTGTTGTGTGCTGTATCCAATTTTACTACAGTTTCCATTCAGTACTTTTCATCTCTTAAACCTGATTCCAGCTCCATCTTTCACCACCGTCTGTAAGTACCTCGATCTGGAATTGGTGTCACCTCCCTGAGCAGGGATGAAATTTAATTTTTCTAACGAGAAACACAATAGAAGGCTAACAAAAGCTGAACTGGTGATAACTGCTTCATGTTAAATTATGCTTCATTAAATCCCTGAAATGGAAAAGGGATATTGTCATGTTCTGCTTGAAGCAGTACTTTTAACTTTGGCTTTAACTAGACACAAGGATGGAGAAAAACAGCACAACAGAAAACAGGCACTGTGAAAAGCAAAAGTAGTCTTGCAAACGATACTCTTTACCCCCTCATCTTTAGTTTCCCACTTGTAATAAGTTTGAAAGGCCATTTTTCCCCAACCTCTGATCCAAGTAGACAGCCACACTCGCACATCCACACAGTCGGCCTGGTCTGTGTTGGTGGTTTAGTGTTTCACATCTTCTCTTTGCTACCTGACTGGTGAAGTGACTGATAGGCCTGAAATGTCCGTCTGCCTTCTCAGCATTCACACCAAGGAATCGGGTGTCATTGCATTAATAGCCCCAGACACGGTGCAACATTGCCTTAGACTCCGCCCCAAATCCTGACCTCAAGCCTCCCGGCAAAGTTAATCCTTTGCACTGAGTTTCAAGAGGAATACAACTTCATGTTGATATAAATTCAGGGTACTGAATGTTTTCTCATAATGTAGTGAGGCATAAGAATAGAGATGAATGTTTGGGGTTTTTTTTTTTTCTAAAAATTGCTCCAAAGTGTTAGTTTGAGGATTGAAGACATAACTACTAGTCGTTCTGAGTTAAATCTTTTGATTGCTAAGAAGCTGATTCTTATGTATTTTCAACTTTGCAGGATAGTGGACTTATTTTATGACACACGATTGTAAGTCAACCATTGTCATGGTCTATTTACCTAAACTGTTGGTTTAGTTATGGTTAGTCATGACAATGGTAGTGTAGTAGTAATAAAACTAGTGTAGCATTTGCAGATAAGCTACACTTGCCTCGCCCTTGACATTACAAGCATGGCTTTGCCTGCATGTACTAACAAGTGTATTACCTCAAATAACAATCAATTGCAACATTACCTTACATTACAAAGCTTTGCACTGTAGCTTTTCAGACAACTGAAAGTCCAAAAGTTATGAAGTCAACTTTATTTAGTAACATTTTAAACCTAATTTTAATCCTCCCTTAAAAAACAAACCCAAATATATCAATGACATTAGCATGACAAGTTCTGGCTCCTGCTTTCTGTCAGAAGTGACTTACTCTGAAAAGTTAATTGTTTATAAAACTAGGTTTACAGTACATAAAGAGGTGTACACGGTCTATTTTCATGGGTGTTAATCTCAGCAGGAGCAGCTGCATAACAGACGAAGTTGCGTCAAAATCTTGGTTTAGCATTTCATGATGGTAGAGTAAACCCACTGGCCTGACCTGTTTAAATGCCAGGATTTTTGTAGTCACACCCCACAGTTTGAAGTAAAAAAAGAAAAAAAAAAAAGAAGAAATCTTATGTAACGGTTTGCAGATTAAAATTTTCCATATTACCTCTACAAATCCAAATGTGGAAGTATTAATGGATAGTTTAATATCATAGAGCCAATTGCTTAAAATAACTTGGTCACTTTGACTGGTCCACATTTTATGCCTCTCTGGTTGTGCTGTGGTTCATTAAGCTGTGGCCTTTTGCCGTCACATTGCACCATCATTCGATACACACTCTCCATCCAGGAACCTAAACCTCCAACGTCAGATAGAAAAACAGTGTATCTGTCAGGTCAGATTTGCTTTACTATGTGTCCTTGGCCTAGTATGACCTGTTCTCATGTGTCTATATGTTTGTGCACATGTGTTTTGCAGAAACTGATGTAATCATTATCATTTAAACCTTTGCTGAACTTGACAAGCTCATGACTATTGACGTAAATCACGTTGCTGTCGTCCTTGAGGATGGTTTTGTCTGTGTGTTCTCTAAACCTGCGGCTTCAGATCATTGACAATGAATTGATCAATAATCATTGGAACTATGTACTGCATTTTGATTAAGCAACAGTGACGATTAACACATCAACACAAGTTAATGCTACTTCGGGGAGAAATAGTTGGTTATTTGACATGTTGTAGTTTTTATACAGGGTAAGGGTCAGTTTTATTTTATCTGTATATCAACCTTCTCCCAGTGCAGCTGGTTCACTTTATCGAGCTGCTGGTTCATGCTGTCCCCATCTCCCCTTGTTGATATTAGTTTGCAGAATTCAATCATATCGTCTCTTCACAGCCTCTGACTTTCCCAGGCTTCTCTCTGTCAGCCTGTATTTGCTAAAAAAGCAAAACAGTTTGTAGAGTGCCCTCTCTCGCAGTAAGGGAGTGGTTGGGAATTAGGCTAGGTGTTCTTTTGTTTTTATAGGGTTGTGCATTTTGACAAGTTTATTTGTCAAGGCAAAATTAAGATTAGATTCAAGCCTGGTAGAATAGCTTTAGGCTTTCTTTCCTCATGGGGTCTCTCTGTGCCCCACTGCGTGTCATGATGTGTTACCAGGCTGTAAGAGGGTGAGGTATGAATTCCTGGAAGTTGTGTAACTGGTATTTATACAGGTTCTCATGTAGTGAAATACGTTTTTTTTATTTATTTTTTTTTATTGTCTCTCCAAACCTGCCAACTGATTGATTCTCTTTTTTGGTGAAGAGGAGAACAATATTCCAGGAAAGTTTCCAACATCTCTGGTGCCACCTGTGTTCACGTGAAATGTATCTAAAACCTGCTGAGACATTGTATGTGATATCAGACTACACAAATAAACTCTACAACTTATGCTACAAAGTTGTAGAGTTTATTTGTACAGCCCAGGTCGCAGAGAACACGTCCTACAGTTTACGATTTCTGTGAGCATTTCAGTGTTTGTTTTTGTTTGTTCTTTAAATCCCTGCCACAGTTTCCCTGCAGTTTGAACACCTTTCCCTGGAAAAAGTTCACTGTTGGAAAGAAAGGACAGAATAATCTCTCTGTGCAGTGCCAAACACAGAGCTTTGAGAAATGTAAGCTTTGGCAATTACTGAATAGTTCTCTGTTTTGAGGCCTTGTTTTCTTGTTTCTTCACAGGTCCTAATCTGCTGCTACAAAATACTGTGACCAAAGACCTTCCACTTCCTGTTCTGTCTGCTTGAGTAAACCTAAGTGTGAACACACCTACACCAGTGGAACAATAATAAACAAGTACTTGGTTTACTTGGTCTATTCACACCTGTTCTGATTAAGCTGTGTCATTCACACACCCACACTAGAAGGATTTAAAACACATAGCCTGCTTCAGCGCCCACACACAGTCACAGCAAATATGGCCAGCAGGCTGTCCAACTTTGGCAAAACTCTGCTACGTCGCCGGGCATTAGACTGCTCTGGTGAAGAGACCAGATTCGCCCGCTGCCTGTCCACCCTGGACCTAATTGCCTTGGGGGTGGGCTCCACACTTGGTGCCGGTGTCTACGTTCTCGCTGGCGAGGTCGCCCGAGAGAAGGCAGGACCCGCTATTGTCCTCTGCTTCCTCATTGCCGCGCTCTCCTCTATGTTGGCCGGCCTGTGCTATGCTGAATTTGGCGCCCGTGTCCCCAAGACAGGTTCTGCATACCTTTACAGCTATGTAACTGTTGGAGAAATCTGGGCCTTCATCACAGGATGGAATCTCATCCTCTCCTATGTGATAGGTGAGCTTTTCTAAAGTGTCAGTTGAGGTATTGCAGTACTTTTCATGTAGCAACAGAAATGATCCGTTTAATACAGTTTTAACTGTGCTAACATCCCCAGTAAGAATAAAGAGAACAATGGAAAGGACGAGTCATATCCGGTCACCACATTGTTGACACACCTTCGTTTCTGTCCTTTCTTTTTAGGTACGGCCAGTGTGGCCAGGGCATGGAGCTCAACCTTTGACAGCCTGGTTGAACAAAAGATCTCTGGCTTCTTTAAAGCCTCCATGGCAATGAAGGTGCCTGGGGGCGTGCTGGCAGAGTACCCCGACCTATTTGCCCTCATCCTGGTCCTCCTGCTCACTGGTGAGTTATCCCCTGTCTTCTTCAGTGATTCCCAAACCTGGTGGATATAACATGATTAATACAAAGGAAAAGAGAGATTTTAAAAGATGTATTTCTTATTCAGAAATCTTTTTTTTTTTGGTTTACCTGCTCCCTCCTCACAGACAAATGTACCCTGTGACAATGTGACAAAGGGTTGGTAAACTCACATTGCTTAGCTTTAATTAGTCATAAGCCAAAAAGGTTGGGAACCACTGATTTGATTGCTGTGAATAGAAACCCAGTGAAACTGCCTAAATTAAATCCTCTTATATAAAAACTGGGGCATCAGATTGATTATTGCAGTCCATGCAAACGTAGCCATTGTTGGCATATCATTAAAAAAAACTTTGCATATCAGCCTGAACAGTTGTCACACTAAAGCTGCAGCTAGTGTGGGATGCCAACAGCAGTGTTAGGAGGAAATAATTGATGGATTGGTGTCGCTGACTGATGGTATGTTGGAAGTGATGAAGTACGAAAACATCCACCCACATAGCAGGACATGTTGTTATTGGAGATGAAATGTGAATTCTCTCTTCCTCTCCTCTTGAACTTCCTGCCTGCAGGACTTCTGGCGTTTGGCGTGAGCGAGTCAGCGCTGGTGAATAAGATCTTCACAGGCATCAACCTGGTGGTTCTCGGCTTCGTCATCATCTCTGGCTTTGTGAAGGGGGACGCAGCCAACTGGAATCTGACGGAAGACGACTACATCGGCTTTAGAAACCGCACCAACAGCAGCAAGCCGTTTCCGTCAGTATTTAAAATCAAAGTTTTACTCCTTCTTCTGTGTTTGATTGTTATTCTTGGCCATGAAACAAACTGCGTGTCTCTTCTTCTGCCACTTCAGAGTTGAGGAGGAATTTGGCGAGGGTGGTTTTGCTCCATTTGGCCTCACTGGAGTTCTGTCTGGTGCTGCCACCTGCTTCTATGCGTTTGTGGGCTTTGACTGCATTGCCACAACAAGTGAGTTTTTTTTAATATATATTTTCATGAGAAACAAAAGTGTCAATATAAACAGTGGACAGACAGTAAAATTCTTGCCTAGGTATTTCTGGTTGCTTCCCACTCTTTGTTGTTTGTGAACAAAAAAAACTGACACCTGTGTAGATCATTATGATAAACGATATCTAAACGAGTCTTTTTTTGTACATGATCGTGGCCTTTAAGATTATGTTGAATCACACGCATGCAGAAAATCAGGATGTTCGGTTGTTTTTTGTGGTTTATTGATTAATTGTATGTTGCTGAGCTTTTTGTGTGACACCTATTGTCAGTGGGAATGTTTCCACAAATACTTGCACACATGGGCACAAATGTTTGGATAGCACACACAAGAGTCAAAACTGCTTTTGATTATGGGTTCTCATTAAGTATTACGTAAATCGAGCAGGGGTATTTCCACATCATATTTGAACAGTGCTGGGCTGACGCAGCACCTGTTGTCCATATTGAATGGCCATGTTACGTAGCCTGAAGTGAGAGCGTGTCAAGACTCAATCTTTTTCAGGTGCTGTGAAAACTGCAATGCATTAATGTGATTTATGACCTTTGAACAAGTATAAAATCTTGGTTGTCTGACCATCAAGTAATCTTTTTTTTTTTTTTTCCTTCAGGCGAAGAAGCAAAGAACCCCATGCGATCCATACCTATTGGCATCGTGGCTTCATTGCTGATCTGTTTTTTCGCTTACTTTGGTGTGTCTGCCGCTCTGACCCTGATGATGCCATACTACGAGCTGAACACCCAGAGTCCTCTGCCTGAGGCCTTCAGCCACGTCGGCTGGGCTCCCGCCAGATACATCGTGGCTGTGGGCTCTCTCTGTGCTCTGTCCACCAGGTAAGGAAGGACATTTTTTCTTGTCATGATGTGTTCCTTTGCATATCAGAGTAAATCTAACACAAAAACTGTTGCTCTTGTCTCAGTCTCCTAGGCTCTATGTTTCCCATGCCTCGAGTTATCTACGCCATGGCTGAGGATGGGCTGCTGTTCCGTGTTCTGTCCAGGATGAACACTCGCACAAAGACCCCTCTCCTGGCTACCATCGCTTCTGGTATTGTTGCAGGTAAGCTCACATTTTTCTTTTTTGAGTGTGTTTATCTCTATCTTTCTGGTCATGCTTACTCACTGCTTTTGGCCGACAGACTGTTTTTGCTGTGTCTATCCCGTGCTGTCAAGTCTGTCGAGGGTGGTTGTTTATAGTTTTCCAGGGTCACAGCTCTGTCTCCTGCTTCAGCTCTCTCTGACAGCTCGTCCGTTCAAGATCAATAACACTTTACCCTTCAGAAAAAGTCTGTGAAAACCCCAGAAACTACCAATGTTTTGTTTTTTTTAGTCCACACTTTCATTGTGGGCAGTCTGAACTATTGAAGCATTACTTTCTTCCTCTTTCTGACTGTGAGACATGGGTTACACTATAAATTACAGAAAATCTGGTTTTATCTCTCCTTACAGCTCTCATGGCCTTCCTGTTTGACCTGGCTGCTCTGGTTGACCTCATGTCTATTGGAACTCTGCTAGCATACTCTTTAGTGGCCATCTGCGTCCTCATCCTCAGGTAAGCACTCTCCACCAACACAGCCCATCTAGCAGCTGCTGTACTAATGCCACTGCCAAGTACCAGTTCAAAAGCATAGTTATATCATAGTGTGTATGCAGCTAAAACACAAGGGATCACAGACGCTTCACACTAGCTCTCATTTTCATTAGTACTGGACTTAACTGGGCAAAAGAATGTTGCACAGAAATGTTTTATAAATTTTTATGAAAGCTCATATTTGTCCACAGC
Source organism: Seriola dumerili (assembly GCF_002260705.1). Classification (NCBI taxonomy): domain Eukaryota; kingdom Metazoa; phylum Chordata; class Actinopteri; order Carangiformes; family Carangidae; genus Seriola; species Seriola dumerili. The sequence goes on along the minus strand of NW_019174295.1, from coordinate 4,882,720 downwards.
CAATGTTTCTAGCTATAGTGGTGATTTTTCAGTTAAGCCACTGTACATTTATTTTTAATTGACACACCTTCCTTCTTCCTTCACAGGTACCAGCCAGGCTCCCTGGCTTCGTCCAGCCAGATGGAGAAGCTGATGGAGCAGGTGGAGGGGGAGAAGGTGGCTGTAAGTGGAGTAGACAGCGGTGATGAGTACGGCATGGAGACGGAGGAGAGGCCACTCCGAGAGACCTTTACCGTCAAACTGCTCTTCTGCCCAAGTGGAAAAACCCCAACGCAGACATCTGGGAACATCGTTTACGCTACCACTGCTATTATTTGTAAGTATGTCATGGAGGAGGCTAAAGGTAGAGCTTGTGCTGACTCCTGTCAGCTAATGAGAATAAGACATATATATATATATATATATAGAGACACACACACACACACACACACACACACACACACACACTTGGAGCCAAAAGTCTACCCGACTTTTGGACCTGACTGTGTATATATATATTGATATGCAGCTGCAACTGGTATAACTAATTTTCTCTGCGCCTCTATTTGTAGCGGTTCTCATCACCATACTGTGCGTTATCCTGGCCAACTACCTGACAGAGCTGCTGTCCGGGCACGCAGGTGTCGTGGTGCCCTGTGTTATTTTGACTCTACTGTGTGTCGTCTGCCTCATCATCATCTGCAGGCAGCCTGAGAGCAAAGAGGCTCTCACCTTCAAGGTAACTGAAGCCCAGAGAGCACAAGCTTTTGCGTTGCAGAGAAGAGATTTCTTTGTTTTGTCTTTGTTTTGGGAAACTGCACTATTGCATCAGCAACTATGAGACTGATTTGGAAGAGAGGCTAAGATATCCACTTCTTATTTGCAATGTCATTTTGGCACACCATGTTCTCTCTCTCTGTCTCTGCTACCCAGAGAAGAACCAGGTCAAATTTGAAATATAATTATGCTGACTTTGTCTCTGTCCTCTCAAGGTCCCTCTTCTTCCCTGGTTGCCCCTCTTCAGTGTTTTCGTCAACATCTACCTCATGATGCAGCTGGACTGGGGTACATGGTGCCGCTTCACTGTTTGGATGATTATTGGTACGTTTGAACATAATTCTGTTTTCATTACTTGTGCTACACATTCATGCAACTGGTTAGTAACTTCCCATTGCCTCTCTCCTCACCTATAGGTTTTGCCATATACTTCTTGTATGGTATTAAGAACAGCAGTGAAGCTGCCAACAGGTCATCACCACGCAAATATGAGCCCGCCCTGCAGAGCAAGAGCCCGATTTACAAGGGCGCTCCTGACGACAGTGATGTGGAAGCAGGCAGCAGCCCCTGATACAGAGTGACTTAGACCTGGGAAATGTTGCAGAGCATCTACACTCATTTTGGCAGTGTAGGCAGCCTGGAACACAGGCCTGGGTTTAAAGGGAGGAGAGGCAAGAAAACGCCACACACATCTTACCTCTGATTTGGAGGCTGATTAACTTGATGGCTAGACACTGTGACAAAGCCATTTTTTGGCCCATGTGTCGGTTTTAATCTGTCTGTTTGTACTTAGCCTTAGCCCTCTGGAGATATTTACCTGCCTATAACACATGCTATCAATGGACCGAACTAACAGATTCATGAAGTTCTGTTTTGTTTTTTGTTATCTGAAGCCGTTAACTGGAAAACTGTTACTCTTGAGCTGTATTTCGTCAATGCTTCCTCTCTGTTATTATATCGGTGTGGCTGTGAGGAGCCACCCGGCCATTAGGGATGAATAAGTACTACTGTGTACATCACTAAAAAATTATGTCTTAAACCAGCGACTTTACAAAGGTCAAGACATTTGGATCAGTGAGCTAAACTTCAAGCTGTTTTAAGAAACATGATTATCATACGGACCAACACCACAAAGTGGCAGAGATAATGAGTTGCTTCTTGTGAAGTACAGTCGACATGTCTAGTTCATTTGTCTTTGTTTATTGCACCAGCCTGTTTGTTTGTGTGTCAACAGGGTAGCACTGAAGCTGTGTGGTTTACAGTGTCAGTCAGGGCCTCAGTGCAGTTAGGTCAGTAGCACATGGTTGATGTTGGCGTCGTCTACGTTGCGCAGTTCGGTGTCTAAGGCTGAAGTACATGCTTTGCAGATTGGACCAATTTTAAATACACTATTGCCCTTTTGCCCCCATGCTCCTAGAGAACAGCCATAAAGTATGCGTACAGTATAATCTTAAAATAGTATGAAATGAGTCTCTTTTAATTAATTATGTTATGTTTTTATCTCACATGTAGACTCTGCTGAAATGGTATTTGTGGCCTTTGTTTCAACCAGAACCAGGTTACTAAAAGGATTTTGTTGAGGCCAAAACAGGCAACAAACTACTTCCTGAGCCATAAAGCCTTGAAATCCATAAACTGAAGTAAATGCAGCAAATGAAATCTCATCTCTACTATACTGTCTGGTATTCACTGTATTGTAAACCCCATCCATCTGTTATTCCAAAACAGCCCTGCTGGACATGGAAATTTATATGTATGAATTTAAATCATCCATATAGTTTATTTGGTAATTCTGGATTTCATCCATATACTATCTGTCTATTTCAAATGCTTTTAATAGCTGTAGCCAGATATTTCTGCAGATCTGAGGATAGATTTATATTTAGGAGGTACATTAATTGCATTGTTTTCTTCTAATAGGTCAAGGAACAGGGTGTTTTAAAAAGAAAATCAGTTAATACACAATGACTAGTTTCTTCAACTGTCAAATCTACTTCAGTCTGGGAGCTGGGGGTTTGTTTCTAAACAAGGGTCTGTCATTCATCACCACTAAAATATCAACTGTATTTTTGTTTTACTTCCTTGTGAAAAGGCTAGGGGTTTTTTCACAAAGATTCTTGTTTAGTTTCAATTGAAACTTGTTCTTGGCAGCTTTGTCTGTTGAGCTCCCATCACTTTTATTTTTACTACTGTATTTACTTTTTCTGATAGAACTGTTAATATTTAAGTGTTTATAGTATTGTTTGTTTGGGATAGCTTTGTTTTTTGTTTCGCCTTTTTCATATCATCTCAATATTCGTATTAGCTATTCATGTATTTTAATCGTTAACTGTACAGGTTTTAGAGTTGTTGTTTTTTTTGGTCTTTTTGTCCTGTTGCTTCCACAATATTGTCTTTTTTTTCTCCTTTTTTTCTTTTTTTTTTCCTCCTTTGTTGCAAATGTTTTGGTTCACCAAATGATTGAATTGTAATATTTTCTTTCTTTCCTGACCAAATGAACAACGCTTTGGAAACAAATAATGACCACTTAAAGTTGGTCTCTAAATTGTGTAATTTTAAATGTTTTTACCCCCCAATCCTCTGGACTCATTATGTTAACTTATTGTTAATAGCAGTTTTTGTTTGTCTAGAAAAGTGCTTTACCGTAGAGTGTACAGTATTTGTTTAAAACTATATCTTTATTTGTATAATGCTGTAAATTATACAATGACTTTAAGTATAATTTGGTAAGAGGTGGTCTTTGTAAATTACACTTGAAGGCATTTCATTTGACACTTGATGCTGCTGAAATCCGAATTATACAAATCCAAGTCCCTTTTCAGATAAAAATGGTCCTGATGGAGGCAATATTGAAGCATTTCTGCATTAAAAAGATGAACCTAAACATCTTCACTATTGAGAAGTGCACTAAGGGAAGATTTGGATTCAGCCAGCGTTTCTAGATGATGTGAATCTACGATCTGGTGCCTATAAAACAAACTATTCTGCCTGAGAAAGGCACTGGGGCTGGTAAAATACCTGAGTCTGACTCTCAGGCTGTTTAAGCAAAGTTCATGAGCTACTCTCAAGACTTTCTCTGCAGATTTCAGTGTAAAACTGTCGTGTTTTCTTGAATGCCAGTCAATGATGAAGGGTGAATTTGTCATAACATTATGTGACGTGGCTGTGACTCATGCCGCACAGAGCTCTTTGTACACAGCCCTTGTGCCTTTCAAATATCAATGTGATCATCTCCCCAATCAATGCTTTCTCATTAACAGCAATGATCTATTTTTGTCTTTCTGTTTTATATCCTGTACATATGGCTGTCATGTATAAAATGAACTGTATTTTCAGTGTTTGTTTTTTTTTTTCTTTTTTTTTAATAAAACATGATTCATGCTTATGGTGTTTTATCCACCACATTTTTTTAAAGAAAGATGGCAGCATTTTCTCACTATGAGCTGAATGCCACAGGCTGTTGTAGACAACACCTTTACAGGTTTTGCAATGAGTCACCAGTGACGAACTAAATTATGTTAAGAATGTAATCTATGCAAGTTACAGCATGACTACCTTTGGGCTGTTTCACTATCTTTTCAACTTCCAGCAAATCCTGCAACCATGAGCCTAAAACTAATTAAATACTTACATTATTTCCTATACACATTTATCTGCATCCCATTTCTGTTTTATGTTGTCAATGAGTGGTTTTAAATTTAACATTTTTATGTTTTTTTTTCAGGAATAGGCCACAACTTTAACACCTAAAAATACAAAACTGTTTTATCAGGTGACTTTCCAATTGCATTTCTACAGAAGAGGAAGAGGGCCATGTGGGGAAAAAAATAAATTTTTTTTTAGAATTGTGACTTTCTAAAAAAAAACGTTTTTCCACATTAGGGCCACACGTGAATGTTTTTTTGTTGTTTTTGTTGTTTTTGTAGAATTCTGACTTTAAACTCGAAATTCTGAGATTAAAATCAGAATTCTAAAAAAATAAAAAATTCACATGTGGCCCTAATCCTCTTCCGTACATTTCCCTAAACACTTAAGAGCAATCTGTTTTTACTGAGCAGCACAACACTTCATCACTCATCTCACTCAAAATAATTAACATGTCTTGTAAAGAGGAAATACCTGCCTCCAAAATGACATCATTTTTTTAGTCAAGGCAGTCAAATGTCAAAAGAGCTGTATCAGAAGTGACAGAAGACATTGAAATGGTCTCAATTATCCTTTATAGCCAACTGTATAAACTGTGAAAACAGTGTGTTCACAGGTTTCTCACAGTCAGTGGTCACCATTCTTGCCCATATTCACAGTAAGAACCTTGTATGTAACAGTGGTGTAAAATGTAAAATACAAAAATAATGATACAGTAAAAACAAATGTCTCAATACAATAAATACATGTAAATTAGGAACTATTTACAAATCTGCCTTAATATGTCATTGGTGATCCAAAGCCTATCTGGTCACACCACATTGAAACTCATGTGATATTCAACCAAACAGTAAAACACACTCTGCACAAAAAGAAACAAAATATCAAAAACGTAAAACATGATATGTTTAAACAGCTCCCCACCCTTCTACTGTAAATTCTCCACCCAGTGCAGCCATCTAGTGGTTACACGGAGTATTACATCAATTGTTTAACTGCACTTATGACCTTTTGCTAAAGTTTAATGGTAAGACAAAAAGAGCAGTCCAGTCTTTGCACAAGGCAAATCTTTATTAATGTTTCCAGGCATTTATTATTGATGACACATTGAACAGTCAAATTTGTCAGGGTTTGGTTTTAAATAAATAATTTACAGGTTGTGTAATGTGATATCAATGTGTTTCCCACCACCTCACAGTTTAAATGTTAATATTCACAAGATAAATGCACAGTTGTAGCAATGGACAGGAAGCTGGCTGCATGTGCTTAGGCACCTTTCCTCCAAAAGGCACTCAAAAGAGACACTAACCCTCTGCAGTTAAAACAAATACTCACTCACTGCTGTTTCTAAACTGTTCAATGAATTAGTTAATAACATCATTCTGAGCTGAAATCTGTGCAACTGTCTAGTTCTAATATTCCTAATATGTTCACTTTTCAGGGTTAACATACACTGTCATGGTGCTTAAGATCATTTCACATCCCCAAGCAACAAATGAAACTTCATTCATTCTGCTCTCTCTGATCAGATTCCAAGTACCGAGCGAAACGGTTATTTACATTATATCAAAAATAAATGTTATTTTCTTTCTTTGGAAAATTTCAGTTAAAATGGAGGCATGCACTAATTATAAATATGGACACGATTGAATCTATAAATGGACTGCAGTGTGAGAAGAGCTGAAAGTGTGTAATATTTAAGAGCAGTCTCCATATTCAAATTCAGTTTTCAAAAATATGGAGTTCCAAAGTGTTCAATATTACACAAATAAATAAGTGATTATGAAGTAAATAATCACATGAATAAATTGTGTAAAATGTATAGGCTAAATTACACAAGTTTTTTTTTTCCAATTACAGTTTTATTTTATGTCTTTTTATTTCATAATGGCACTTTTCAGTCAATCATGGCCCCTGCTTCTCTTAAGTTAGCTTAGCAACTTCTACCAAATTTAGCCATTTAACACCTGTTAGCTACAACAATGTCAAAGTAATTCTAAATCAACTTTTGAGCCGCTACAGTAAAAAACAAAAACAAAACGACAACAACAACAAAAAACAGCATACAGACAAAGTAACATCAATTTAATTAGCTTGAAAAAGCTCTACATGGTTTCTACCTAGCTTGCTAACTAGCTAGGTGGGGTTTATGCTGTGTTCACATATCATTTAAACCATAATAATGAACAACTGAGCGTGACTTCTGAGTTGTAATTCCAAGGCAAAGGTAACCACAGAGCTAGAGCGAGCACAGACAGTCTGTGCTCGCTCTAGCTAAAAGGTGCTAACTAGCTAGATAACTGAATTAGGGAGCATGTAATTGACTGAAAGGTGAGGTATCTGCTTACAACACGTGAAGACATGAAATAAAACATCATTTGAAAGAAAAGAGAGAACATTCAGGACAAGAGGCACTGCCTTATGTCCCACCGTGATCTCCACGACAAAAGACCACATGCTCACAGTACTAATTGTCTGTCATCAGGGATGTTAACAGAGGTTTTACATTTGTGTATTTCACACAATTTATTCATATGATTATTCATTTCTAATATATTTATTGACTCTTGAACACACCGGGGTTTCATACAAAAGGCTTTAAGGTTATATATTACCTGTTCTCACCAGTAAACCAACACAAGTTAGTAAACATGAACTGGGTACCTAGCATAGTGATAAAACTCCTTGCTGTGAACTACCCATAATGGCTATCAGTGAGCAGCTACAGTGTGCTCTCCTTTCAGCAAACAGCAAATGTACCATTGAACGTTTACACTGTGCAAACTCTTTCTCCAGCATTCAAACAAACAAAATGCTAACTTTGGTTCAATTTGATTCACGTTCATTATCCTCCACTCTCTCATGTGTTAAGCCACTTGGATTCATAGTGCAGTACAATCAGTGAAGATCTCTTTCTGTCTCATCCCTCTTACTAGATATAGTCTGTACAAGGTTGCAGTATATTATGCATGAAAACAAAGTGGCATGGCTCAGTTTTGGCATCACTGATTCAGATTTAAATGAACATAAGCATAAGCATAAGCACGCTACGCTGACAGTCTCAGTCTTTCAGAGATGTGCAGCAAGAATATAACCGGCCACTGGAAAATGACTACACATCAAGAAAGTGGAGTAAAGCTGAAGTGTTGGTAAGAGCTGAGGGGTTAATACAATCACACACACATGCACACAAAACAGTGATGGGGTTAGGATGCTTCTTGTGCTTCTATGCCTGTTAGGATCATCAATAAAGTGTCCTAAGTTTGGACAGAGCCATAAACAGGCACCTGAAAGACAAAACAATGTCTTGTGTATAGAAGTAAAGTGTGTTAGCTCAGCAGGGAAGTATTACGAGTCCCACAAAACTGGCCTGAGTGCAGCCATGGCTAGAGAGAGATCTCCTACAGATGGAGTCCACTGAAGTATTTACCACCTGTCCTCCCCACATGCTACAGCCAGGAAAATCAGCAGTAACACTGCCGGCTGCCTTTGGTGACCTCCTCAGAGGAGTGGACAGTATTGGGAACAAATCCACTCTTGACGCCCTCCCAGCCGTCCTGGATCTTGATGTCCCCGCTCCGCACAAGGTCAAAGATGTCCCGTGTCAAATCCACAAAGGCCTGAAGTACATACCAGAAAATCAGAACTGGTGGACTCATAATTATGTAAATTAATGAATAATTTAATTAATTAATTAATTGATTCTATTAGACACTTAATTGTTAAAATCAAGTTTGACGCAAAAAGTGTTTTTTCTTCAAACCTTCTCCACGTTGATAGCGTCTCGTGCTGATGTTTCCACGTAGCGCATCCTGTAGGCCCCCGCCAGCTTCTCTGCCTCCTGCTGGGTCACCTGACGTTGGGCCTCCAGGTCGCACTTGTGACCGACCAGCAGGAATACAATGCTGTGCGGCTGGACGTGGCTCTGGGCCTCCTCCAACCAGTTATGGACGTTCTGGAAGGATCTGCGATTTGTGATGTCAAAGAGTAAGAGCCCGCCCACCGAATTGCGGTAGTAAGCTCTGGTGATCGACCTGGATAGATAGATAGATAGATAGATAGATAGATAGATAGATAGATAGATAGATAGATAGATAGATAGATAGATAGATAGATAGATAGATAGATAGATAGATAGATAGATAGATAGATAGATAGATAGATAGATAGATAGATAGATAGATAGATAGATAGATAGATAGATAGATAGATAGATAGATAGATAGATAGATAGATAGATAGATAGATAGCACATTTATTCCTACTCAACTGTACTTTCATTTATAAAAAAGACTAAATAATTTCCAAAATCAGCCGGGCCCTGTAGTTTTTAGGAAATGTTATTCAAACAGGAGTAAATGATGTACTTGTCAGGGACTATTTTCAGCTACTGAGTTGGTGCTCTAGTGGATATTTACAGCAGTAAACCAGTGCACTTGACTTGAAATAAACTACAGTGCCCATGTTCATTATAATGAAGAACAGAGTGATAGATTATAGATTTGTAAAAAATCACACTTGAATAAATAAATCAAAGAGCAGTGGAAGCAGTGTGAGTTTTGCTGATAGCTCATAATGCCATTTTGTGAGAGCTCTATCTTTACCTGAACCTCTCCTGTCCTGCAGTGTCCCAGATCTGAAGTTTGATTCTTTTGCCCGGCTCTATTTCCACCAGACGGGAGAAGAAGTCCACCCCCACGGTGGGGTCTGACACCTGGGCGAAGCGGCCCTCAGTGAACCTCCGGATCAGACACGACTTGCCGACTGTGGAGTCTCCGATGACAATCAGGCGAAACTGATAAAGCCATATCGTCTCCATGTCTCATGAAAATAAAATCTTTGGCATAACAGAATGAATCACTCAGTCACTGTCATCCATATAAGGGCTTCAAATGTTTTGTCCAACCCGCAGTTCAAAACCCAAAGATATTTACGTTATTGATATATGACAAAAAAGCATCAAATGCTCACAATGAAAGGTTGGAACCAGCAGAAAAATAAGTAAATCAGAAGAAAATGATTTAAAAGTCAAGTAAAATGGTCTTTACGCTATATGAAATCTAAACATGGTCATAACCCTTAGAAGTCTATTGTAAATGTGAAAAAATATGTTTCATTTGTAGAGCTTTTTTCCACACATGGAATAGCAGAAAATGTGTCTATATTATGTAAAATATTAACATGATGTATTGGGTCACACATTAAAACATTATTATATCAAAGAAAATAAGAGAAAATAGCAATTAATGGTACAGCATCTAGGATTCAACCCATTTTAAAGCTTCTACTAACAGTAGAACAAACAATAAAATCACACTCCCCTGTTCAGATACAGAGCATGTGTTTAAATAGATTCATGGATCAGATGAAACACAAATGTGCAATTAATCTACAGACTGTGTTGACCACATGTCTTAGACTGTCATGAGGAGAGAATAATAGGCTCAAATCATCTCAGTGTCTACATTTTCAGTGGGGTGATTTAATTTGAGGGGAAGGAGGGAGGGGGAGGCCACTCCTCTCCAACTCAATAAACATTGGCGTAATCATCCCCCATGTGGCTAGTAGACTGGTTGTTATACAGCAATAATACACAGTGAGGCCTTGAAGCTGACCAAAAATGAGCTTAGTGAGCAGATAGCTGCTAAACATGAACGCTGCTACTTGATATGAGATATTTGCTACTGATTTCTTGAAGGCCTCCAGTGACAGCCATAACAAGATCCCACCAACTTTACAACAAATAGTGAGGCCCAGCCCTTTTATTCTAATGCCAGTTATGAGCCTTCTTTACTTTAATAATTAACATTCAGGATAGCAATTAAGTAAAATCAATAGATGACGACCTACCTTGAAGTTAAGAGTTCAGTATCTGTAAAAAATAAACCCCATGTCGATGATTATGTCTTCCAAAAATGATGCTCCAGACTAGCAGTGGTGGTGTTGTTGCTCACAGAAATAGCCCTCCAATAACATCATATTATTAAGCAGGGCTTTTCTCTCCCATCACTTTGAGCCGTTTTTAAAAAATAAAAACAGCCTGTTGAGAATTAAAACAGCAGCTGCTGATTAATTTGAACAAGACTACTGATATTTCCGTGATGATCCGCTGATGAAATGGCAGCAGGACACAACAGCAGCATCACACATCTCCTCCTCGCCCTCATCAGCACCATTACCGTAACTGCACACACAGCGGCTCGGCAGAAATCCCCAGGCTGCTGCCTTCAAAGGCTGTAGGAAAAGAAAAAGAAAACCAAAACTGCAGCCCGACTATGAGGTGAGCGCACATGAACGTCATAACTTAATCAACATCGTTCATTTCAACATTTAAGATGACAGACTGCTTATTGCTGCTTAGCCTACTTCTTCTTGCAGGGGTCAACCCAAAAAAAAGTCACACTTGGCTCCATAAGAAATAATAATCTGGAGACGGTGCGCACTCTCATGCCAAGAGCCGCTGTTGCTGTTCGCTCTGAGATTTATTGGATTGTTATTTTTTGTTTGTTGTATGTTGATGTTTGCAATTTACAATTGTTGATGGAAATGACTCAGAAGTTCTCAGAGACCGGCGTGTCTGGACTACACAACAGTTGGCAGCCCTGTTGAGATGTATTAGGCTGTATAATAATTCCTTATTCTTTATCAACAATTAGGGCGATTGTTGCTTACCGCTTATATACCTATTAGCCTATAGGCCTATAGTATTTAAAAAATCAAGATCTAGATTGTATTCACTAAATAAAAGTGGCTGCGTCCGCATACATGGAGTGGACGTGCTGACAAATGCGCAAGCTGACGGTGAGCTCTCATCCTGCATCCCCCATTTTTTATGTCGTTTTTTGACATTTTTATGCCTTAGTAATTATACTATGAAGTTTTTTGAAATTTTTTATGCCTTCCTAAATAATGACGTTTTGCTATAGTGTGATTTTTTTTTACATTGACAGTGTTGCCTTACTATTAGAAGGTTCTGGGTTCAAATCTCAGAACAGGTACCCTTCTCTGTGGAGTTTGCATGTTCTTAATATTATTTTTTTAATACTCACTATACTATGACGTTTTTTTATGCCTTCTCTGCTATAAACCTTTTTTTGTAGATTTTTATGCCTTATTATATACTATGACGTTTTTTGACGCTTTTATGCCTTACTATACTATGACTCTTTTAGGCGTTTTTATGCCTTATTATACCATGACGGTTTTTGACGTTCCTTTTAATTACTAATATGATGTTTTATACCTTATTATAGTATGACTTTTTATGCCTTACTATACTATGACGTTTTTTGACGTTCTTTGACGTTTTTTCTTTTACATTTTTATACCTTACAATACTATGACGTTTTTTGACGTTTTTATGCCTTATTATACTATGACGTTTTTTTGACGTTTTTATGCCTTAGTATACTTTGACGTTTTATGCCTTGCTATACTATGATGTTTTGGGGGGGGGGGGGGGGGTTATGCATTACTATAAAGTGAAGTTTTGACTGGCTTACTAACTACTATGATCATTCTTTTTGAGGTCTTTTATGCCTTACTAAAACTTATAGTGTTTTATGCTTACTAAGTATGATGTTTTATTGCATCTTTTATCCTATGACATTCTTTGACGTTTTTTGACATTTTTATGTCTTACTATACTGTGACATTTTTATGCCTTACTATACTATGACGTTTTTTGACGTTTTTATGCCTTACTATACTATGATGTTTTATGTGTTTTATGCCTTATTAGAGTATGACTTTTTATGCCTTACTATACTATGATATTTTTTGATGTTTTTATAACTTACAATACTATGACGTTTTTTGACGTTTTTATGCCTTATTATACTATGACGTTATTTGACGTTTTTATGCCTTACTATACTATGACGTTTTTTGACGTTTTTATGCCTTACTATACTATGGCGTTTTATGCCATACTATATGTATGACTTTTTATGCCTTACTATACTATGTCGTTTTTTGACGTTTTTATGCCTTACTATGCTATGATGTTTTATGCCTTATTATAGTATGACTTTTTATGCCTTACTATACTATGACATTTTTTGAGGTTTTTATGCCTTACTAAACTATGACGTGTTTATGCCTTACTAAAGTATGATGTTTTATGCATTTTTATCCTATGACATTCTTTGACGTTTTTTGACATTTTTATGTCTTACTATACTGTGACATTTTTATGCCTTACTATACTATGACGTTTTTTGACGTTTTTATGCCTTACTATACTATGATGTTTTATGTGTTTTATGCCTTATTAGAGTATGACTTTTTATGCCTTACTATACTATGATATTTTTTGATGTTTTTATAACTTACAATACTATGACGTTTTTTGACGTTTTTATGCCTTATTATACTATGACGTTTTTTGACGTTTTTATGCCTTAGTATACTTTGACGTTTTATGCCTTACTATAAAGTGAAGTTTGATGCCTTACTATACTATGACATTTTTTGATGTTTTTATGCCTTACTATACTATGCCGTTTTTTGATGTTTTTTGAAGTTTTATGCCTTTCTATACTATGATGTTTTATGCCTTATTATAGTATGACTTTTTATGCCTTACTATACTATGATGTTTTATGCGTTAACATCCGATGACGTTCTTTGACATTTTTATGCCTTACTATACTATGGCGTTTTTTGACGTTATTTGACGTTTTATGCCTTACTATACTATGACATTTTTTGACATTTTTATGCCTTACTATACTATGATGTTTTATGCCTTATTGTACTATGACTTTTTATGCCTTACTATACAATGATGTTTTTTTGACATTTTTTGACATTTTTATGCCTTACTATACTATGATGTTTTATGCCTTATTGTACTATGACTTTTTATGCCTTACTATACTATGATATTTTTTTGACATTTTTTGATGTTTTTATGCCTTACTATACTATGGCGTTTTATGATGTTTTTTGACGTTTTATGCCTTATTATACTATGATGTTTTATGCCTTAACATCTGATGACGTTCGTTGACGTTTTTATGCCTTACTATACTATGACGTTTTTTGAGGTTTTTATGCCTTACTATACTATGGCGTTTTTTGACGTTTTATGCCTTATTATACAATGACGTTTTTGTGCTTTAACATCCGATGACATTGTTTGACGTTTTTATGCCTTACTATAATGACGTTTTTTGACGTTTTTATGCCTTACTATACTATGATGTTTTATGCCTTATTATAGTATGACTTTTTATGCCTTACTGTACTATGACGTTTTTTTGACTTTTTGTACGTTTTTATGCCTTAATATACTGTGACGTTTTTCAACATTTTCATGCCTTACTATACTATGACGTTTTTTGATGTTTTTATGCCTTACTATACTGTGACGTTTTTTGACGTTTTCATGCCTTACTATACTATGATGTTTATGCCTTATTATAATATGACTTTTTATGCCTTACTATACTATGACGTTTTTTTTACATTTTTTGACTTTTTTATGCCTTAATATACTCTGACGTTTTTCAGCATTTTTATGCCTTACTATACTATGACATTTTTTGACGTTTTTATGCCTTACTATATACTATGGCGTTTTTTGACGTTTTATGACGTTTTTATGTCTTATTATACTATGACATTTTATGCCTTATCATCCGATGACGTTCTTTGACGTTTTTATGCCTTACTATACTATGATGTTTTATGCCTTATTATACTATGACGTTTTTTGACATTTTTATGCCTTACTATACTATGATGTTTTATGCCTTAATATCCGATGACGTTTTTTTACGTTTTCATGCCTTACTATACTATCATGTTTTTTGACGTTTTTATGCCTTACTATACTATGATGTTTTATGCCTTAATATCCGATGACGTTTTTTTACGTTTTCATGCCTTACTATACTATCATGTTTTTTGACGTTTTTATGCCTTACTATACTATGACGTTTTATGCCTTATTATACTATGACGTTTTATGCCTTAATATCCAATGACGTTTTTTGACGTTTTTATGCTTTACTATACTATGATGTTTTATGCCTTGTTATAGTGTGACTTTTTATGCCTTACTATACTATGACGTTTTATGCCTTAATATCCAATGACGTTTTTTGACGTTTTTATGCTTTACTATACTATGATGTTTTATGCCTTGTTATAGTGTGACTTTTTATGCCTTACTATACTACAACGTTTTTCGACGTTTGTTTGACGTTTGTTTGACGTTTTTATGACTTTCTATACTATGACGTTTTGTGACATTTTAATGCCTTACTATACTATGGCGTTTTTGACGTTTTTTGACTTTTTTACACCTTGTTAAACAATGATGTTTTATGCCTTATTATAGTGTGACTTTTTATGCCTTACTATACTATGACGTTTTTTGATGTTTTTATGCCTTACTATATTATGACGTTTTTTGACGTTTTTTGACTTTTTTACACCTTGTTAAACAATGATGTTTTATGCCTTATTATAGTGTGACTTTTTATGCCTTACTGTACTATGACATTTTTTGACGTTTTCATGCCTTACTATACTATGGCGTTTTTTGACGTTTTTATGCCTTACTATACTATGACATTTTGTGCCTTATTATACTATGACGTTTTATGCCTTAATATCTGATGACGTTTTTTGACGTTTTTATTCCTTACTATACTATGGCGTTTTTTGATGTTTTTATACCTCACTATACTATGACGTTTTATGCTTTATTATACTATGGCGTTTTATGCCTTAATATCCGATTACGTTTTTTGACGTTTTTATGCCTTACAATACTATGGCGTTTTTTGACATTTTTATGCCTTACTATACTATGATGTTTTATGCCTCATTATAGTGTGACTTTTTATGCCTTACTATACTACAACGTTTTTTGATGTTTGTTTGACATTTTTTGACGTTTTTATGACTTTCTATACTATGACGTTTTTTGACATTTTTATGCCTCACTATACTATAACATTTTTTGACATTTTTTTGACGTTTTTTGACGTTTTTATGACTTACTATACTATGATGTTCATTGACCTTTTTATGCCTTACTATACTATGGTGTTTTTGACGTTTTTTGACTTTTTTAAACCTTGTTAAACAATGATGTTTTATGCCTTATTATAGTGTGACTTTTTATGCCTTACTGTACTACGATGTTTTTTGATGTTTTTATGCCTTACTATACTATGACGTTTTTTGACGTTTTCATGCCTTACTATATTATGGCGTTTTTTGACGTTTTTATGCCTTACTATACTATGACGTTTTATGCCTTATTATACTATGACGTTTTATGCCTTAATATCCAATGACGTTTTTTGACGTTTTTATGCTTTACTATACTATGATGTTTTATGCCTTATTATAGTGTGACTTTTTATGCCTCACTATACTATAACATTTTTCAATGTTTTTTTGACGTTTTTTGACGTTTTTATGACTTACTATACTATGATGTTTATTGACATTTTTATGCCTTACTATACTATGGTTTTTTTTACATTTTTTGACTTTTTTACACCTTGTTGAACAATGATGTTTTATGCCTTATTATAGTGTGACTTTTTATGCCTTACTATATTATGACGTTTTTTGATGTTTTATGCCTTATTATACTATGACATTTTATGCCTTGATATCTGATTACGTTTTTTGACGTTTTTATGCCTTACTATACTATGGCGTTTTTTGACGTTTTTTGACTTTTTTAAACCTTGTTAAACAATGATGTTTTATTCCTTATTATAGTGTGACTTTTTATGCCTTACTGTACTATGACGTTTTTTGACTTTTTTATGCCTTACTATACTATGGTGTTTTTTGACGTTTTTATGCCTTACTATACTATGATGTCTTATGCCTTATTATAGTGTGAATTTTTATGCCTTACTGTACTATGACGTTTTTTGACTTTTTTATGCCTTACTATACTATGGCGTTTTTTGACGTTTTTATGCCTTACTATACTATGATGTCTTATGCCTTATTATAGTGTGAATTTTTATGCCTTACTGTACTATGACGTTTTTTGACTTTTTTATGCCTTACTATACTATGACGTTTTTGACGTTTTTTGACGTTTTTATGACTTACCATCCTATGACGTTGTTTGACATTTTTATGCCTTACTATACTATGACCTTTTTTGATGTTTTTAATGCCTTACTATACTATGATGTTTTATGCCTTATTATACTATGACGTTTTTTGATGTTTTTAATACCTTACTATACTATGATGTTTTATGCCTTACTATACTATGACTTTTTTTTTTTACGTTTTTTGACGTTATTATGCCTTACTATAGTATGACGTTCTATGCCTTATTATACTATGATGTCTTATGCCTCCTTATCCTATGACGTTCTTTGAGTTTTTTTTTTTACATTTTTATGCCTTATTATACTGTGGCGTTTTTTGACGTTATATGCCTTTCTATACAATGAATTTTTTGGACATTTTCATGCTTAACCATACTACAATGGTTTATGCCTCATCATACAATTACTTTTTTGAAATTTTTACATCTTAATGCATTTTTTTACTTTTTCATGCCTTAATTGCCAGGTTTTGTAGCTTAAAGGACCCAAATGCTGACAATCGAAAGGATTACGAAAGAAGGCGATTTATTAAACAAAGAAAACATGTCTTGAATACAGAAAAGAATCCAGGCCGGGAAACCAAAGTCCAATAACCAAAACACAAGGAGAACCAAGGATATTCAAACATCAAATCTGTACATGGGAAACACTGGAGTAAAAATCACATGGAAACTTCAAAAATCATGACTGAAAACATACAGAAGTTCCACAGCAAACAGGAATAAACAAGATGAACTTCTTCACAGAGAAGTGAACAGGGAGGAGAGGAACAGGGCTAGAGAAGGAGCTGGGGTTAGGGTTAGGGTTAGACTTTTTATGCCTTACTATATTATGACGTTTTTTGATGTTTTTATGCCTTACTATACTATGACCTTTTATGCCTTATTATACTATGACGTTTTATGCCTTAATATCCGATGATGTTTTTTGATGTTTTTATGCCTTACTATACTATGGCGTTTTTGGATGTTTTTATGCCTTACTATACTATGATGTTTTATGCCTTATTATAGTGTGACTTTTTATGCCTTACTATACTACAACGTTTTTCGACGTTTGTTTGACGTTTTTTGATGTTTTTATGACTTACTGTACTATGATGTTTTTTGACATTTTTATGCCTTACTATACTATGACGTTTTTGACGTTTTTTGACTTTTTTACGCCTTGTTAAACAATGATGTTTTATGCCTTGTTATAGTGTGACTTTTTATGCCTTACTATAATATAACGTTTTTCGACGTTTGTTTGACGTTTTTTGACGTTTTTATGACTTACCATCCTATGACGTTGTTTGACATTTTTATGCCTTACTATACTATGACCTTTTTTGATGTTTTTAATGCCTTACTATACTATGATGTTTTATGCCTTACTATACTATGACGTTTTTTGATGTTTTTAATACCTTACTATACTATGATGTTTTATGCCTTACTATACTATGACTTTTTTTTTTTACGTTTTTTGACGTTATTATGCCTTACTATAGTATGACGTTCTATGCCTTATTATACTATGATGTCTTATGCCTCCTTATCCTATGACGTTCTTTGAGTTTTTTTTTTTACATTTTTATGCCTTATTATACTGTGGCGTTTTTTGACGTTATATGCCTTTCTATACAATGAATTTTTTGGACATTTTCATGCTTAACCATACTACAATGGTTTATGCCTCATCATACAATTACATTTTTTGAAATTTTTACATCTTAATGCATTTTTTTACTTTTTCATGCCTTAATTGCCAGGTTTTGTAGCTTAAAGGACCCAAATGCTGACAATCGAAAGGATTACGAAAGAAGGCGATTTATTAAACAAAGAAAACATGTCTTGAATACAGAAAAGAATCCAGGCCGGGAAACCAAAGTCCAATAACCAAAACACAAGGAGAACCAAGGATATTCAAACATCAAATCTGTACATGGGAAACACTGGAGTAAAAATCACATGGAAACTTCAAAAATCATGACTGAAAACATACAGAAGTTCCACAGCAAACAGGAATAAACAAGATGAACTTCTTCACAGAGAAGTGAACAGGGAGGAGAGGAACAGGGCTAGAGAAGGAGCTGGGGTTAGGGTTAGGGTTAGACTTTTTATGCCTTACTATATTATGACGTTTTTTGATGTTTTTATGCCTTACTATACTATGACATTTTGTGCCTTATTATACTATGACGTTTTATGCCTTAATATCTGATGACGTTTTTTGACGTTTTTATTCCTTACTATACTATGGCGTTTTTTGATGTTTTTATACCTCACTATACTATGACGTTTTATGCTTTATTATACTATGGCGTTTTATGCCTTAATATCCGATTACGTTTTTTGACGTTTTTATGCCTTACAATACTATGGCGTTTTTTGACATTTTTATGCCTTACTATACTATGATGTTTTATGCCTCATTATAGTGTGACTTTTTATGCCTTACTATACTACAACGTTTTTCGATGTTTGTTTGACATTTTTTGACGTTTTTATGACTTTCTATACTATGACGTTTTTTGACATTTTTATGCCTCACTATACTATAACATTTTTTGACATTTTTTTGACGTTTTTTGACGTTTTTATGACTTACTATACTATGATGTTCATTGACCTTTTTATGCCTTACTATACTATGGTGTTTTTGACGTTTTTTGACTTTTTTAAACCTTGTTAAACAATGATGTTTTATGCCTTATTATAGTGTGACTTTTTATGCCTTACTGTACTACGATGTTTTTTGATGTTTTTATGCCTTACTATACTATGACGTTTTTTGACGTTTTCATGCCTTACTATACTATGGCGTTTTTTGACGTTTTTATGCCTTACTATACTATGACGTTTTATGCCTTATTATACTATGACGTTTTATGCCTTAATATCCAATGACGTTTTTTGACGTTTTTATGCTTTACTATACTATGATGTTTTATGCCTTATTATAGTGTGACTTTTTATGCCTCACTATACTATAACATTTTTCAACGTTTTTTTGACGTTTTTTGACGTTTTTATGACTTACTATACTATGATGTTTATTGACATTTTTATGCCTTACTATACTATGGTTTTTTTTACATTTTTTGACTTTTTTACACCTTGTTGAACAATGATGTTTTATGCCTTATTATAGTGTGACTTTTTATGCCTTACTATATTATGACGTTTTTTGATGTTTTATGCCTTATTATACTATGACATTTTATGCCTTGATATCTGATTACGTTTTTTGACGTTTTTATGCCTTACTATACTATGGCGTTTTTTGACGTTTTTTGACTTTTTTAAACCTTGTTAAACAATGATGTTTTATTCCTTATTATAGTGTGACTTTTTATGCCTTACTGTACTATGATGTTTTTTGACGTTTTTATGCCTTACTATACTATGGTGTTTTTTGACGTTTTTATGCCTTACTATACTATGATGTCTTATGCCTTATTATAGTGTGAATTTTTATGCCTTACTGTACTATGACGTTTTTTGACTTTTTTATGCCTTACTATACTATAACGTTTTTCGACGTTTGATTGACGTTTTTTCACATTTTTATGATTTACTATACTATGATGTTTTTTCACATTTTTATGATTTACTATACTATGATGTTTTTTGACATTTTTATGATTTACTATACTATGATGTTTTTTGACATATTTATGCTTTACTATACTATGGCATTTTTGACGTTTTTTTACTTTTTTACACTTTATTAAACAATGATGTTTTATGCCTTATTATAGTGTGACTTTTTATGCCTCACTATACTATAACGTTTTTCGACGTTTGTTTGATGTTTTTTGACGTTTTTATGACTTACTATACTATGGCGTTTTTGGCGTTTTTTGACTTCTTTACGCCTTGTTAAACAATGATGTTTTATGCCTTATTATAGTGTGACTTTTTATGCCTCACTATACTATAACGTTTTTCGACGTTTGTTTGATGTTTTTTGACGTTTTTATGCCTCACTATACTATGACGTTTTATGCCTTAATATCCCATGACGTTTTTTGACGTTTTTATGCCTTACTTTACTATGGTGTTTTTTGACGTTTTTATGCCTCGCTATACTATGACGTTTTATGCCTTAATATCCGATGACGTTTTTTGACGTTGTTATGCCTTACTATACTATGACGTTTTATGCCTTAATATCCGATGACGTTTTTTGACGTTGTTATGCCTTACTATACTATGACGTTTTATGCCTTAATATCCCATGACGTTTTTTGATGTTTTTATGCCTTACTATACTACAACGTTTTTCGACGTTTGTTTGACGTTTTTTGACGTTTTTATGACTTACTATACTAAGATGTTTTTTGACATTTTTATGCCTTACTATACTATGACGTTTTATGCCTTAATATCCGATGACGTTTTTTGACGTTGTTATGCCTTACTATACTATGGTGTTTTTTGGCGTTTTTATGCCTTACTATACTATGATGTCTTATGCCTTATTATAGTGTGAATTTTTATGCTTTACTGTACTATGACGTTTTCTGACTTTTTTATGCCTTACTATACTATGACGTTTTTTGATGTTTTTATGCCTTACTATACTATGATGTCTTATGCCTTAATATAGTGTGAATTTTTATGCTTTACTGTACTATGACGTCTTCTGACTTTTTTATGCCTTACTATACTATGATGTCTTATGCCTTAATATAGTGTGAATTTTTATGCTTTACTGTACTATGACGTCTTCTGACTTTTTTATGCCTTACTATACTATGATGTCTTATGCCTTAATATAGTGTGAATTTTTATGCTTTACTGTACTATGACGTCTTCTGACTTTTTTATGCCTTACTATACTATGATGTCTTATGCCTTAATATAGTGTGAATTTTTATGCTTTACTGTACTATGACGTCTTCTGACTTTTTTATGCCTTACTATACTATGATGTCTTATGCCTTAATATAGTGTGAATTTTTATGCTTTACTGTACTATGACGTCTTCTGACTTTTTTATGCCTTACTATACTATGATGTCTTATGCCTTAATATAGTGTGAATTTTTATGCTTTACTGTACTATGACGTCTTCTGACTTTTTTATGCCTTACTATACTATGATGTCTTATGCCTTAATATAGTGTGAATTTTTATGCTTTACTGTACTATGACGTCTTCTGACTTTTTTATGCCTTACTATACTATGATGTCTTATGCCTTAATATAGTGTGAATTTTTATGCTTTACTGTACTATGACGTCTTCTGACTTTTTTATGCCTTACTATACTATGATGTCTTATGCCTTAATATAGTGTGAATTTTTATGCTTTACTGTACTATGACGTCTTCTGACTTTTTTATGCCTTACTATACTATGATGTCTTATGCCTTAATATAGTGTGAATTTTTATGCTTTACTGTACTATGACGTCTTCTGACTTTTTTATGCCTTACTATACTATGATGTCTTATGCCTTAATATAGTGTGAATTTTTATGCTTTACTGTACTATGACGTCTTCTGACTTTTTTATGCCTTACTATACTATGATGTCTTATGCCTTAATATAGTGTGAATTTTTATGCTTTACTGTACTATGACGTCTTCTGACTTTTTTATGCCTTACTATACTATGATGTCTTATGCCTTAATATAGTGTGAATTTTTATGCTTTACTGTACTATGACGTCTTCTGACTTTTTTATGCCTTACTATACTATGATGTCTTATGCCTTAATATAGTGTGAATTTTTATGCTTTACTGTACTATGACGTCTTCTGACTTTTTTATGCCTTACTATACTATGATGTCTTATGCCTTAATATAGTGTGAATTTTTATGCTTTACTGTACTATGACGTCTTCTGACTTTTTTATGCCTTACTATACTATGATGTCTTATGCCTTAATATAGTGTGAATTTTTATGCTTTACTGTACTATGACGTCTTCTGACTTTTTTATGCCTTACTATACTATGATGTCTTATGCCTTAATATAGTGTGAATTTTTATGCTTTACTGTACTATGACGTCTTCTGACTTTTTTATGCCTTACTATACTATGATGTCTTATGCCTTATTATAGTGTGACTTTTTATGCCTTACTATACTATGATGTTTTATGCCTTACTATACTATGACGTTTTATGCCTTATTATACTATGATGTCTTATGCCTCCTTATCCTATGATGTTCTTTTAGTTGCCTTATTATACATTTTTATGCCTTACTACACTATGACGTTTTTTTGACGTTTTCATGCCTTATTATACTATGGCGTTTTTTAACATTATATGCCTTTCTATACTATGAATTTTTTGGACATTTTCATGCTCAACCATACTACAACGGTTTATGCCTCATCATACAATGACATTTTTGAAATTTTTAAATCTTACTGCATTTTTTTACTTTTTCATGCCTTAATTGCCAGGTTTTGTAGCTTAAAGCTTATTAAACAAAGAAAACAAGTCTTGAATACAGAAAAGAATCAAGGCCGGGAAACCAAAGTCCAATAACCAAAACACAAGGAGAACCAAGGATATTCAAACATCAAATCTGTACATGGGAAACACTGGAGTAAAAATCACATGGAAACTTCAAAAATCATGACTGAAAACATACAGAAGTTCCACAGCAAACAGGAATAAACAAGATGAACTTCTTCACAGAGAAGTGAACAGGGAGGAGAGGAACAGGGTTAGAGAAGGAGCTGGGGTTCACAAGGGTTCAGCCCGAGCGCTTGACAGACAGGCAGGGCACCTCGGAGGAACAGCCCTGAGGCTGAACAGACAGGCTGGGGAAATCTGGGGGGATGGCCAAGAGGCAAGACAGACTGGGGAGAATGCAAAGGTTCTGCCTTCACCCTAAGGTCTGGAGACCGACATCCAAGACCAAGTTTCTCCAGTAGATGATGGCTGGCCCCCTTGGGAAGCTGAGCAGGAGGGCACCAACCAAGGCGGGCCAGGTGGAGCCTTACTGGAGGGTGAGCAGGATGCCAGTGTTGCAAGCGGAGCCCTTCTGGAGGGCTAGCAGGAGACCGGTGTCGCAGGAGGAGCCCTTCTGGAGGGCGAGCAGGAGTTGGTCGGACTAGTGACTGGGGATCAGGAGCAGGAGGCGGCCAGACCAACCAACAGGAGATCAGGAGCAGGAGGCAGCCAGGCCGTCGACAGGATACGAGGAGCAGGTTTCGGCTGGACCGCCAAATGGGAATCAGAAGTTGGCCAGACCGCCAAATGGGAACCAGGAACCGATGTTGACAAGACCACTGAGGAGACTCGAGGAGCTGGAGGCAGCTGGACCAACGACTGGATATAAAGAACTGGTGGCGGCCAGACCAGTGACTTGAGATCAGGAACTGAAGTCGGACACACCACCGACTGGTAATGAGGGGCCGGAATCTTCCGGACCAGCAACTGGAAATGGCGGGAGGGAGGCAAGGAGGCAAGGTTAATAGAACACAGGTGAAACACATTAGTGCGGGGCAGACAATCAACAAGGAGGGAAACAGTACAAAGACAGGAAGTAAAATAAACACAAGACACACACGGGAAATAATACAAAATAAACCAGGAAATGAAACAAATGTCCACACATAAGAGTCCAAAAAGTGTTCAAATTTAAATAGTCAAACAAAGTCCAAAAGTGTTCAAACATAAATAGTCATTACTATAGTATGATTGACATATTCATGACATATTTGTCCCTATATCAAGAGTGATGTTACCATATGTGTCATCTATAAGAGGATATATTATATGACATATATACATCCTCTGGATATATGAAGATATAATTTTATATGAAATACTCATAGTAAAATTCAACTTTATTAAAACAACATGCTTATTAAAATTCTATATGTTTTGTTTAAGATTTTATTAATAATCTCTTAATAATCGTCTTTCTATATATATAATGAACATATACTGACCGGCTTTGGGATGGATATATATTTATGTATGTCTATAATATAAACCTATAATATAAACAGACATAATAAAATACATGTTTCTATTAACTAGACATATATGTCAATATATGATATTGTTCCAATTTCTAACAGGTTTCACATGTAATTTTTACATATAAGCTATATGCTGTACTGTATACATATGATTTTACTTCATGTGGACATTTATTTCATATATGAAGATTCAGCACATGTATATCTATTACATTTGTGTATGGGCATTTCTGAATGTAAATTCAGATCTATGTTAATAAACCATTTGGTTGACAGCATTAAAAATTCAATCTCTTTGTTTTGCAGGGGTGGCAGGGTTGTTGTGTCTCTATCAATGTTGAGACCAAAACTAGGTCCTTGGCCGAATCAAATTCTGCTTAGGACCCCATTAAGGGCCGGCTCTGACGTTAAGGGGACGTTCGCTAGATGTTCTCTTAAGGTTATACAAATAATAACCTCCCAGAAAACCTTCCTGAATTACCTCAAGGGGACGTTCGCTGCGGGATCCAACGAACGTTCTCGCACTCGCGGAACGTTCCCAGAACGAAAATTGTTAGCTGGGATGATCTTTTGTTATACCTTCTAATAAAGTGCCCATCAGTACTTAATGGTTAAATATTGGAGATGATTAGTAACTCCTGAGCTGTATTATCTGATGCCAGTTACATTTAGAGAAGTTTATATTAGCTCTCGATCAACTTCAACAGTAAAATGCTGTTCACAGATTGATGCATGTGTAATAATAATACAATAATGTAATATATGGTAGGCTTGGCTAGTCTAGTCATTTTTTATGAATTAGGTCATTTTACATAGTATTTTTTTTCTAATAACACTCCTGTACTTTTACTGTGAGTACATTTACTGTATACAGTGGTATTGATACTTAAAGCTTCGTTTACGAGGAGTCATTGAACGCACCATACGTTATAGGCTGTTGTACTGAAGTTGCCCACAGGAGCTGAGAGTCGACTGTCCAGTAAACTGATGCAGACTAATGTGCGGAGGACTGCAGCGACCGCAGGCGATCTTGACGCTTCTCTCGCAAATCTAAGTGATTTTGGATGCTGTTTTTTTTCTTGGACGAAGGAAAATGCTTTAGTTTAAGATTTTTTCTACTATGACTTTACTCTCTACCTAGTTTACAGTTTTTCTGTGAAACCTGTGCATCTGCAGCCTTCTTAAAGTTTCCATAATTGTTCTGGGGAGAGTGTTTTTTAATCTGCAGAGCTGCAGCCATGCAGCAGGAGCTTTTATTTAAAGTCCTGGTCATCGGGGACTTGGGAGTCGGAAAAACGTCCATCATCAAGCGGTACGTCCATCAGATCTTCTCCCAGCACTACAGAGCCACCATCGGGGTGGACTTCGCCCTGAAGGTGCTGCAGTGGAACAATGACACTGTGATCCGGCTACAGCTGTGGGACATAGCAGGTCTGTCTAACTTTACAGGTTTACTAGTTAAAATGTGTGTGTGTGTGTGTGTGTGTGTGTGTGTGTGTGTGTGTGTGTGTGTGTGTGTGTGTGTGTGTGTGTGTGTGTGTGTGTGTGTGTGTGTGGTGTGTTTTTGGATCTGCTGGAAACAAAAACCTTTTGTTCACTCCAGCAGATTGGTGAAAACGCTGTTAGTTGAGCTACCTCTGGAAATATGCAGTTTCTTCAGATTAGAGTGAAGTTTAATAGATACGTCAGGTATTTTCCTAGTATGATGCGAGAGAGTGTGTCACATTGTTTACTAACACCAAAAGTGAGTTTGGAATCCAAGATGATAACAATAGAATTTGGTGTTAAAACTGGGGTACTAGTTTATCATGTTACGTCATATTTATCATAGAGATTGGTGGGTCATATCTCAGGTCAAATATTTTCAGACAGCGTGTGTTACAATAGACCTATTTTTACAGAAAGATAGTCCGCTTTGGACATTTGTGAGGTTGGATAGCAATACTATATTACAGACTCACATTGCTCCACCTTGAGGTCTATAATCATGCAGGATTTCTGTTTTCGCGCGATCATTATTGGTAGTGACATCTGGTGGGTAGATAGCTAGTCTATGTTTGTGATCTGATTTGCTTTTCAGTGTTGTGGCAATGGCTGGTGCCGGACATTCCCTGAGTGCACTGTCATCAGTATGGGCATATTGGTCATCGCTACAAGTGAGTTGTGCACTCCGATCAAATTGACCACAGACTTATTTGGTGCGGTGTCATAAAAGGTTATTGTGACACCTCTAGGTGGATTCTGAGTCACAGGACACTCCACTGAGATTAACCATCTAATGATATAGGTGCACCAAAAATATATTGACTGTAAAGCATCATTGTAGGATCCACTAGTTAATGTCTCCAAACTTCACTTTTGGATGTAAATGGCCATGACAACGGAAATCCAGGGCACTCATGAGGTACACAAAATGCATGAATACACACCATCTACATTACTTTGCCTATCCATAAAGTCTTACTTTCTGCCATATTTGCGCATTATCATCACATTATGCTAAATCTAGGCGCTCCTTGATTGCTTTTTATAAGAATCATAAGTTATTATTTTAGTCGATTTCGCATAGTTTTCATTTGAATGAATATTTTTGAATTACATAGTATGATGGTTGTCTGTTTGGGTTGGACCAGAATATACAATCCGATTACCTCTAGGATCAAGGTAGGAGGTATGGGCACTAAACTGCACTGTCTCTTACCTGTTTGTTCCTCTCTAACAAGAACATTTCAAAGGCTGTGTAAAGAGAGAACAAGTGGCGATCCTTAGGAGGAGTTGGTAGGGCTTTTTTCTTGCTTGTTCTCAGGCCGTCACCGCCGTGTTTGAGGTTTGATAACCGCCTATTTTGCTCTGTGGCTGTTGCAACTATAAATGGTGAGAAGAATCAATATTCGAATATCTGGCATCTCATCCGCTCTTACCGTTCGGATTAGTCCTGCGTCGTAAACAGCAACCATCTAGATCTGACTTTGTTTCGGACCACAATGTCGAATCTGCGAAACGCCGCGTGAGTGTAAGCGTGCACATGCTAGCCTTGGTTCACCTGCTGACCGACAATAAGTTCTTCACATCTAACATCTGTCTAATGGCCTGTACCCTTCTACTAATCTTGAGGAACCTACTAACTTGTAACATGATAGGTATTTTTTACCATACTCGGCACTAACACACAAACACACTATGCTTATTAAGAAGGCTCAATTCTCGACCATATTGTCTTGGTCAGCTCGTTTTATGCATAAGCTGAGTGCTGTATATTGGCTGAGGCTTCTCTTAGTTCTTTGAGGTTCTTTACACCATACGACATTAGAGTGGATTAACCCAATTTATTTAATGTTGTTGGTCTGGGCACTCTGCTATAGCTTCGCTCCATCTAAGGAGCAATTATAATATGTGTTGTTCGCCAAAAAAATTGTCAAAGGGTTAACAAAATATTAAATACATGATATGATATTATCGCTAACAATTAATCATATATCAAGCTTACTTGAGAAGGGTTTAAGAATTAAGAGTGTTCACGGAGTTAATCGAGGTGTCAGTCAGCCTTGTTTGGTCCATCTTTCAATTCATAGAATCTGCCATTCACCTAAAAAACCTTCACCTCAAGGTATTCTTTCTCGCTTGGATGGTGTCAATGCAGAAAGAGAGTCTGAGCAGCGGATTGTTTTGATGGTTGGACTTGAATTGGGCCCACATTGCATGAAATGTGCGTTCATTATTTGCCATACCACGAACAGCGATTTGCCAAAGAATTAATGTGCTTTATCCACACATTGAATTTCACTTTAGTCCTCCATCAACCTCTGACAGGTTGTTTTGAGGTTGTGTGAATGTGTGTGTTGTGAGAAAAGGAGGAGAGAAACTTTTTGGTCGCCACTAATATATAATATATATATAGTATATGATGGGTTTCTGATTGTGTCTTTTAAAATGAGTTTAAAAAAGCCTGGAAAACCTGCACATCCAGAGTGAGGAGTTTGGGTTTCAGTGGAGCGTTAATGGTTCTACATGCTCTTTTCAGAAAGCTTTTTCCATAAATCTCAGAAAGCAAAACACTGCAAGCTTGCCTTCAGATGCGCGTAGAATAGGATTCAGCTGTTCAGAAACACCCCTTTATCGTATCCGAATGTATATGTATAAAAACAGATGCGCTTGGACTGGAGAGAGCTGTTTGAGTTTTTCAACTTTATGTGGAGGTCATAATCTCCAAAGAATGCACTTCAGTTGTTAATGAAATAGGGTTTATTTTCGCGGTAGGTTTGAGAGAGAGTAATGGGGCAAGAATATTTTTAAGTATAGGAGAATATGAATACGTTATGCATTTACTGAGGTTCATGAGTGAGAGAGAAAGTCTTCTCTTCTAACGTCAGGCTTTCCCATAACACTTTCTTATGTGGACATGTACTATCACTAGAGCACATTGGTTTATGCCAAATGACTTAGCTTTCACACTGTCGTACGGCATTGGCTTATTTGCACAAGGTCTAAGTAACCACTTAATACTAATTACCACCGAGGTTATGTTGGCACTATTCTCTTATATTATAAGTGTCCACTCGTCTGTAAGTAAAGATGCCTAAACGAGGAATGTGACTAAGAACTCTTGTCAGAGAGCTTTTTGGCCATCGACAAATGTGTGGCAAGGAGGGTTTTTATGGAAAGTGATGAAACTAACAGTATTATTATATCGATGTGCGTTGATGTTTCCCAAATGTGAATGCACTGTTTTGGATGGCGAGGTGGTCGTTATCTACTGTGTATATTTCACCTGAGAGCCATTAGCAGAAGTATGAACTGTATAGTTGCTCGCAGAAAGGTGAGCCACAACACCTTAGTCTCTTTACTACACTTCGTGATCTTCTCCTCTTGATAGCATTTCACTTTGTACTTTTGATTTATAACATCTCAACTACTAAGTGAATCGTCTTGCTCATGTACTTGATACAGAATGGTTCTAGCTATATTTGTGCTTGCTTTATTAGATAAACCTGCTGCTCTTCATGCAGGTCTTCTCTAGTTCGCACAGTTGCTGATACATAGTCTTTGTGAAGCTTCCTGGCACTCATTACTCGGTATATCATATATCTGTTCACAATGTTTGTCTTTATTACATAGATAAAGGTGACGAGCACTCTCTCAGAGGAGTTAGGTATTGTGAGAGACTCGTTATGAGGTGTTCGATAGTGAAGTAGTTAAAGTTAGCGTGTTCCGTTGTGTTAATTTATCTTGTGCAGTAACGACACCTGGATCCGGCATACCACTCATTTCATTTGTAATCACGCATAGCAGGACGTTGAAGCGGGGGGATTCTGTTAGGGTACGTATTCACAAGCACAGAGCATGTGGTGAGTGAAGTTTAGCTGACTTGCGCAAATACATGTTTTTTTAATACTATCTTTTTCTTAAGCTTATTGGCACCTTCACATATCGGAGGCTGATGCTAGTGTGCCGTTCGTTTAATGGAGCCTATGAAATCAGTTCTACGCGTTAGCCTGCACTGTTAAGGTTCAAGGCAGTGCTAGACAGACGAACAGCCACCTAGGATTGTGTTGATGTGGTGACGTGCGAAGGCGTCTGCTAGAACTTTTCCATTTTGGCACGCAAACGTTACAGGTAGCAACAATAGACGACACATAGAGAGCATGCACTTGGTCACTTTGACTATCCTTTTTAGTCAAGATAGCATCGTATAGTACTGGTAATGGATTACAGGTGCCCTATTCTCATAACCAGTACGTTGACGCAAGCACATATAATTCACACAGTCGAGTGATAAGGAAACGCTTATGATCGCAGAGTTACGAAAAGACTCTGTTGATAGTCAGAATAAGTATTCTAGGTGATCGCAGCCTTGGAGCTTTATCTCACTAAGTGTAACATTAGGCACGCTGTGGTTGTGGTGTCCCAGTCGTATTGTAGCGATGTCATGTCTCCGTCAGGCTTCTCTCGATGCTACATTTGTGTGTTTGAGTTAATGCTATGCGAGCGTAGGTAGATACTGTTGAAGGGTTGTTTGTTTGGACTGTGTAGATGTTGAAGGATATTGCAGAAATATGGATTAACACTAGGCTTTCCACTTCCACACATGTCATGCTCTGTGCTGAGCTTTGTATGTTCCACGTCGCATCGATCAGTGGAGTCTGAGTCATATTTTAGAGTGAGGCAGTAACTAACCTAGATAAATACGTAAATAATAGTGGTTATTTGACACATGAATGTATATGCATCCACAAACCCCCGTCAGACTGCAATTGATGCCTTTGCGAATTTAACATATACACAAGTGGTTTGATTTCATCCTCTTTATGGCATGTAGATATATCTAATAATTATTATGGTTGGTAATAATTCATACAGAGGTCACTGTTACGGGATGGATCGTTGGAGTTCGTTTTATTCTATCCACAAATACCTTATTTTATCCGGATGACCTTAGCCAAACTACAAGCTTGCAGTCCTTTCAAATTAAGTGTATTGACGGCTCTCCTAATACGTATATGTTTTGTTGTTCTAGACGTTTATGCGCATTGTTGTAAGCACGGCAATATTGGGAATACATCATAAATGAAACGTTGATGTAGCTTTAGGAGGAATCGGTGGTTACAATAAGACTTGTGGCAATAAAGTTAAGGGGTCATATGTTTTGGTGTGTTAGCCCTCAAGCACTGGTCTCGATATTTAATTCGTTTAGATATAACAGAGTCTACATCCCTTCGCTCCAATTGTTGTTGTCAATCCTTCTCCCTGTGTCTCCTCCTCTGTTTTGACAACTCTGTATCTCCCCAGGCTGTTGTGAGCTTGCATTCTTTGTCCTGCAGTATGGTTTTTGGGTCAACCGTCATGGTAATTCTGTTTTTTCTTCTTTCCAAAGGTGACTCCCTGCAACATAGGGTAGCAAGAGCACGTGGCTGTCCAAGTTCAGGGTGAGTCTCATCTTCATAAAGAATCGCCCTGACAAATCAATAGTGTACGTAGAGGAGAACGCAAGTGGGGCAGGTTCGTTCTACTATCCACGAGCCACGCAGCACTGGCTGGACCTGCCTCGCGAGTGACATTGAGGCAAGGTGGGAGAGAAAGCGAACAGCTACTCTCTCTATTATGGGTCTCAGCTAGTAGCATCAGAGAAACACCGTACCCGTCTGCAACACAGCGCTACCGGCTGCAGGAAATCTGGAAAGAGATAAGAAGGAAACACTCAGCTGAGAACTTTGAGTATCTGTAGATGCCCGGAGGGTTGGTGGATTAAGAACTAAGAAATCTTAACAGATCATTTGTGATAAGATTGGCAAAGATAGTCTGTTGTTTGTTTGTGTTCTTGTGTTTGTGATGTGATGTGTGTTGTATAGTGTCGTGTGTTGTGTGGTGTGTCGAGTAGATGTGCTGTAGCGCATCTCGGTGCCATTAGTGTGGTGTGTCTCTGTATTAACTAACCTTGAGTACCTAATTTGGTGCAATGCAGGTTTTCAGATTTCCCTCCATGTCCTCATTTCTGGAATGCTGAACAGGAGACACCCTGTCAGTTCTATAGCTATGTGTTTGTGATTAAGCTGGACATGCTTGCAAGAGTGGATTATGAAACAGTTTGTTTTTGTATAATAATTCCGAAATAGATTAAATTCATCTGTACACAAGAGGCCAAATTCCAAATGCATAATGCTCACTCCAGAAAAAACTAATTTTGTGCTGGTGTCTGCAATTCTGTAGGTGAACAGAATTGATCAATAGACATTTATACTGTACTAAACTACTCCACTAGTAAGGATTTTATATATGCTTGGACGCCTAGGGTGCACATATCTGCATGACGTTGGCGTTGACGTTAAAGGCTAAAAAGACAGGGGGCATGTGTGTGTGTGTCTGTTCAGGTTCATCTCTCAAGTTAAAACGAGAACCACTTAAGCACAGGTCACTTTCCTTGCTCTGGTTCTGGCTGAGTTGCAAGTAAAAATAGAACGTCTCAAAGTCACATTTGGGCTGGACATTCCTGGGTTGTGCCCAAATAATAGCAGACATCACGTTTTTTATCCTACAATCTATGGAACAAGTCCCACCAACATAAACGCCATGCTTGTATATTTATATAGCACAGCACTGTGTGCCATAATATCAGGTTGTATTCCAGGCAAATCTTGACATTTATTTCAACTTAGTCCTAAGTCATTAGCATTTTACATTGTGTAATACATAGTAGCAAAGAACAGCTTCAACTAACAACTTTACTGCTTGCTAAGCTACTGTTGCACTAAGTAAATGTTTTTCCACCGAATTACATATACGTCATAAAAAAAATCTATTATAGCAGCAATGCCTTAAAGGAATGAGATTACTTAACCAAAATGTTCAAATATGCAGCTGGAGCCAGGAGACGGTTAAGGCTTAGGCTTTAGTCATTAACCAGGTAACAGGGTGGTTGCCCTGCAATTATTGATTTGTAATTATAATTTTGTGAATCTTAAATAATTTATCTTTAATACTTATCCTATACGTAAGCATAGTCTTCTCCTTGTCCCAAGCGTTCCACATTACTCGTACAAGACATGAAAGCGTGTTATCTTCTCATCCTCATCTATTCGTTTATGTTTTAATTGAAAAAATGGTTCGAGATTTTTTGCGGAAAATGTTTCTAATAATGTAACACTCCAGCCCTTTACAATATCACTGGACCCGTCCTTGCTTTCCTGCAGCCTGCATATCACGGAGCAACCGTCTTCGCATATGCCATTCATTCATTTTCATTCATGAACAGTTTAATTCATTCAACTCATTCAATGTCACAGTTCTCTCTGTGCCCTCCACTTTTGTCCACACACAACAGTCAGCATAGCTAAAAGAAGGTCATTGTTTTGTCTTATCTCTGCAGAACCATGAGCTGTGTTGGACTGCTTTCACTGTATGTACGCTGTGCACCCGTGTTGCGCTGCCTTTTTTTGTAAGAGACACAGGGTTAAAATACTAAAAGAATAGAATCACCAGGTTCCTCCAGGACTACGGAGAACGGCATTTTCAAAAAGAACATAGATAAGATTTCCTCCCAGTATCTTTGAGTAGGGTCCAATTGCACGGAAATAAAAGGAAAGGTTATGTTGCATTCATGAAGAGAGACACGACAGTAGAGACAGGAAACAAAAGAAAAGCATTGGCTCATTAATGCCTAAGTTTATTAACAGCCTGAGTAAATGGTGACAAGGCGAAGCCAGGAATGGCTTAAATCCAAAAGAACTGGAAAATATCTCAGAATGTGGTGTAATCTGTGCCAAATGTTTCAAAAAAGTAATTAAATTCGTTTGTCTTGCTTCACTCTGAGAGACAGTTTTAGGCTGATTTCAGGCTAATTAAGAATGCTCTGTGACTTCAGATGACAATTCAGTATTTTTTTTGGCAAGCCAAGCCTTTTCCCTTTGGGGGTTCTTTTCCTTACTCAGCCGGCTTGTCAGATTTTGGGACTTGAGTTCACAAAGCACAACTGCGGTCTTGCACTTGTGTGTTTGCACTGTGTGGCCCGCCCTAGCCCAGATCGGAAGCCCGACTGCCCACCAGAAGAATGTGTCAGACGCATCTTGAAATGTTGCCACCATAAAGCAACAACACAGACGGGGGAATCATGACTGGTTTGGGGGTGGGGGGTGG
Organism: Seriola dumerili; assembly: GCF_002260705.1. Lineage (NCBI taxonomy): Eukaryota > Metazoa > Chordata > Actinopteri > Carangiformes > Carangidae > Seriola > Seriola dumerili. Next base: position 4,848,649 of record NW_019174295.1, on the reverse strand, counting down.
GGTGGGGTGGGGGTGTATTTCTCCTGGCTCAGGTAGGGTTTTCCAGGACTGGACTCTGCATTTAGGAAGCAGCTTGCTACTCTGATTCCAGAAAACCCCCTGCAGCTACAAACACCTCTCCTGACTTTTGTTCCCTCCTGTGTTCATGTGTTGTTGTCTTGCTTAGAAAAGTAATACAGAGAAATATTGGAAAAAAAAAGATATGTCTTTTTCTGACAATTAACATCTTTATAAAAGGGAGGTGGATTGATTTTAAAGGATTTACTGTTACACATCGGTGCAAACCGGACTGGTATTGTGCTTACAGTAAAACAGAGTCTTGTCGTGTCAAAAGGCAGGTCAGAACAAGGGCTTCAGGAAATCCATACAGTGTAGGGGAACACTGATGAGACAAAATGCTCATGAGAAAACCCAGGCCCTGGGGCAGATGATAAGATGTGTATGCACATGCACTCAGCCGTTTCTCCACACAATTATATTATTAGATATATTAATTATATATTATTATAATATTAATCAAACATTTTTTTTTTACAGCCTCAATCTCGTAAAATATTCAGTCAAAGGCTCATTTTTATAAACCTTAAATTTGATGAAGGTATCTTGTGTATGGTCATTTTTCTTATTTTTCTAAATTTATTTACATTGGAACGTCATTTTATTTCATTGAATCTTTTTTTCTATTTATTCAATCTTTCTGTAATGCAGTTTTTTGTAAAGTCTGATTTGAATGACAGTGCTACCAGTTGATATGACTTGATTATCTGTTTGACATTTAATAAATAATGATAATAAGAGCTTATCACCACCGTTTTTAATGGTTGAAAGGCCTACTTGTGATGAAATTAATAAATAATACAGGTGCTATATATAGCCACAGCTGTGAGTAATAGTCAACATGTACACAGCTGTCATCAATGACGTTGTTGAGAGACAGGTGCTGATGTGGCAACAATGACGGGATAACCTGCCACTTCTCCTCTGCTCTCGATACAGGTTCAGACACGTCGGAACGTGAGCTGGAGCAAACAAACAAAGAATGAAATAGAGTGAGTTTATATGATAATATATATTATATTATATTATATATTACTATCATATATATATATATATATACCTTATATACATATAAGTAAAATATATATAAATATAATATAATATATCATATAAATATGATATATATATATACAATAGAGTGCAAAATGAGGTTTATGCACCACTTCTTACAAAATTTAGATTTCATGAAAATATGAACATATTAATGGAAAAGAATGTCACATCTTCCCATACCGCATGTACATACATTGAATTTCCCATATTATGAAATATATGGTTAATAATAGAAACAAATGCCAAAAATTATATTACAAACATATGAAAAATAGGTTGCAACTTTTTCATATATTGACATATTCATTGTATTATTATATCTGTAGGTATATGTTTACATCCTAAATGTATATCATCCCACAGCCTGTCAATAAATGTTGTATACTTTAATGTAAAGAGAGGGTCCAAAAGTCCTGAGACATTTTTTTACTTCAGAATGGGAAGTAGACAATCGTTTAAAATGAATGAGAAATTAATAAAAAATATATAAGCATATAGAGTTTATTTAAATACAGATAATGTTGTTTGTTTTTAATACGTGCATATATATATATTTATATATATAAATTAAATGTATATCATTAACATGCAATGGTCACACATGTTATACTTTCATTATTCTCATCATCATAAAGATATTTAGAATTTTTATTATTATTTATTATCTATTATTTATTTTTACTATGGGTATTTCATATGTCATAGGGAATATATGATCTTCATATATCCAAAAGATGTATATAATGTGATGATTATATATCTCCTTATTTAGGTGACACTATATATGGTAAGAAACCTGATATAACTGTAAGGAAGCATATATGTCATAAATTATAATTAACTGTATTGGGATTATTTCTGTCTCCGTCTTTGGCCTGGCATGAATCACGATTAAAGAAGGGTCGTGTCGATTTATTTTTTATCTGTTTTTTTTTGTTGTTGTCTTTTTTTTTTTACAGTACATCTGGACCAGTTCCAAAATGTTTATGTCATTCTACTAGTTTTGTGACTCAAAATAAATTATCTCATTAAAAAAATACTTTTAGAAATAAAATCTAAGATTAATACAACTCTTGTCATGCATAAATTACGTTATGGTCCAAACACCAATACCTCTTAGTGGCCCACCTCGGATGGGGACAGATTATTAGAAAACAACTCATAAAACTTCATGTCCTAGTGGCATCATAGTTCTTTACTTATGAATCATGTTCCACTCCGTTGTCCTCACTCCTCTGAGGGCTCTCCTGTGCCGCCCACCTGAGGCTCAAACGCTCACTTCAAACAGTCTGATTAGGTCAGCCTGGGAATAAAGCTTCCCAGGGGCTTTTCAGCACATAACGCCCTGGATACTATTTTCATCTACTTTCTACTTCAGAAAGGTAACACTCCATGTACGGTTGGATTAAACCTGTCACTCCCCACCACGCAGGCTCTCATCTAATCTATTTATTTCTGTAATCATACTTAACTCTGTTGTCCACGTTCACTAAGCTCCAGCAATCTTAATATTTAAATCTCCAAAAGAATAGAAATTGCACTGCGCAGGCCTTTTTACAGGGAACACGGCATATTATTTGTCATTGTAACTTGTTTGGCAGACTTGAATGTTGACATTTTAATATCCCCTTTTCACTGATTATTTGGCGCTCGTGTTCATTTGGATTTATGCATGACTCCCATCACTGCCAGCAGGCGCTCAAGTCTGTTCATGCCATTTTTTTTGTTCAGAGTTGTTACAAACTATAAAACTTATCATACTTAAAAACACTGCACACGTTGTATACGCAATAACAAGAGATGCTTGTTAACCATTAGTATAATTTTTGGATTAGGTGACAATTAAAGTATGTCTATAGAGAAAATTAATAATATGACATGTAGCAACAGTTGCAAAAAGAGAAAAGGGAAGTATCTGTAGGCCAAAAAATACAATAAACGCTTTTTTTTTTTTAAATTCCCAGTCATCTAATCTTTCCACCTTTTAATATACATTTCTCTTCACCTATTTAGCTCAGTGGGTGTTAGAGCATTGTCCAGCATGCATCGGTGAAAGCCAAGGTACAATCCTGTGGCCAGGTCATAGTCGTTTAATTTTAACAGGGATGTTTTTTTTTTATGAAATATCAGATAGAATGAAAACCACACCTGAAAATATCAGCAACTGGTTATAGGAACACAAAGAATGCACATAATACCTGAAATTTATTTGAAAGCTAAAAAACTGACATTTTAGGCTACATGATTGTTTTTAGATCATGTAGTGGATCATGTATAAAATGGGGAAATGTAGTTTCTGGGACTGAGACTGTTCTTAGGTGCATATGTGCAGTTTTACAGTGGGAACAAGGCTTTTAAAAGTTCAACTTGGGATGCATTATTAATTATGGTTGTTTGATAAGAAATAGCTTCTTTTCTCTAATGAAGACTAAAGATGAGATTTGCTAATGATGGTGGAGGGAATTGTATTTTTTCCTAAATGCCGCAGGAGGGTGAGTATAAATTATTTTAACACTCCCTTTTTAAATCTTTTAAAATCTGGTAAATACAAATGAATTGCTGATGAGGTAGATTATGTTTTAGCGCTAGCTTCTTAGAACCATGCAGCTAAGTTAAACACATAGCCTTGCTACCCTGGAACAGTGATGGCAGTAAATGTACTCGTCACCAAAAACAATGAGCTGGAAAACAATAATCCACTCCTTAAAAAAGAGCTGAAGTGTTGACTACTGAGTCAGGTGAAAATTCTCTGTGGGTTTGACTACCTCCTGAGCAACATCTTTCCACATTAACACACTGATTGGAGCAGCAGCAAACTTTCAAGAGAGTTAATTAACTAAAATCAACCCCTGCAATCAATGGCAAAACAAAATCAACTTCTTTCAGACAGTAATGTTTTGAAAACCCGCATCAGACTTTTGCACAGCTGCTGTCACAACATAAAGCATGCCTCTTGAAATCTTTTATATTCTGTGGTAAAGAAAACTCTAATGCATCTTCGTTTTCACCTCAGCACAAAATGGTTCAAAACTTACTTGTGCTTGAAGCCCTTATCACTCTCAAATCAGCTAGGCGTAAAGGGAGGGCCAAAACAAGGCCTTCCCAATCTTTTGGCCAGATATTTGAACTTCCAAGCTACTCGTCAGATTCACACTCAAGTAAATCTGCTGTCACTGGCTGGACGATGGACTATAAAAGCACAAGCGTGCCCAGGGGTGCTCAGGATGATAAGGGAAGCCCTGACTTGCATTTTGCCTTCTGGAGAAACATTTTTGCTTGGTAGGTAAAATTAGAGCTTGTCATCTACCGTAGGCTATATCCAAAGTTTGATGAGATACTCGACTGGACTGAATGAAGGCTTTTGTATTTGGTTACCATACTGATACTTCTTGTTTGGGGCAGTGCCAGGCTTAGGACAGTAAGGACAAAATTCACCATCTGGAAGAGGGCGCCAAACATTCCCAGTTCAACGCACACCTCTTTTTTCATATCTGTGATGGAGTTCGGTGCTCAGGTGGAGGCAGCTTTAGGAGTAATCTGTTTTTCTGGTGGCTGACTGAAAGAAGAAAAGCAAATGGCTGTCATGTCAGCAATCAACCAGTCACCTCCACGCACCCTCTTGTAAAAACGCCTGTGGATGTAGGTGTACAGTACTCTAGTTTTTTTTTTTTTTTTTTTTTTTTTTTTTTGGTAGTAAATCTGGCCCTGCTTGGCCAGGATGCCAAAAGCTCTGTGTTTCCTCTTCAGCTTTTAAACTGCTCGCGTGCTCCACACACTGATGCGCATGTCCCTCTTATTCGCTCATCCCGCCGTTTAGCCCCCTCCCCCCCATTTTTTAATAGACTAATCAGTTTGGTTCGCAGGTGATTTATTTTGCATTGCAGTAAGCGGCTCCATCTTTGGGGCCTGTCGTTCTGTCTACTAAAAGCATTTCTCTTGAGTGGGATTTGCAAGTGTGGTTGGTCAAGTACTGCATGCAAGCACAGCACACAACATGACTTGTGAACTGTTGAGGCTACAGTGGTGCGCTTGCTTAAAATCAACATTATGTGGTGACAAATGCTCTGCTGCACATCGTGAGGAGCAGAACCTAGAACGGATTGATCTCTTAAAATGGTTTATAGCATAATTAGTTATGCTTCTGGTATTAGACCACCTAACCTTGTTAATAGTCAGTTTTTAAAATGAATATCATACAAACCTAACTGGGTGGTATCCTTTAGCGGATGCAGGATAGTTTTTGAGTATTTAGAATATAGTATCTAGGCTGCTTCCCCCTGAATACAAGGGCTAGTGAAACAGATAATTTCTTTGTGGTGTCAAAGCATTGAGAAAATACATTTAAAAAACAAAAAACAAACAAACAAACCAAAAAAAACACCCTAAAGTATTTAGTACTAAGAGTCAGTGTTCTGGATTACATGCTATGAAAAACTGGGTGACACCGCAACCTGGTCTGTGGATTTCTGCCAAAACAAAACAGTCCCAATGAAACAGAACTGATAGCGGAAATTTCACAGATGAAGCAAATTCAATATACAACTGCCATTGTATGTTGTGTGTATTGGGGGAATATCTCAAAACGCTGGGCCAACCAGGTCTTCTAAGAATTACATTCATATAATATATATATATCATATGTTACATACACATATTTATATATATAGTATATATAGTATAATATAATTACATACATATCGCTTGTGGCACAAGCAAATACATTTTATGCAAATGTAATGCTGAGTGGATTGTTTTCAGTTACTCTTCTTGTCCATAATTGCTGCCTGACAGTTAACCATAGATATGGGCATGAAACATCTGGGACAGAGCGTAGAGATAGCAATGCAAACAAGGGTCCCTCACTGGAACTGTAACATTGTGACCATAAGGACATTGTGATTA